>NW_027185852.1:16878472-16892727 GCF_028583685.1 Petaurus breviceps papuanus | reverse complement strand
ATGTCAGGGCTGGGTGGGGTCTGAGAACAGGGGATGTCAGGGCTGGGAGGGGCCTTAGAAGAGATGTCAGAGATGGGAAAGAATTTAGAGTACAGAGCCATAGCCCTAGAAGGGCCCTTGTATGACTGAATGTTAGGACATAGAAACAGCATGTTAGTGCTATGAGGTTTCACATATAGACACTTCTAGTCCCTCACCTCTGTGACCTTGGACAAGTTCCTTGTCCCCTGGGCCTCAGTTGTCTCATCCATAAAATGGGGGAGTTTGGCTGGAAGGCTCCCTAGAATCCTCCCAATTCTACATCAATGGGTTTTCATATCAGATGAAGAAACTGAAAGCTAGGATGGGGAATGTGCCTGAACCAAATGCCCAAGGCAGTCAGTAGCAGAGCCCTGGGTTTCTGGCCCCCTCCTTCTCGTTCTGCAGCCTCTGACCACCAGGCCCTCGATCCTGAGCCGGCCATGCTTGCTTCCTCTCCTCTCTGTCCCAACATTCCTTGGCATTTGTTTGTCTCAAGAATATTCTTCAAACCCTCAGCCCAGGAAACTTGACGCTTGCCTCTTAACCACTCAGGGTCCTGAGAATCATCCTGTTCTTGGCAATAGCGTAGTAATTACCTGCTTTTTAAAATAACCCCGGTATTATTTATCAGGTAAATATGTCATTAGGTAATGTTTTAATAATAGGTTACACACAGGTAAGTGGGCATTACCATCACGTGGCATCAGCCAGGCATGTGCAGAGAGATTCAGTCCTAAAAAAGAAAGCTCAGCTCCAGGTGCTCTGCAAACAGCTGGCACAGAATCCTGGGAGGCTCCAGGGCTCTGGGTGGCACATTCTGAGTGCCTTCCACCCAGCTACCGCCCAAGGGGCTCTGTTTGGCTGAGTAATGTTGGGCAGGTGAGCCCAAATTTGGGCCACGGTGCTCCCTGATTGGTTAGGGATGATGTCAGGTTTTTAATTGCCTGCATCCATAATATTGACTTAGAAAGGAAAAAAAAAAAAGAAACCAAGAACAGGAGAGGGCCATGTCTGGGCAATCCAGATATCTACAAGCAGATTTTATAAAAAAGGAGATGGGGAAAGAACATTTTGGAATATAATCTAGTAGATACAATGTTGGACTTGGAATGAGGAAAACCGGAGTGGAGCTTCTGCCTTGTTCCTTAGACCTCCTCGGGGTCTTTCAGATTCAGTGACTTCTGAGATCCTAGCTCTCATTCTTTGAGCCCATGATCCTTATCTGTCCAGACAGCTCCCTGAGGCTGGATGCCAAGAGTTTTCCTTCATCCCCCAAACCAAAAGATGCTAGAGAGAAAGCCATTTCTGAGATCCTAGCATGTTTTGCCAAATTGCAAATATAGCTTTTATTTGTTTGTTTTCTTTTTTTTGTGGGGGGAAGGTAGGGCAGTTGGGGTTAAGTGACTTGCCCAAGGTCACACGGCTATTTTTTTGTGTTCTGTGTCTGAGGCTGGATTTGAACTCAGGTCCTCTTGACTCCAGGGCCAGTGCTCTATTTACTTCACCACCTAGTCGCCCCTATAGCTTTGTTTTAAGAAGGAAATTCAAATAAACAAATATTTATTAAGTCCTCAGTCAAGAAGCAAAAGGTCAACGATAGGAAAATAAAGACAAAAATCCCAACAGCTCCTGCCCTCAAGATGTTTACATTCTATTGGATACATGAGGAATCAGATTGGTTCTGCTTGGCTTTAGAGGTCAGAACCAGGAGGAATGGGTGGAAGTTGAGGCCCCAAACGGGAAAGATTGTTCCAACTCTGAGGTGCTGTGTGGTTCTGTAATGGGGAACTCGCTACCTCTCAGGGCAGCCCATTGTACTTTTAAAGTTGTAATCTTTAGAAACGTTTTCTTTCTATGAACAAAAATACAGAGGTCATGGCTGAGCGAGGAAATGTCTGCCTGGTCCCTAGGAAGTCATGTGACCCATCGTGGGCAGGTCCGAAGGGCAGAACTAGAGCTGGAGGGAGGATGTTACAAAAAAGGTATGACTTTGCTTAACATCCGAATGGACTTTCTGGTACCTAGAATTGCCTGATAAAACCATAAGGTCCCCGTTAGGGGAAATGTTTAAGTGGAATGTGGGTAATTGCTAAGGATACCAAAGCAGGGATTGGAATGTGGGCTCACCTGAACTCAGAGATGCTTCTGTTCTCTGTGGGAAACAGGACTGGGGCAGAGCGCTGAGGGCCTCGGAAGAACCCAAAGGTGCATCACATAAGAGCTCTGGGCTGGAGGAGCTCATCATCGACTCCAGGGTGGATGAGTTTCCTGTTATTGGAAGCCTTCAATCAGTCGATCAAGCAGCATTTCTTCAGCACCTACTATGTGCCAGACACTCTTCAAGTGTTAACTGGACGAGCCCCTGCCAGAGATGCTCTGTGGGTCACGACCCCATCTGGGGTCACAAAAATTGGGGCAACAGTGAACGTTTCTGAAAGCGCCGCGACCAGAAATTATTCAAAAAGCAAATGTGTGACGTTCAGAGGCGTTTCTGACTGCCCTTGCCCGTGATGCTGGGCGCAAGGTCCCTGCAGCCAGGGCTCTGGCCACAAAACACGTGCGCTTTGCACTGCACATGCCCTCCGGCCACGCAAAGCCAATGACCGCTGTCCAAACAGCTTCTACCTTCGACCCTGCCCACCTTGCTTGTGATCTTTAGAAGCTGTTTTCTAATAATTAGAAACTGGGAACAATAATTGCATTAGCATTACTGGTGCCTCCACTCACCATCCCTGGAACTTCCCAGACTAAAATATCCCCCCTCGGCCCCACTCCCCTAAATATGCTCTCTTCTACTCGAAGGGAAGCGCCTTGATTTTTGTATTTGTATCCTTGGCATTTAGCTCAGTGCCTGAAACATTGTGGTGTTAGTATTAATAACGATTTTCATTGATGAATTGGCTAAATCAGTTATTCATTTAATCTCTCCAGGTCTCAACTTTCTTATCTGTAAAATGGGGAGACCAAAATTTGTATCCCCTACCTTAAAGGAATATAACTGAAGATCAGTTAAAATGATGAGGTCCTTGATAGTAGGAACCGAGTTCCATCTCTCTTTGTACAATACACGTGTTTACTGAATAATATATGTAAAGGACCTTATAAATGTCAGCTGTGATACAGTTGATAGAACACCGATTTGAGTTCTGGTTGTATTTTTCCTCTATTTGGTCATGAGGCCACGGACCTCTGGAAGACTTGGTTTCCTTATCTGTAAAATGGTAGCAATAAAATCCATCCAACTCACTTCACAGCGATGTTTTGAGGATAGAAAACAAGATAATGGCTGTAGTGTTTAATAAATCTAAAAGTGATACATAAATGGCAGTTTCTATTCTTCCTCCTCTCCCCTCTCCTCCCCTTCCCCTGTTCTTCCTCCCCCCTCTCTCCTTCTTCCCCCTCTTCTTCCTCCCCCTCTTCCTCCTCCCCCTTCTCCCCCTCTCCCTCTTCCTCCTCCCCCTCTCTCCTTCTTTCCCCGCTTCCTCCTCTTCCCTCCTCTCCATCTCTTCCCTCCACTGTGGCTTAGTGGAGATACAACTAGAATTATCCACAGAAGTCCTGCCATAGACACATACTGACTGTGTGTGTGACCTTGGTCAAGTCACCACCTCTCAGGGCCCCTCAAGAAAGTCTCTAAGACTCTAAGATACAGGCCAATGGCTGATCAGTATGACTGAGGGTGGAGGGTGGGAGGGAAATCAAGCAGTTTCTGAATAAGAGTCCCCATTCAGATGAGATCACAGGTCTAGGCTGAAAGTGATCATTAACAGCTATCACCCTTGTTCCAAAGAAGTGAAAGCAATCATTCCATGGAGATGGCTGGCAGGGCACATGGTGAGTGTTGGGTACAGTCCCAAATCCAGCCAAAGACGAACTTGAAGGAAGAAGAATGGGAGTAGGAGATGTCATCAGGGTGAGGGAGCAGGGCCACACATGGTTGTGTGTATGTTGTTTCCCTATTAGAGGGTGAAGGAACGGCTCATGCTTGGCCTTACGTGTAGTTAGTGCTAAACAAATGTTTGTTGATGGATTGTTGACTGAACAGAGCTTCCTGTGTCACTGCCCTGAACCCAAATGTCAGTGGCTGCATCTTGTCCATGGAGAGCAAGGTAAGACGCCTTCCTTGACGCTTTAAGTCCTTGTCCAGTCAGCTGCCAGTGTGTGAGCACCACTCAACCAGTTCCCTGTCTCTCACTAGTCACCCCAGCCAGCCAGCCCAGGTCCCATTTCACATTCCATCCAGACATCCACCTCAGCTGGCTTGCCATTGTCTCCTGACCACAACCCCTTCTTCCTCTTGCTCTGGTCTGAGAAATTAAAGAAAGCAATGCTTGTTTAATGCCATTGTTCCTAGAAAGGGCATGCTAATGGGTCACCTTTTGGTCCACCACCTGCCCCACCGTGACTTCTCAGATATATAAACACATATGGACCCATGCACATATATTTTAGATGGTGTTTTATTCAGAATAGTAATAATACTAATTGCATGTATTTAATTCTTTAGGGTTTACAAATGTTATAGGCAGAATGCAGGCGCTTTGAGGAGCATCTATCTTCCTCGTAGAGCTATTGTGAAGATCCAATGAGATAATATTTGGAAAGCACTTAACAACGCCTAGCACACAGTAGGTGCTTAATAAATAGTTTCTTTCCTTCTTTGAGGTCAAGGCTGTTTCATTTTTTGCCTTGGTTTCCCAGCCCTATAGCACAATTTCTGAATATGCAGTCAGTACTTAATCAATGCTGATTGACTGATGAATGGAATTGAATCTGTGACCGATTCTTGAACTCTGTTGCAGAGAAGTAGCTTAAAAAGTCAAGGAGAGAGTAGAGAGAGCAGAGATGGGAGAACCTCGGGATGGGGGCAGGGGATTCTCAGGAAGCAGGTGATGAATGACAGCTCCTGATAGTTCAAAGAGATGGATTTGAAAGGGAGGACTTTCCCCTTCTGAAACTTAGAAGGAAATTTTGGTTCCAAATTGACCGTTCCCCTCCTGAACTTATGCCGACAATCCATTCAGTGGTGAGAAGCACAGGGCTGGGGAACATTGTTCTATTTTAGCGAGCTTCCAAGAAAAAAGCCTCCTGATTTATTCTCTTCATTCTACCCAAGGCTTTTTATTGCAGGAGCTGAGTGACATGTTATTTGTGGCTGTCTATGAAGAAATATGAAATTTTAAAGTGGTGCATGAAACTTTCCAGAAAGCTCAATTTAGCTGCTACAATTTGTTAATTAAACCCATTGATGACTGACTGGTTCCCTGAGGATCCTTCAGAAAAGGGGGGGAGGGGAAGATTGTGTTAGCACAGGCAGGTCAGATGCTATCTAGATGCCGGGTTTTTTTTAGGGGGGGGGGAATCAAAGACAGGCCTTCAAGACACTTTAAAATAAAGATATTTAGAATAAATTATGTAGAACTGTGCCCTACAGGTCCTCACACAGGTCCTTCATCGAATCCCAGATTGAATACTCCATGTTGGGTCGCCCAGTGTCCAAGCTTTGGCTTAAGACGCCACTGATACAACCACTATGTCACACTATACATGTGGCACATATATCTAAAAAGCAAAAAATCATTTAATTAAGAAGCAATTGAAAGGTCAGTAACAACGTAATGGATAAGGTCATGAGCAGTCTATGTGCCCTGACACAAAGTGGATTCCATCTCCCGTGTCTACAGGGGAGTGAGACCAAAATTCTCCTTTGATGTCTGCTTCCCCACAATATCAGGGATAAAGGACCCAGTCATATAGTATTTGCATAATTGATACTGAAATGAATTGGATTGAACTGACCCCCAAACTGCTTACATCTTTTAAATATTGCTATTCTCTGATGTGCCTGTGAATCATGGGCAAGCTGTAAAGAATCCAAATTGTTGGTGATCCAAAGACCGATGCATTGCTGCCCAGGGGCACAAATACGTTGTTTAGTATCATCAATCATTGCTTGCACATGAAAAGAGGTAGAGACATTGGCATGGATGGAAATGGAGGAGGAAATGTTACCCAGTTACAGAGAGTGAGTGAGGGGCAACACACAGGTCCCCGAAGGACTGTGCCTTTGGTAGAGAAGCCCTTCCGACTGAGAGCCAGACAGTTACCCAGCACTTATTAAGCTCTTACTGAATGTGAGGCACTGGGCTAAGCCAAGCCAGTGAATTATAGTGGAGAGCGTTGGCCTCAGAGCCAAAAGCTGGTTCACATTCTTCCTTTTATACCCACTGGCTGAGTAATTCTAGACAAATCACTTAACTTCTCAGTATTTCAAGCAACTCTCTTAGACTCTTAGTTGCAAAGGGGGTGGCAATCCACATGGAAGGAAGGAGTTTCCCAACCAGGAGTTCCATATACACATGAAATCACGAATCTATTTAAAAATATCTCACGTACTTTGAATTGCTACTTTATGGAGAATTTATGGTAGGGAATGAATAGGACTCATGGAGAATCAGGAGTGAATGAGTTTTGATTTGTCCTGGTGAAGGATGTATAGGCCAGTGAGATTATTATCATTAGCAACAACAATAAGATAGGTTAGGGGGAGAATCAAGAGAAAAAGGCGACCAAAAATAAACATAGGAGAGTATTTTTCCAGGAGGAAAAGATCATCAGCAATATTTAATGTTGTAGATGGGTCAAGAAGGAAAACAGATTTTCCAAAAGGCCTTTAGATTTGGCAATTAAGAAATCAATGTTAACTTTGGAAAGAACAGTAGCAATTGAATGATAATGCTGAAAGTCAGACTTCGGAGATCTTTGAAGGAATGAGAGGAGAGGAAGGAAGCACTAAGTGTATGTGGTCTTTTCAGGAATTAATGGAGAAAGGACAGAGAGATAGAGGATGAATTCTACTGGGGCTAGTGATGCCTCTTCTGGATCTAGAAGACAAAGGTGCATTTGTAGGCAGCAAGCAGAGAACCAGGGGATAGGAAGAGATTAAAGGCTAGAGAGAGGACATAGGCAGGGCAGTGGAGATCATCTCCTGCAGAACATGAAAAGGGATGGGATCAAGGGTAGGACTGGCCTTCACAAAGACAAAGACCATCTGCTCCTCAGGGTCTGGAGGAGCAGGAACTAGCAGGAGTGACGTCAGGAGGAGGAGAAACCAACAGAAAGAGATAAGGTGGAGCTCATGGGGAGGGCAGATCCCTCTCTGGTCGATTCATCTATGTGCCAGCTGTCTTACCCAGCCGAGAATTCACCCTGAATTCCCCTCTTTGATTGGTGGGTCTCTTCAATTTCTCCTCACTCTCTGGCCTTATTTACTGCCATCAACACCCCCTTCCATTTCCAGGTCCCATTTTTGTTTTGTCTCCTATTAGAATATAAGCTTCTTGAGGCAGGGAATATTCTCTTTCCACCTCCCTCCTCTCTCTCTGTCTCTCTCTTTCTCTCTCCTCTCTGTCTCTCTCTGTCTTTCTGTCTGTCTGTCTGTCTGTCTCTCTCTCCTCTCTGTCTCTCTCTCCTCTCTGTCTCTCTCTGTCTTTCTGTCTCTCTCTCTGTCTCTCTGTCTGTCTCTCTGTCTGTCTCTCTGTCTCTCTGTCTCTGTCTCTCTCTCTCTCTCTCTCTCTCTCTCTCTCTCTGTCTCTCTCGCTCTCTCCTCTCTCTCTGTTCTTTCTCTGTCTGTCTTTCTCTGTCTGTCTGTCTCTGTCCCTCCCTCTCCCTCTCCCTTTCTCCCTTCCTCTCCCTCCTCCCTCCCTCCCTCCCTTATCTATCTATGATCCTATGTCATTTTATCACACAGGTCCTTAATTTCCTCATCTGTAAAACGAGATGGGTGAGATCAGGGGTTCTTCACCTTTTTTGTGTCATGGATTCTTCTAACAGTCTGGCAAAACCTATGGACTCCTCAGAATAATGTTTTTAAATGCTTAAAATGAAATGCACAGAATTATAAAAGAAACTAATTATGTTGAAATCAGATAGCAAAATTCTAAAGACAAAATGAACAAATCTCTGAATGCCAGGTTAGGCAGACCTGGACAGGATGACCCGTAAGATTCCTTCCCTTTCTAGGTCTGTGATCCTGTGGTTCCGAGTCATTCCAACCCTGTGGCCCGGTTTCCTTTTCTGTAAAATGAGGGGGTTGAGTTCAATAACACTTAAGTTCCCTTCCAGCACAAAATGTCTGATCTGATGATCCTTTATGGGGACTTTGAGCAGGTGAGTTTGCCTCAGTGGGCACATCTGTGGGTGTGCCAGGGATAAGACAAGCATCGTCAGCATTGAAGCCCGGAAGATGGTCCAAAGAGGCCAGTGAAGGGCTAAGTGTGTGTGTGTGGGGGGGGTGTGACACAGTCCATCTCCTTCGATGACCTTTTCCCTAAGCCTTGGGTGTCTAAATGGGTCACCACGTCTTCATCCCCAGCCCCCCTGGGAGGCCCAGAAGTCTGAGTCACAGGAGACCCATGAAATGTCAAAGTTGAAATCAGTTCCTCTGGCTCCCCCAGCCTGAATGTGACCGAGGCCATCCCTGAGAGGCTTAGTTATCACCACCAGAAAATGTTGGCAGAACAGCAGGCATGACTTGAGTGGGGGTGGGGAGTGAGGAGTAAACTTATTAAAAAAATAAAAAAAACAAACCAGGCTAAAGAATTGCAGTTTGGCTCAGGTTTTCAAACTGGGTTACCTAATTCAAGGAGTCCCATGGCCAGCCTTCCCCACAGAGCAAATTCAATTACAGCTGCAGATAAGGAAGCACTAATGCTTTCCAGGTTGGTGCTCTGAGGAGCAGTGCCCACCAAGCTCCAGCAGTAAACTTGGGCCTCTGTTTTAAGGCTGATCCCCCAACCCTGGCATTTCAGCTTTGAAAAAGATCACAGAGGCCGTCAAAAAGAACCCTTAATGAAAACTGATCCTCCCCCCAACAATGAAGCAATCGTTCAATAACCAGTCAATGCCCACGTATTAAGCACTTGCCTTGTGCCAGGCACCGTGCAAAGCCCTGGAGAAACAAAAAGGAGCAAAAGATAACCTTTGCCCTCCAGGAGCTTCTCAAGTCTAATGAGGGAACCCACATCCTTGATGATTCCAACTGAAGACATTTACTGACAGGAACCCAGTACCCCCAGCGACCAGCCATTTCAGTTTTGGGCCACTGCAAGTGTTAAATGTCTTTCCTTACATTTTTCCTTTTGGTATTTTCCTCCCAGTTATTCCTTCTGTGGCCAGGAAGACAAATCTAATCCTTCTTCCATGGGACAGCCCTTCACATGCTTAAAACCAGCCATCATGCCTGTCCTAAGGAGCCTCTTTTCCATACTAAACTTCCCCATTTCCCACAGCGGATCCCCATTGGGTATGATCTTGGCTCCCTTCACTACCAATGCCATTCTCAAATTGATATCCTCTGGTTTATCAGGGATTTTCCTCAGATTGGGATACTAAGAGCTGAACAGAACATTCCAGATTTGTTCAGATCACCAAGGTCCAATAGGACTTTCTCCTCCAATCTGAATACTGTATTCTCTGTCTCTTAAGGAAGCCTCAGATCATAGGAAGATTTGGAGGGAGGTGCTTTGACTACCATATTCCGCTGTTGGCTCATATTAACCTGGGCTTCCAGTAAAACCTATAAATATATTTCATACAAATCACTGCCTAGCAACTCAAAAAGTATTGATTTGATTTAATCCTAAAAGTCAAACTAGAAAAAAAGTGACCCTAGATCTAAAAGGAACCTCAGAAGCCAGCATCATAATTTTACAGATAGGGAAACTGAGGCCCAGGAAGGTCCCATGCTTTATCCTGTTGAGGTCACACAGATTCATGTCTTCAGCATGATTTGAATCCAGGTTTTCTGCCATCTGAGATGGTATTTTCCTCCCCACTTGGAAGGTGTTCCTTCCATGCTCTGCTGCTATGAATGAACCAGTGTTTTGTTGAGTTGTTTCAGTTGCGTCATACTCTTTATGATCCCATTGGGGGTTGTCTTGGCAAAAATACTGGAGAGGTCTGTCATTTCCTTCTCCAGATCATTTTACAGATAAGGAAACTGAGGCAAAGTTAAGTGACTTGCCTAGGGACACACAGGAATTGTCTGAGGCCAGATTTGAATTTAGGAAGATGAATCTTCCTGACTTCGGGTCAAGCATTCTGTCCACTGCACCACCTAGTCAGGGGTGGGGACCTATGGCCCTGAGGCCACATGTAGCCTTGTGGCTTCAGGTTCCCCACCCCAGAGCCCCTGAATGAACCACACTTAAAGGGAATATAATCTGATACTTTCTGACCTCAGATGAATCACTCAAGTCCAGATCAAGAGACACTCCCTGGTTGGTGGGGAAGGGAGGGGATTGTGTTCATTTCTGGTTACTACGGTGTGTTTTAGAAAAGACATTGATTGGCAGAATGGAATGAGCAAAGTGACAGCCTCTCCAGGTGAAGGTAGCCAGGATGGTGAGAAAAGTAAAAAGCACCACCATATCAGCCCAAGGAAACTCGGCAGTCTATGCAGAAGAGCAGACTTAACGGGGATACTATGGTTGTTTTCAAGTGTGAGCAGAGCTGCTCAGTCCTTTGTCATGCCTTACTGGGACTATCCGAGCTGTCCAATCCACCCATCACACAGCCTTTAAAGTGATCTTTCTAACGCGTATTTCAAGGCTTTGAAAAAGCATCCACTCCTCAAAACTCCAATGTGCCAATAAAATACAAGCTGTCTAGCCTAGCACAGACCTGGTTCATATCTATTTACAATCTTCTTGTGTCCTACTTTCCTCTGTGCTCTCTGTCCCAGCCAGATTGCAGGGCTCACTGCTCCCTGACCCAAGCCTGCTCTCCCCTGCCTCTGCTAATTGGCCTGGGTCACCCTCCCTCCCCACCCCAAATGTTTGCCTGATATCTTCCCTCCTCATCTCCTCCTCTTGAAATCCTCTGCCTTCAAATCCAAGGCAGGTTTTGCCTGCTAGCTCCTTGATCGTCCTGGCTAACAGTGGTCTTTCTTTCCTCAAATTCCCTTAAGGTCATTTGTCTGGACTGTCTTTTCCCCCAACATACATTGGCACTGGTGTCAGAGGACTTGGGTCCTTTTGGACAAGTCATTTTACATCACTAGGGGCTTCAGTTTCTTCATCTGTAAGACGAGGCAGCAGAATTAGATAGTTTCTAATGTTCCTTCTAGTCCTAAATTCTTTGAAATGTGAGAGCTGACATTCCCAGATGAATCTGTAGTTGTTGGGAGGAAGGAAACCATGACTTACACATTAATATTATAAATATGATGATGTGTAATAAAAATGTACTGCAAACTGCCCAATGTGAGGAGCTGTGATAATTTTCTCCATGGTCTTTAGCTTCCCTGGAATCCACTATCCCTGGAATATTCCAGACTTAGAGATTCTAGCTTCCTAGAAAATCAGGCAAAATTCCACCCTGGCCTGGAAGACGGCTAGCCCTCATCTGCATCCCTGAGCAGCCACTTTGAGGGTGGTGTGATGGCAGTGTGCGACCCTGGGCAGATGTCTCTTGACCTCAGCTCCCTGCCTAACTCCCAGGGCTGTTGTCAGAATCAAAGGAAATAACATGCGAAGTGCTTAAAGTGCTGTATAATAAATGCTATATGCATGTAGGTGGTGGTGGTGGTGGTAGTGTGGTGGCAGTGTCCACGCCTTCATCCCTTCCCTGCCGTGGCTGTCTGTATGTGGAGATTTCATTTGCTATCGCTAGGTAAGTGAGCTCTGATTTAGGGTCTTTATCTTGTGCCTTCTCGCTCCCATCCCTGGGAGATGTATCAAGTTAAGCCCATGCTCTCTTGTATGTCATACAGTTTACAAATAAAAGCCCATCGCTGTTAGTGCACGCCTCTGACCAGACTCCTTCTTCTGGGGATCTCCCTGTGCATGTGAGGGCGGTTGGAATAGAGACCTGGCAAAGATGGGCTTGCTGACTTCGCTAGAGGAAGGCTCACTTAATTGGCACCACTCAGCAATCACTGATTATACTGTGATGGCATCTATAATTATATATACTATATTGATATATGCTGTGATTCCAAGTGAAGGGACATGGAATTAGCATGTGACTGGTCAGATGGATATTGCTTCCAGGGGTCCTGACTAATTTCCCAGCCCTCTTTCCATTGCAACACTCTGTGAGTAGAGCAAAACAACAATTATTTGAGTTTTTTAAGTTTCCTGGGGTCATCTCCCCCCATCCTGCCTCATTATGCCTATAGTAATAGCTAGCTTTTACGTAGCACTTTAAAGTCTGCAGAACATCTTACTTCTTATATATACATACATACATACATATATATATATATATATATATATATATAGTTTGGTAAACTTTAAAGCACTTTATGAATGCTAGATATTGATCCTCACAACTTGGAGAAGCAGGTGCTAAAATTATTCTCATTTTACAGATGAGGAAACTGAGGCTCCAAGAAGTTACCAAGGGTCACACAGCTAGTAGGTGTCTAAAGCAGGATATATACTGAGATCTGCCTGACCTCAAGTCGGACCCTCTAGACTCTATGCCTGCTAGCTGCCTCACTCATTCCCCCTGGGAAATTTCCAGTCTTAGTTCCTTGTCTGTGTCCAAAGCATGCTACAAACAAAAAGGCCAACATCTCTTCCCTGAGCTCCATTTGCCGTATCTCTAACACAAGGGATTTGGATGGCATAGTCTTCTTTGGCATAACATGCACATAATTATATTCTTTCACCTTGTAAATATAATTGGTTATCATTGGTTACCATCCTGGCTCTGACGTTCAGTATTTGGGTGACCGTGGATATGTCATCTTACTTTTCAGGGTCTTGATTTCCTTAGCTCTAAGATGAAAGGGTTGGAATAGGTCAGGGTCAGGGTCCCACTTATTTGATATCCTGTTGAGCTATGCTGGTGTCTCAGGGGAAGGGGGATTGGAACTATTTGTTTATCTCAGTCTTATTGGGTAACAGGTCAGGTTCAGAGACTGAGTTAACTCTTACCCCACAGAGAAAATCCATCATGGGCCATCTAGGCTTTAGACAAGATCTCAGAAGATATATAATTTCTTGAATCATCCTTAGGAGTAGGAAGGGGCTCCAGGGGACAGGACAGTGGATTTGGCAAGGGAAGCTGAGAGGCCAGAAGGACAGGGAGTTTGAGAGGGCTGTTGAGGGAGAGAAGGAGAATGGGAGAAGGGGATCTTTGACATCTCTGACCTTGTGGGTCTGGAAGTAATGTAACCCAAAGGGGATCTGGAACACGAAATTCCAACAAGCGAGTTCCAGGACTTTTTGTACCAAGAAGGGACTGTACCTTTCCTTTCCTCCAACACTTAGTCTATATTGGGGAGTTAAGCTTCCTGAAGGCCCCATGAGGTTCCTTCCATCTCAGATTAATGCAGCCTATCCAAGAATGTGGGTGGCAGCTGAGAAGTGATC
The DNA here is from genome assembly GCF_028583685.1 of Petaurus breviceps papuanus. Classification (NCBI taxonomy): domain Eukaryota; kingdom Metazoa; phylum Chordata; class Mammalia; order Diprotodontia; family Petauridae; genus Petaurus; species Petaurus breviceps. The sequence continues at coordinate 16,879,324 of NW_027185852.1, read as the reverse complement.
CACTGCAATTAAAGAGACTGTGGGCTCCAAAATAGTCAGCGAGGGCACCCTTCTGGGCACTCCCTCGACAAACGAAGGACCTCTGGCTTGTCGCTCGTGCAGTCAACACAGATTCCCATTGCCAAGAGAAGTCACCTGGTTCTTGAATTCTGCTTCTCCTCCCCAAATTGCTGTGCAGTCTTGGGGAGCCAGATGAGTCCTCTGGTCTTCTGTTTTTGGAGATTCTTCCACTTTTCTAGAGAGTGACATGGAATTGATTGGCAGTGGAAGTGGGAGAGACTGGAGACCATGCCGTAGAAAAACTGGGAATTTTTCTTTGGAAGAAAAGAAAACAAGGGGCATGAGAGACAGCTGTATTTGGAGTCAGGAAGATCTGGGCTCAGATCTTTTTCTCTGGTACTTTCCAGCTGTGTGGCCCTGGGCAAGGCACTTAAATTTTCTCAGCTGCAGTTTTCTCATCTGTGAAAGGGGATAGTAAGAGATCTACTTCACAGAGTTGTTAGAAGCATCAAATGAGATTTATGTAGAGTGCTTCACAAACTGTAAGGGACTTTACAAATGTGGGCTATTGTTACCATGGGGTATGCTCAAACTTCTGAAAAACAGTTTCACACTTATTTGGGGTCACTGGACATTCTTCCTGCGCTCCATGTTTACTGAAAGTCGGAGACTCCCTCCTTGTCTTTTGTGTTGAGAGCTGACCCAAACGTTTGCTGTGGCAAAGGAAGTCTGGTGGCTTCTCCCCTACAGAGTCGTTGCTTCCCACCTTTAGAGTAATTCAGCCTTCAGGCAGCTGCACCAAACCTTCTTTCCTGTCTTTTTTGAACCTCTTACTTTGTCTTTCCCCCATCC
>NW_027185852.1:16860972-16873472 GCF_028583685.1 Petaurus breviceps papuanus | reverse complement strand
GGCTTGGAATGTGAATTATTAGAGCAGAATCTTAGGATGAGCAGAGAGAGAAGATGCCTTCAAACATGAGCCCAGCATAGAATGTGAGAACAGAATTCAATTCCTCCTGGGAAGTGAATTTGGTTGGAAGTTTAATTGTGCCTTAAAGGACTTTTTCCCCAGGGAAAAGATTTGACTTATTCTCTGCCCTAAAAATCTACTATTGTTGATTTTTTTTCTCTTGGTCTCCTCCCCCTGCTACTCCACTGTGAATCAAGAAAACCATGTCTGTTGTTTGAAAGATTCAAAAGAGGGAAAAGACATTTCAAGGCCATCCTTTGATCGAAGATCAGGAGTCTCTTTGGCTGCTATCTTGACTATTTTAAAGAAAGGATGTTGACAGGAAGATTTAAAGCATCATTGGAGAAGGGGAAATTTGGCCATCCACCATCATAATTGGCTTTCAATGGTTTCTCATGTTTGGAAACCCTTTCCAACCCTCTTTTCATTCATTTCCTGCTCTTTCCTCTCCCTCACTCCATTCAGAACTCTGTTTTCTCAGTTGGAAAGCAGTAATCTCTATGGTACTATATTTCTGGCATAACACCCCTATCAATGTTGAATTATCACTATAAAACCTGGATGGCTTGAAGAGGTAATGACCTTCCTATTGGTGGATTCCTAAAACAGAGCCAGAATGACCCCCTATGGGGGATGTTCAGAGTTCCCAAATCATTTGAGAGGATGAAAAAGATGACAATGCTGATGATAAGCAGAAATACAGAAAGATAATAGATAACATTTTCATTGTACTTTAAGGTTTCCATATTTTCTCATTTGATCCTGAAAACAACCCATGAGGTAGGTGCTATTATTATGTCAATTTTATAGATGAGAAAATTGAGGCTTCTAGAAGTTGTCAGTCAGGCCATCAACAAACATTTATTAAGTGCTTACTATGTAGTAGGCACTGTGCTAAATTCTGTGGGTACAATGAAAGGTAAAAGGGCTCTTTCCCAGGGTCACACAGTAACTAAATATCAGAGGTGAGATAGTGGTCTTAAGAAATCTGTTTAAAGATGAGAAAACGGGTCTGGAAGAGAAATGGTTTGGCCAAGTGAGTTAGTGGCAGAATAAGGATATGGGAAGGCTTCTGGCTTTTGCAGGGGTTGCTCTAGTTTATGGGTTCTTGACTTTTTTAATGTCCTGGATTGGCAGTCAGTTTGGTGATGTCAAGGGGCCCCTTCTTGCAATAATATTTTTAAATGCTCTGAAATAACTGAGGAAAGATGAGGGACTTTCCAAATTGGGAGGAAGATAGTGAACAGGTGAGATTCTCTGAAATCAGAAAAGGAGGCATCCTACCCCCCCCCAAGTGTTAAATTCTGTATTCAAAGAAACAAGGAAACAGTAAATGATTTACCAGTAGAATGCCACTTTTTTTTTTTTTTTTGCTTTTTGGAAGGCAATTGGGGTTAAGTGGCTTTCCCAAAGTCACACGGCTAGTTTGTGTGTGTGTGTGTGTTAAGTGTCTGAGGTTGGATATGAACTCAGGTCCTCCTGATTCCCCGGTTCATGCTCTATTCACTGTGCCACCAGCCGCGCCATAGAATGCCACTTTTCAGATAAGTTGTTTCATGTATGTTGCTTGAAATGTGTAATTGTGAGAACATTCCTTGCATTAATCTTTGGATTGTCTGGGTTTCTGGTTGGCATAACCTATGTCCTTGGTTAAAAGTCTCTGAGTAGCAGGTAGAGGTGATCAGCTTCCCACCCGTGCAGGGCTAGGTCCAAACGATACGGTAGAGTTCTCACAATTCTCATAATTGAATAAAGTTTTCTCATAAGACAGAAAATGGAATAGACCCACAATTGAATAGAAAGGGAGCTGAGCTAGACTCAGAATTGAGTCACAAGATCGAGTCAGTGTGGTTCACTCAGTCCCTACAATTTCCAAAATGCATTAAATAAATACATAGGATTCCAAAGGAAATCAATTCTACTGAACACAGTAGTGCAGACATTGTCAAAAGAGGCAGGCTTACACACTGCAGGCTGAGAACTCATCCTTGAAACGGGAATCTCTAAGCTCTCTTTCATTTCTAAGATTCTCATTCCATGATTTGAGTAACTGGATTCCTAATGGAAGCATTTCAGGCACATTGATTGGAACTAGTAGGTGTTTGGTTTTGTTTTGGTTTTACTCCACCTTGGTGGAAAGGACTGCTCTGCGTTCAAATCAAAGCCCTCCCCCCTCATGAAGTCACTTAGGGATGGGCTCAATCTGTTGCCCAGGAAACTTCACAGGATATCTGGACACTTCATTCATCTGAGGTGCTTGGTTGGGCCATGCTCTTTTGAGTGGTTAGAGATCTCTCTCGGGATCATAAGGATTCACATTATACATAGGATGTCTCTCTTCCATTTGAACCCTGCCCTATATCTTTGGGATTATACATAGTTCTTAGGATCTTAGGGGAAGTGACTCGTCCAAGTTCTCTTCCATGAAAGTGGAAAACATCTTTGGGGAGCATTTTTAAGGTCAGAAAGGAGACCAGAAATGCCTACTGTCACTGAGGGGAGCCATGGATTTTTCTCTTTCCCCAACCAATCCTAATTGTCTGACGACTATCTTTCCACCAGACACAGACGACCCACTTATAGCTAGTTGCTGATCTTTCCTCTTCTAGAGATACACAAAAGTCTCAGTCTACTAATCCCTAACCCCACTTTCCTCTTGGTAAGCAAACACATCATTTGCCTTGCTATTACTCACCAAGGTCCTCTGGGCCTTGCCATCTGCTCTGCTACTTTCTATGCTTAGGAACAACCTAGTTGCTCTAGCTACCATGAACTAAACAGGAATATGAATTTTCCTTGCATGTTCTGTCCCCCAGTTAGAATGTAAGCTTCTTGGGAGCAGCAAAGGGCTTAATTTTCTATTTTTATCTCCAGTGCTTAGCACAATGTTTGACACATAGTAAGCACCTAATAAATGCTTTTCCATTTCATTCCATATTAATGACAAAAGGATCATCAATCAAGGTAATCTCTGTTGCTATAGTTTTCAAGGACTTTTGCAAAATTTTGGTGCATTCATGGGAGATACTTTGTTAAAAGAGAGAATGTAAGGAAATATTTTATTCTGCCAAAAAAATTTATAGTCAAATAATAAACACAATGAGATCTTATATTTACTACATCTTTCATTAGATTGGACAATGGTAAAGATGCAGTATATTGTGGAATATCACTTGTACAAGCCTACTTGTTCCCTCTCACCACCCTCACTAAGGCACGAGTCAATTATTCTTGTAAATTTTTTATATCAATGAGAAAGAAATATGGGTTAGTAGTTGTTCATATGCTCTCAGTTGTATTTGTTTGAGGTAATGTCAGATACTTTTTAAATACACATCCTCTTTTTTAGACACTTCCTGAACCTATGCTTAGATGGTACCAAAATTGAATCATCTCTAGCACAGATTTCCTTTGCATACACTCAGTTTAAGACACTTGATTTATTTCTCTTTGTTTCTTTAGCATCACTTATACTTTGTCAATAAGCATATCTAGGGCAGCTGTGGTAGGCTCCAGGTGTGATGGTTATCAAGCTCTTAATGGCAAAGAAACTTTGTTATAACATACGTGGCAGATCTTTTCCATTTTTCTTCTGGTTGTCATCACCTTTTAATTTTCAACCTTAAATTCTATCAGGATGACTCCTTAGTTGAGTCTACACTGTTTTCTTTAAATTGGCTTTATTCTCTGCTGCTTCTCTCTGTTTTATCAAGTGATAAATATTCATAATATTCTACCATTTGTCCACATAACCTTTTTACAAACGAGGTAATTTTCTAAGATGATGCTGCCCTTGGCTACCTCCTGTCTTTACTTAATAAATAGTTCCAGCCTTTGTTGACTGAAGGATTCTTATGTTCTTGTCTCCTTGTTATGGCAACACATTAGCTGAACTTCTGTATGAAATCATTGTAGTCTGTATCTATGTCCTTCCATCCATATCCCGTTTTCAATGTAAAAAAAGAAAAAACAAAACCAAAAAAGACTCATGAGTTTTTTCTTTCTTTTTCTTTCCCCTAGCTTTGTGCTAATTATGCTCTCTTGGTCTAATAAGTGGGTGGTCTGACAATACATAGACAGCTGATTCAGCAATGACTCCCATGTCAGTAATGAGTCGTTTCCTGTCTGTTAAAATATAATCAATTTCATTTTTTCTTTTTTAGTGATTTGGTTCTTTCCATGTCCATCCCTTTCATACCCTTCTTTAAGAAAATATTCCTGATCTATAGGCATAAGGTTTCTTTGTGTTCTACAATTATTTGGCCTCTCTCTTTCCTCATCTGGTTTTCAATATTTCTCACCATTTTATGCACAAATCTGCTTTGAAATTGCTGATATCAAAATCTATGTTAATTTTATTTGGAGTTGGGTCTTATCAATTTTTTTTTGTAGAATTTCTTTGACTTTTTATCCTTTGTAACAGATGCTGATACCTAAACTTCAACTGTTTTCATGTTGCTGTTTTTGCAAATACTTATCATGAGCACTACAATTGGAGAAGATGAAATGTCCCATAAAATGGTGTTTCTTATTGTTTGGGGGCATACAGTGAAACCACACTGTTCATTTCTTTTCTTTTCCTTTCCCAGGAGAACTTGTTGGTCACTCTCCAGCTTAGTTCAGATTCCATTGTTGCTTATGGTTTTCTTTATATCAAGATTGATATGATTTTCTTCCTTTGCTGCTGTGTATAATTGTTGGCCATTGGACAAGTAATATGCCAACAACTAAGTTATACTTTACAGGTGCATTTAGAGACTGTATTTAGCTAGGTTGGTCCTTTGATTATTGCTGAGAATGCACTTAAAGATTCATGAGCATGGTAGATAGGACATCCCAGGTCATGAGCTCCATTGTTTTAGACTTTGAGGACCTAGAGATGCTTCTAAGTTACGATGAAGCATCAAAAGAGGGCTTTATGGACACTCAAACAAATATAACACTTATAATAAAAATAAACGTAAATGTATGAGAGAGAATATGAATTCTCTCCAGGAATCTTTCAGCTAAGAGAATCAAGAGAGATTTCTTGGAAAAGTTAGTATTTGAGCCAGGCCTTGAGGGAAGAGTAAGATTTCAACAATAAATACTGGGGAAGGATGTAAAAAGCAAAGAGAATGACTGGAAGCAAGACGCAGAGGTGGAGATATGAGGGGTATTTTGAAAGAATGATAAATAGTAAAAAAACAAAACAATAACAACAAACATTTCCTATGTGACAGGCATGCTAATCCCCAGGGATGCCAAGAAAGGAAAGAAAATCCTTGCCCTCGGGAGACTCACATTTTAATGGGGGTGACAACATATAAATAACTTTCCTTAAGGCATAAATGTCAGGTAATCTGAAAGGGAAAGCACCAGAAGCTGTGGGAGGGGGAGACTGAGAAGGACTTCCTTTAGAGAGTGAGATCTGAACTGATTCTTAAAGCAAGCCAGGGGATCTAAGAGTCAGAGGTGAGAGAAGGAGAACATTAAAGGTGAGTGACACAAAAGTATAAATAATGTAGGAGGTGACTGTATAAGGAGAAGTAAACAGGACAGTTTAGCTGGATCAGATAGGGAGATGGGTAAGATAGGAAGGTCCAGGTTTGGAAGGGCTTTAATAGCTAAGGAGAAAATTCCATATTTAATTTTGGAGATAATAGGGAGTGATTGGGATTTTTGGGGGGGGAGGAGAGGGCACATTGTTAGACATGTGCTTTAAGGAAGATCACTTTGGGAACCAAGTGAAGGAGAGATTGAATTGGGAGACACTTGGGGCAGAAAGACTAGCAAATCTTTATTGGTGACAAGGGCTTTAGAGGGTGGTGACTATGATTTGAGAGAGTAGGGTGCATACAAGAGATGTGAATTTGAAAATGACAAGATTTGAGAACCAGTTAGACCGATAGGATGGGTGCTGTTGAGGAGTTGAGGGTGACCTTTTACCTTTATAAGCTTCCAGCCCTCTTAGATCTTCCAAGAAAGTGTTGGAAGGTTAGAAATGTTCATCTGGTCTAACTAGATGAATGTTTGTTTATATATGTACCCCAGAGTTTCAGTGCGGTGTTAAGGAAATGGAATTCCTCAGGGCTGGGGGCTGGGGGAAAGGATGAGAAGAAGGCAAAGGAGAAGAGACGGCCCCCTGACAAGGTGCCTCCTGGATCCTAGCCCAGCTCAGCCCTCTGACTCAGCACATCGTCCTGTGACTGCAGGAAGGTCCCGGTTTCAGCTGCTGAGTCACATGAATAACTGGAATAGTTGTTTAGATCAAAATTAATTCCCAGAATCACTCCAAGCCAACCAGCAAGCACATGTTCTCTCCCCTCATCCTTTTCCAGCTTAATGATTTAGCAGAAGGGACCACTTCTCGAATGGGACTTTGGAGGACGTGGGGGCAAGAGATGCATAAGGAAGGAGAGGCTCCTTCCTGATTCTTGCTGTCCCGCACCCCCACTCTACCTCCATTAGATCCCTTTGGTTCATTTTATATCCTTTTGAAGTTTTTTTCCTACCCATTGTTTTCCCAGAACAATGGAATGAGAGCACCTCAAAGGACATTTTGATTGTCACTTTCTATTACCAGTTCCTAGCAGCAGGATGTCTGATATGCAGGGAGTGATTAATAAATGCTTAGAAGGCATTGGGGTGCTGTGAGAAGAGCCCTGGACTCAGAAACAAATGACATCATGTAGTAGCCAGAGGGTTGGATCTGGGGTCAGAGGAGCTGAGTTCATATTCTGATTCTGCTACTTCATCCCTCTATGTTTGCCCTGTCACAGGTCACTCCTCTCAGGCTCAGTTTCCCTTGCTGTCCACTGTGGGCATCGGGCTGGATGGTCTCTCAGACCCCTGGCCCTCTCAGATTTGATGATCCCTTTTGTCGTAGCTTGGTCTTTTATTATCTGTGTGACTTTGGCAAAGTTCCCTTTCTCCTTGAATCTCAGCTCCTTTCTCTGTAAAGTGAGAGGTGTTGTATTGGAGATTGTTTCAGATCATGTGATCCTGTGCGACTTGGGATTCGTCTTACCTTGGCCAGCTCTCTGCTCCTCAGCTTCTGTCTGTAAAAGGAGAACACTTGTACTACCAACCCCACAGGGTCATTGAAGGGAGAGCACAAGGTAAAATGAACTAATGAGTGATTCCTGTGATTGCCTTCCTATTTCAGAGAAAAGGCGGGAATCACCCGGGCCATCCATGGGCAGTCAGCCTTGATCCCTCACAGCTGTTTTGCCAAATCAGTTCACTCAGACTCAAATTCAGTGAATCTAATGCAATCCAAACCAACCCAACTAGCACTTTTTAAGGCTTATTGCCAGATATAGTGTTAGGGGCTGGGCAAACAAAGTCCAGAAGGAATTGGCCTCTACTCGCAAAGAGCTTACACTCTATTGGAGGGATATAGTATTTACATAGACCATAAGGGAACTGAGGAGGGACGACCAGGGAGGGCTCCCCCTTCGAAGGTGGTGCCCTGGCTGATCTTTGAAAGAACCAGGACTGGAAGAGAAGGAAAGAAGGAGGGAGTGCTGGCGAGAAGGCCTCCCAGATCTCTTCCCTCTATAGAGCAGATTCCTATGATTCCCCCTCCAGTCCTGACCCCCTCCTTCAGCTGTTGACCAAGTAATCACCTGTGGAGGAAGTTGGGGACTTCTTTTTAAATTTCTTCACTTTGATACCTTGTTATTGTCGATCGCCTCTCCAATGGTACAGATAGCAGCCATCTCCATTAAACTGAACTCTACAACTATTTGCATGACTCTAGAAAGTAGAGAAGGGGCAGCGAGATGGCTGAGTGGATAGAGTGCTTCACCTGGAGTCAGGAAAACTTGAGTTCAAATCCAACCTCAGATACTTACTAGTCATATGACCCTTGACAAATCACTTAACCTCTGCCTCCTTTAATCCGCTGGGGAAGGAAATGGCAAATCACTCTCGTGTCCTTGCCAAGAAAACCCTATGGGCAGTATGGTCCACGGGGTCAGCAGAAAGAAAGCACATGACAGCTTATCTGCCAAACATGAGGGCACTCAGAGAGAGGAAGCAGCTTCCTCTGAGCCCCACGGAGGTGGGTGGCAGAACCAGGACATGCATTTGGGTATCTCGGTTCCTGCCCAGTGATTTTGGGGCCACATCATGGTGGTGTCTGCTCTAGAATAATCATGATCAGAAAAAAAACTTTCTGGTGACTTGGTGGATTAAGTCCAGAGGCCTGGGTTCAAATTCTGCCTTTAAACCATCCTGGCTGTGTTACCCTAGGCAAGTCACTTAAACCTTCCATGCTCTGGCACCTCCCTAAGACCATTACTATCAATGCCAGGGAATTGGTGGGGAAGTCTTCTCATTGTGGGGGGGTGGGTTTCTGTACTTTCTAATCTCTTTTGGTCAGGAGTTTTTAACCTGGGGTTCACAGGCCCTTTGGGGGTCCATGAACTTGGGTGAGGAAAATTACACCTTTATTTTCACTAACCTTTAACTGATTTTCAACCATGAATTTAAGCGACAAATAGGACTCTGAGGAGTCCATGGGCCCCCCCAGACTGCCAAAGGTGGCTGTGACATGAAGCACTCTTGCTGTACCTCCCTGGGCTCCCATGAGTCTGTTAGCTGGGATGTGTTATCTCCTCTTACAGAGCAGAGCCCATGACTTGCCCAGGGTCACAAAGCCAGCAAGTGGCAGAAGCAGGACTTGAACCTAGGTCTTGTACTCTATCCCCATAGTCATGCCCACCTTAATAACCCAATGAGTCCACAACTGTGAGATGGCCTGCCCTCCCAGGGGCAGCGTCTGCTCCTTTGGGCTACAGCAGGCTGTGAGTCTGTGTGCTCTGGAGGAAGCTGGGAGCCTGATAAACAGTCTGGACACGTAGCTTATGAGATGGGCCATGAGGGGATGAGCAGCAGGGAGAGGAAAGGAGTGCCCAGGGCACTCTTGGAGTCATGCCAGTGGGTTAGCCTGTGGCATGAGACTCTAAGCCTCTACTGGTCAGCCCCCGAGTCCAAAGAGCTAACTTTGGAAACTCTACTGAATTACCTGCCAGGAACTGGGCCCAGACATGCCAAAAAGAGGAGGGCTTGGCTGGGCCTGAGGGGCTGGGCCTGGTCCAAGGCCCAGAGGAATGACAGCTGACACATGTATAGCTCGATCCAGTTTACAGAGCATGTTCCTCATAAAAACCCAAAAGCTAGGTATGGGAAGAGAGCAGAAGCTAGGGCTTGAGTTCCTGATTTGGGCAACTCTTTGCTAGGTAACTAAGTCTCAGTTTCCTCATTATTCCAGTCTTTCCATAGGAGTTATGAGGCTTAAAGAGGGGTGTGTATGTGTGTGTGTGTGTGTGTGTGTGTGTGTGTGTTGGGCCAGGGGAACATAGAGTTCATGAAATAGAGAGACCAGGAATGGATAATGTAATGGATTAAAAAAAATATTAATCAATCTCTTTAAAAATTGTCAAGTGCCAATTGTCAGTGTGCCTGGCACTGTGCTAGGAGCCAGAGATGCAATGATAGACATGAAATAGTCCCTGCCCTCAAGGAGCCTGTATTAATTTTTTTTAAAGCAATTGGGGTTAAGTAACTTGCTCAAGGTTACACGGCCAGTTATTTCTGGGTGTGGTGCTAAGTATTTGAGCCCGGCTTCAATCCCCAGGTCATCCTGACACTGGGGCCGGTGCTCTTACTCTCTGTGCCTGTATTCTACCAGAGGAGAGAACGGATAGATTAAGTCAGACAGTACGTTTCTTTAACACTAGCTGTGTTCTAGACACTGAGCTAAGTGCTGGACATACAAAGAAAAGCAAAAGTCAGTGCCTGCCCTCAAGCAGCTGCCAATCTAGTGGAGAAGACAACATGCAAATAATGCAAGATACATAGAGAGTAGGCGACCGGTAACCTCGGAAGGGAAGCTATAGTGGCTATGGATGGAGGGGACCATGAAAGACCTGGAGAAGGCAGGGTTTGAATTGAATCTTGAAGGAAGCCAGAGAGATGAAGAGGCAGAAATGAGAAGAGAGGGCACTGCAGGAGATATAGGGAGCTTTATGTGCTTATTTTGGGGTGTTTCAACTCATAGGACAGGAAACTTTTAATGTTCTAAGTGAAACACCCAGAAGGCAGGAGAATGAGGAAGGGAAAGGTATGAATGACTATGTTGGCCCCTGGGGACCCCAAGGAAGCTGGTATTGGGTCACAACATTAGAGGGAAAGGGGGTCAGTAATGGTTCTTTGCAGAAGCTTGCTGCTGGACTTGGAATGCTCAGATGCCCCATGTTTGGTGGAATTGGGGGGCCTCTAGACGCCTTTTTTTCCCTTGTATTGATTTTGCTGTCACCCACAGATGTACCAGATATTCAAAAAAAATCTGAAATCCCTTTATTGGACCATAAGGTCACTTCTACCTCTTCCCTCCCTTACAAAATCCTGCTCTTTGTCTACATCATGGCCTCTTCTTTTGAATCCCTAGCCCCCTCATTATACCTTGCCAAGCCTCAGTCTCAGGTCACTCCCACACAATTCGTCATCTTCTCACCTATGCACGAACTGCCAGATGAAGGTGCAGAAAAACACGTAACTGTTCTGCCTGGGTCCACTACAAATTCATGTTACACAAGCCCTTCCTGCTGCTAGGCAATCCTGCCTACCATACCTCCCTTATCCCCTCACTCTTCTATGGTCCACAGAAGCTCTTCCAAACCTTCTCATTTGTCTTCTAACTTCCCATGGATCCCCTTCCCTCACCCTCAGCTGAGGTCCTTGCCTCATATTTTACAGAGAAAATCGAGGCCATTCCCCATGAGCTCCCTCTTCTCCCCCCTTCCTCATCTCCTGTCACTCAGATGCCTGTTGCCACTCCCTCCCTTCCACCATTGTCTCACACAATGAGGTGGTTTTACTCCTTACCAAGGCTAACCCCCTACTTGTTCACAAAATCTCCTTCCATTCCAACTCCTCCCTGTCATCCCCATTATTTCTCTTATCTTCAATCTTTCCCTGTCTCCTGGGTCCTTCCTTACTGCCTCCAGACATGCCTATGTCTCCCCTATCCTGAAAAACAACCCTTACTTGGTCCTTCCACCCCAATAGCTGTCATCCTATGTCTCTTCTGCTCTTTGTAGCTTTGTACCCTTGAGAAGGCTATCTGTAATGGGTGCTTCCACTTTCTCTCTTATCACCTTATTATAACCTCTTACAATCCAGATTCCAACCTCATCATTCCACCAAAACTTCTCTCTCCAAAGTTAGCAATGATGATTTAGTTGCCGAATCCAATGATCTTCTCTCCATCCTCATTCTTCCTGAGCTTTCTATGGACTTCAGTACTGTTGACCACCCTCCCTCCTTGATCCTTTCTTCTCTCTGGGTTTATGAGACCCCACTCTCTCCTGGTTCTCTTCTTACCTATCTTTCTCCTTTGCTGGATCCGCATTCAGAACATGCCCTCTAATTGTAGGTTCTGTCCTGGGTCCTTTTCTCCCTCTCTACTGTTTCACTGGGTGATCTCATCAGTAACCGTGGATTTAATTACCACCTCTGTGCTGATGATTTGGAAATCTATCTGTATCGTCCTAAACTCTCTGCTAACTTCCAACCTCATGATTTCAGTTGCCTTTTAGACATTTTGAACTGGATGTCCAGTAGACATTGTAGATCCAACATGTCTAAAATGGGACTCATTATCAATTTCCCCTCCTCTTATATGGATGGTATTGCCCCCCTCTCAGGCCCCCAATCTGGGAGTCTTCCTGGACTCCTAACTCTCTGTTCCTGCCCCTTTCCCCTATGTTTTAGCTGTTGCCATGGTCTTTTGAATTCACACCTGTAACAGATCTCCAACATACATCCTTCTATCCTCTGACATTGACACCCCCCCCTACAGATTGTCATCACCTCACGCCTAGATTATTGTAATACTGAAATCTGATTCATCCTCTCTTCAGCCACCATAGTGACTTTTCTAAAGTACAGGTCTGACCATGTCACCTCCTTACTCAATAAACTCCCGTGGCTCCCTATCATTTCCAGGATCAAATACAAAATGCTGTGCTTGGCTTTCAACACCCTTCATCACCTGTCTTCTCCTACCTTTCTGGTCTTCTTATGCCTTCCTCCCCAAGATGGGTGCTCTTGGATCTGGTGACACTGGCCTCTTGGCTGTCCCACAAAAAGCCAGCCTGTTTCTCGGCACTGAGCATTTTCTCTGACTGTCCTTCATGCCTGGAATGCTCTCCCTCATCCTTGCCTCTTGCCTTCTCTGGCTTCCTTTAAGTTCCAACTAAAATTCCATCCTCTACAGGAAGCCTTGCCCAATCCCTCTTTGTCTGGTGCCTCCCATCTTAACTGTCCTCCATGTGTGGTGTATAGAGCTGGCTAGGTTTGCTTATTGTCTCCCCCATTGTCTTTTTCTTTCTTTCTTTTATCCCCAGCACTAAGCACCGTGTCTAGCACAAAGTAGGAGCTAAATAGGT
>NW_027185852.1:16772065-16845972 GCF_028583685.1 Petaurus breviceps papuanus | reverse complement strand
TGTCAGGAGAGATATAAGAAAATAACTTCAAGGGATATTAAGACAAGTGAGCATTGTTTCCCCCCACCCCCTTCAACCTTCAGGCCCTTCTGCACTTTGACCCTACTCATCATACTTGAAAAGGTGAGTCAGAAGCACAGAGTGGAAGGCATGTTCTAACAAGATTTCTAAGTTGGGACAATAAGCATACATAAGAATGGCTGGATTAAAGCACATATTCGTTCTGGGACAACTCCAGGTTGGCTTTTCTTTGGCCACATTCAAGAACATTACAACAGAAGTAAAATGATCCAGATCCTTCTGGTCAGAATATCTGTGGATAGAACCAGTAACAACAGTCTTGAAAAGGAAGGTGCTAGAATGAAGAAGGCCATTGGGAAAGTCTTGCAGAAGACGGGATTTCAGCTGGGACTTCAGGAAAGTCAGAGAGGTGATGCAGTGGAGATGAGGAGGGAGAGCCTTCTAGGCATGGGGGATAGCCTTTAAAGGTTCAGAGTTAGGAGATGGAGTGTCTTGTGCAAGGAACAGCAAGCATGTCAGAGTCACAGTATCACAGAATGTGTGCGTAGGAAAAAGGTGTAAAGAATGAAAAGGCAGATGGGAGTCAGCCTAACAAATAACTTGTGTTTGATCCTGGAAGTAACAGGAAGTCACTGGAGTTTATTGAATAGAGGGGTGATGTGGTCAGACCTGGGGAAGGTCATTCTGACAGCTGAGTGGAAGATTGATTGAAGTAGGGAGAGACTTGTGTCAGGGAGACCAAGCAGCAAGCTATTGGAGAAAACCAGATGGGAGGTGATTTTGATCTGTTTTGGGGCAGTGACAGATGTTACACAGGTGGGAATACTGAGATGGCAAGAGATTGTATATGGAGGCTGAGAGATACAGAGGTGTCAAGTATGACACCTAGGCTATATAAGCCTATAGGATTGGGAGGATGGCATTGTCCTCTACAGCAACAGGAAAGTTTGGAAAGGGGCATGGCTTGGGGAAAAGATTATGAGTTTAGTTTAAGACACACTGAGTTTGAGATGTTTATTGGACATCAAGGTTGAGACATTTAATAGAATCTTGGAGATGTGAGACTAGAGTTTGGGAGAGAGGATAAGGCTGGCCAAATAGATCTAAGAGTCATCTGCATCTAAATGAAAATGGAGGGGCGGCTAGGTAGCGCAGTGAGTAGAGTACCAGCCCTGGAGTCAGGAGGACCTGAGTTCAAATTTGGCCTCAGACACAACACAAAAACTAGCCGTGTAACCTTGGACAAGTCACTTAACCCCAATTGCCCTCCAAAAAATGCAAAAAACAAAACAATAATGGAATCCATGGGAGCTAATGAGATCACCAAATGAAATAGTATAGAGGGCAAAGAGAAGAGTGCTCAGAACAGAGCCTTGTGGGACAACCACTGTTCATGGGTGTGATCTGGATGAGGATTCAGCAAAAGAGACTGAGAAGGAGCAGTCAGATAGGTAGGAGGAGAACCAGGAGACAGTAGTGACCCAGAAACCTAGAGAGAAAATATCAAGGAGGACAGGGTGATCAAGAATGTCAAAGGCTGCAGAGAAGTCAAGAAGAACGAGAGAGGGATATTATTTATTTTAGTAGTAAAGTCTTAGTATTATTACTGTTAGACTTCTTTGATCCCTTCCAGCCTTAAATGGTCTTCCTTCTTCCCTCCCTCCCTCCCTCCCTCCCTCCCTCCCTCTCTCCCTTCCTTCTTTCCTTTCTTCCTTCCTCCCTCTCTCCCTTCCTTCCTTCCTTCTTTCCTTCCTTTCTAATATCTTTCTATCTAATCTATCATCTATCTGCCTATCTATCATCTACCTATCTATCTATCTGCCTATCTATCTATCATCTACCTATCTAATCTATCATCTATCTGCCTATCCATCTATCTATCCATCTATCTATCATCTACCTATCTATCTATCTATCTATCTATCTATCTATCTATCTATCTGCCTATCATCTACCTATCTATCTATCTATCTGCCTATCATCTATCTATCTATCTATCTATCTATCTATCTATCTATCTATCTATCTATCTGTCTATCTATCTGCCTATCATCTACCTATCTATCTGCCTATCTATCATCTATCTATCTACTATCTATCTATCTACCTATCTATCCATCATTTATCTATCTACCTATCTATCTATGTATAAAGCTATGACTGCGATCCCATCATCCTATGTTCCAATATTCTATGTTTTAAGGTCCCTTTAATCTTTGACATTTTCTGCTCTTTGATGCTATGATTCTAATGTCTTCTCTGGATCAAACCATCTTTGTTTTATATTAAAACATTCCATAATCTGAGGTCCTCTCCAGTCTTAATGTTCCATGGGTTCTTGATTTTCCAAGGCAAGATGCCAGTCAGATAAGCCCACTAACCAGAATCTTGCCATGTGGTGTATGAGAAACAAAACACCAATTGGAAGTAATAATAGTAATGATAATAATAATAATAAATTATTTTTCAGACCTGACATCTGTTGCTTATTTGAATGGTTGTTTGGCAAGAGTTTAGATTAGTCATGGTGGTCAGAACTGGAGGAAACAATTTGGTGGTCATGGCAACCACACTCCCTATGGTACTGGCATGATAGAAATAGCTCATAAACTTTCTGCCCCCTCCCTGAGTGGCTCATGGCTGAGATGAGATGCTTCTGTAAAGTCCTCATGTTCCCCAAGATCACCATCCTCTCCCATTAATCTAAATGCACATTCTCTCTGTTGTCTTTCTTTTGTGACCTCTGTAGGAAACAGCTGGGTCTGATCCTTCTTTCTGATTTCTTTTCCCAGTTGAAAAGACCATTCCTTTATTAACTAGTTCCTTAATTCTAAAACTTTCCTCTGGCACGGAAGGTGAATGATGATTTTAAAGAACACATAAGTACTCCAGGTGTGTGACAGCTGTACACTGATGAATTCCTCTCCTGCTGCAGATTAAGAAAAGCAATGAGGGGGAGAAGACCCAGGCTCCTGTTGTTATATTGTTTTCTGCAGTAAAATATGAAATAATCTGGCCTGTTGTGCCACCTACTAGTGATTTCTAGAAACTGGAGTGCAAAGACAGGGAGGTTGGAGATGAAAAATCTTCGGGTGGAAGAAGGATGAAATTTGCTCTACTTGATCTGAAAGGGCAGAAGTAGGAACCAATGGGGACAGAAAGGTAGTTGGAAAGAAAGACTGCCTGATAGTTATTGCCATTCAGATATAGAAGGCCATGCCTCCAGAAGGAGTAAGGGAGCTCCTCCTCATTGGATGCCTTCAGGCAATGACTGAATGGATCTTTGTAGGATATCTATTTAGAGATTTTCTTTCAGTGTACATTTGTCTGGAAGACCTGGGAGACCTCCCATTCCTGAGATGCTGGGAGAAGAGTGACCTTGGAAACATTAGGGACAAGCAAGAAACACACCTACATATGAGTCAGAAAAGAAGACATGGTCTCCACTGTACTGTGTCTTAAGGGATTTTAAAACAACTTATCAATGTGTGTTTGTGGTCATAATGACTTCCGTGAGGCCCCTCAGAGCTGCCTCCTCTCTCCTCCTTATAAAGGGAGAGCACATTTCCCCCTAAGTTAAGTCAAGGGCTATTATATATGGCTCTTTAACTGAACATGACCCCCAAGTAGATTCTGCAATCTGAATAAAAATATGAGAAGGCTGTTATTATGGCCATGTAGTATCCCATAAAGACAGCATAGAATTTCAGGGGTGAGAGGACCTTTACAACACAGAATATGAGAGCTGGGAGGCATTTTAGAACACATGATGCTGGTTGAGTCAACAAGCATTTATTAAGAGCCTACTATGTGTCAAATACTGGGGTCACAGAGGATGGCAAACAATGATAATTCTTGCCTTCAAAGACCTCACAACATAATGACAGTTGGAAAAGACCATTAAGCATAGAATGTCAGAGAACATTGAATTGTAAGTGGGAGATAATTTAGAAACTTAACTTGTGTAACTCCTGATTTTATAAATGAGGAAACCGAGGACCAGAGAGTGAAGGCAGCATGGCCAAGGATACAGAGCTGAGCTAGTGGCAGAATGGAAAATACAAAATAGATGATGGTCTGTAATATCTCTCTCAGTTTTCATCAGAAATAAAGGATTGTTTGTGCCTTACCAATTCCAAAAAAACTAATATGTAAATCATGTTTTCCCTCTTTTACTATTTCTTCATGATCACCCTTGGGTGCTGATAAAACCAGGCAACCTGTACCTCCATCCACATAACTGAAAAAATATTATATAGTACCAGGGATATGATAGCTTTGTACTTTGGGCTCACCACTAAAGACCTTCTACCAAGTTTTGTTAATTCATTTTTCACATATACATATATATGTTTGTGTAAACGTACAAATATATATAGATATGCATACATACATACACAGTACATATTCATATAATCACATATACGAATGTGTACATATATATATATACACACACACACAATCCCACCACACACACACATATACACACACACCCCTTTGGGCCTGCTTAACTTGTCTTCTTTCCAACTGTATGGCACTCCCTTGCATAGGATTGATTATCTGCCTCTTTTAGTGACTTTAATAAAAGAGATCATCCTTTCCCTGTTCCACCAGCGATGTCCAAAGCCAAGGTCCGTCATCCTTCCTTCATGATTTTAAACTTTGAAACCCAAAAGTTAGCAAATGTCAGTTGTGGTTTCCAGTATTTTCTTCAAAAAGAACGTAAGCTACCAGGCATATGTTTTTAAAAGTCTGTGTAAATGAAAAGTGATCTCTGATGGTATCGTAGGCCCAAGAAGGATCCTTAGAGGAAGCGAGAGGTGGCATGAGGCCATTTTGGAATGATTGACTTGCTGCTGATTTCCCATGTGAATACCTCCATCTCTTTGGGCTCCTGCTTCCATGCCCTCTACCTGCCCCCACCCTCCAGTGTTTAAAAAGCAAAGTTAGGTACGGGGAGCACAGAGGCCAGACTAGATCTGGCAGCCAAAAGGGCACTGGATCAGAGCTCATTCAATTGTGCACCCCTCAAGGATAGGGGCTCTTTTCATGTTTCTTTGTGTCCAAATGGTACAATGGCCATCGCAGGTGTTTGTTGTTGACTCGGTGCTTGTTGACTTGGGTGCAGATTCTAACTCTGCTGCTAGCGATATGCCCAGGGACAAGTAAATTCACCTTTAGGAATCTCTGTACCTCAATTCCCTTAATTATATAATGGAGATATTGACACTCACAGGCTCGACCTTTGAGGTTTTGATGAAGAAAGCACTTTTCAAATCTCATAGTGCTGTAGAAAGTCTGCTATTTCCTCATCCATAAAATTGGGATTTATAAAGCTATGTGTAATACCTTCAAGGGTGGGAATGAGAAAGGAGCTTTGGAAACAGAGGATTCTGTACATGTGAAATGATGTAATGATAATGACAATTGTGATGACTGTAACAGGGTCTCCAATAGCTGGGGGTCACAGAACAGGGACATCTACCCTTGCCCAGTTCCTTCCCCTCCAACCAGGGTGCATGCCATAGGGCATGATCGCTAGATTGCAGGGTAATACCCTGCTCCCCCCCACTCACACACATTGGAGATCTAGAGCCACAGGGCCTGGTCTAAACTCTGCCACAAACTTACTGTTCACCTTGAATAGGTCACTCACCTTCTCTGGGCCTCAGATCTCTTTTCAATAAATGGAATCAGAGGGCAAAGTGGATAGAGAAATAGGACCAGAGTCAGGCAGGTCCGAGTTTGAATTCTACCTTAGCCATTTACTATCATTGTGACCCTGGGAACATAATTTTACCTTTTTAAACCTGATTTTGTTCATCTGTAAAATAGGGCCAATAATAGCAGCTGCTTCACAGGGTTGTTGGGAGGGATAACATCATACACACACATGTATATATGTGTATATACACACATATGCATCAGATTATTATATAGAGATACCTCTCTTTATAAATATATATACATACATATGTAACCATATATTGTGATTCACAAACCGTATAGTGATATGTCAATACTAGCTATCATTATTAGGTTATAACCTCTGAAAAAGTTTCTTCTGCCTCTAAATTCCTCTAAGATGAAATTTTTTTCTTTGTTCTTTTTTTTTGGAGGGGGGAGGTGAGGCAATTGGGGTTAAGTGACTTGCCCAATGTCACACAGCTAGTAAATGTCAAGTTTCAGGCTGGATTTGAACTCAGGTCCTCCTGACTCCAGGGCTGGTGCTCTGTTCACTGTGCCACCTAGCCTCCCTCCCTTTCTTTGAAACGATAAGAGAAGAAACGTGTTCTTTAGGCTCTAATCTCCCTCACACAGTGAAGGGGTCTCTCCAAGGGCTCTCCCATCTCTGAGATTCCATGATCCTAAGATTTTTCGAGCGTTCTCATCATGGAGAACTATCTTGTTTCCAATTTCCTCCCCCTCCAGGCTCCAGTACTCTTGAGAGAGTGTGGATATGAACTTCCCAGAAGGAAGCCCTAGGGGGAAATTCCACACTCTTGTTCTCCCCATGTACCTGGGTCCAGCCTCCCAGCCTTTGCAGACAAAGAGCAAAAGGAGATTTGTTGCTGAAGAGCGTGAAGCAGGTGACTCAGTGTGACTGACGTGATGGGCGCGCCAGCATTATTGCAGGCCATTAGAGATGCCACGCAGCAGGGGCAGAGAGGATGGCAGGAGAGAGGGCCATCACTAATCAAACCCTGTCTAAGACGGTTTGCAGCGTGCCAGCTCACGGGTTGATTAAGGAGGTGAAATCAGAACCAGGAGGGGCTGGGGGAGTCTGGCTCCGTTTGAGAAGGCTTATTGCAATCAAAGATTGGTTCCCAAATAAATGAAATACAGGAAATGATAGCACACTCCATCAGTCAAGACTGGACAGTTCTAACCTTGAGGGGGTAGGAGAAAAATGTCCTCAGAGAGAGAAAGTGGGATATCAATGACAAACTATTCTGCCCTTGCCGTGCAGGGGAAGGGGAAAACTGAGACGCATGAGGGAGGAACCATGGATTTCAATTCATAACTTGGATTAAGGAGGTCACAAGGAACAGCTGAAAGACCCCTAAGAACAGAGTTTGAGTGCTGGTTCTTCTCTTTATTACCTGTGGGCACTGGGGTAAATTATTGAACCTCTCTGGGACTTGGTTTCTCCTTATTGTAAAAGTGAGATTAGAATAGAAGACCTCTTTTATTCTTTCCAGTGTAACACAGTGGAAAGGGTGATGGATTTGGAGTGTGTAGCCTTGGGAAAGTCACAATTCCTTAAGACTCAGTTTCCCTGTCTGTAAAATGAAGGGGTTGCTCTAGCTCCCTCCCAGGTCTAAATCTATGAACCAATGGGATAGCTTGGAGCTGCTGACGAACACTGGATAAGGCACTGGAATGAAATCATATCTTATGTTCAATGTATTTTGCTGACTATACAGTATCTGGTCAATATCCCATTGACTCGGGGATCTCATCAGGGGGCAGGGTCCCTCCGTCAGTATAGATCATAGCTAAAACTTCCAGCTCATGACTGTGTCCTTTCATAGGATGATCCCAGCAAGCCTTCCTCCCTTTTTCTTAACATTGCAAGGATCCCAGTGGCTCTCCATATGAGCTCTCCATAGTTTATCCCTCTCTCTCACTACGTGACTCACCTTTCTTGTTTTTCACTCATACATTTCTTTGACAATACCCTTCATATCACGCAATTCATTGCAGTCAAAGTGCTGCAGCCTCCTCCTACCCACCGTGAACTTCTTCAGGGTTCCTTAATGATGCAAGTGGAAAGCCAGTGCTAGGAATATAGACAAGAAGGGAGTAACTCCTGCCCCTAAGGAGCTCAGATTCAGCTGGTAGTGGGGTAGGACATATGCACAGATGAGTTAAGTACAAAATACACGTAGAAGTAATTCCAAGAGTTGTAACCACTGCAGGTTGGGAGTCAAGTCACCATTCATTTAGTAAGTGCTTACTTCCTCAGGTGAAAAGAGGACCCCGATACTCCTCTGACTGAGCACCTTGTGCCTCCCATCTCCTGCTTGGCACAGCTCCAAAGGGGCTGACTGGGCATCCCTCCATCTGCCCCAAAGCAATGACTTCCATCAATGCCTGCCCAAAGCAGTTTTCACCACCTGCTGCCAGCTGTCCAGCCAAGGTATAGGGCAACTTTCCCATTGACCTCAGGCCTTCAATCTCCTGCTGTTTCCCTGGGTGATCACATCATCTCCCTGCAATGACCATCTCTATGCTGATGATTGAGATCTGCTCTTCCTGTCCTAATTTCTCTGCTGACCTCCAATCTCTCATCTCCAATGACCTTTCAGAATCGCAAACTGGATGTCCAGGAAACATCTTAAACTTAGTGTGTCCAAAATAAAACTAATTATCTTTCCCCCTAAATGCTCCCCCTCTCCTACCTTCCTTATTACTATAGAGGGCAACACCATCCTCCCAGGCCCTCAGGCTCAAAACCTAGGAGTATTTCTGGATTTCTCACTATCTCTCCCCCTCCCCCTCCACACTTCATCCAGTCTGTTGCCAAAACACATTTGTAACACTTCTCAAATATGTTCCCTTCTCTCCTCTGATGCTATCACACCCACCGTGCAGACCCTCATCATCTCACACCTGGACTATTGCAAGAGTTGCTGGGGCAAGGGGTCTGCCTTCATCAAGTCTCTTTCCACTCCAGCCCATCCTCCATTCAGACACCAAAAATGATTTTACTAAAATGCAAATTCTGATTATATTATTCCACTCCTCAGTAAACTCTAATGGCTCCTTACTGCCTCCAGGTACAAATACAAAATGCAGTTTAGCATTCAAAGCCCTTCATAACCTGGACCCCTCCAACCTTTTCAGGCTTCTTATACCTTACTCTTCTAACTGACTCTTCATCAGTCTAGTGACTCTGGCCTCCCGGCTGTTCCCTGAACAAGATGGTCCATCTCTGGGCTCCGGGTATTCTCTTTGACTGCTGTACCCTACCCCCACCCCCATGCCTGAAAGGCACTCTCTCCTCCACTCTGACTGCTGACCTTCCTGGCTTCCTTTAAGTCCCATCTAAAATCTCACTTCATACAGGAAGGCTTTCCCAACCCCTCTTTATTCTAGTGCCTTTCCTCTGTTCATTACTTCCTGTTTTTCCAGGACATAGCTTGGTTGTGCACATTTGTTTTCTTGCTGTCTCCCTCATTTTATATATCATCTACCTCCCTACCTATCTAATCTTGTGTGTGAAAGGCTTCCTGTAGGAGATGACATCCAGTGTTGAACACAGTCAGTCTACCTCCTGGCTCTCATGCATTTCTAGTTTCCACCATCTCTGCTGGCCCTGGAAAGGGGCCATCACAAGAAAAGCATCCTCATGAGGAGGCAGGAACATCATTTGTCTTAGATCCTTAGAGAGCAGATTCCTTCTCCAGCCCAGGCAGCACTAAAACCCCTCCCAGCCTCCCCTCACCCCCCAAGAGTCTGTCTTGTCCAGACATTCTACTTCCTCTCAATAATTTATTAATGATGACTAGGGCAAATCTTAGCCTATAGCATACACCTCAGGTCTCAAGCTTTAGAAACTCCTTCCCTCTTTCAGGGGCCTGGCATCTGTTGCTAAAATACAGGGCAGGAAAAGAGGGGGAAAATGCTGCTACAAAAGACTTGAGATTCTCTTGCCTTAAGCATCAGGGAGGGCAGACTGCTTGATAATTGTGCCTCCCCTTTCTCTGCCACACACACTCCTTTGGGTTGTGGGCTGGAAAGGAACAGGGTGAAATTTATACCAAGTCTATCCTATCCATCTCCAGCCTACCTATGTTGAACATATAATAAAAACAGCCACAAAACAGAAAGTAAGGCTGAAGAAAATTACAATAATAGTGTATTGAACAGTATAAACTCCTCAAGCATGGACACAGGTCCAATTTACTTTTGCTTTACATACAATCCTCACAAACTTGGCTGTATAATTTATAACTCTACAGCAGATTAAGAGCAGCACATTAAAAGAAGTGTGTGTATGTGTGTGGAGGGGCTACTAGAGGTGAAAAGAAATTAGGGATATTAAGAACTGATGATGTAATGGTGAGTAATGAGACAGAGATTGGTGGGAAAACCAGGACTCAAGAACACTGAAGTTTGAGGGCATTTAGTAAAAGGGGGGGGGACTGCCTTATACATTATTTTGATATTCACAGATGACATTGTATTGTTGTAATTGGCCCAGTACCATAGTGGACATTTGTAATTCCAGGGTCATGTGGTCATAGAAAGTTAGCCTCATGTAGTCATAAAATATTAAAATGCTTTAAGTTTTCTAGTCCATTTTTGTTATTTTGTAGACCAGGAAACTGTGGCTCAAGTCAATGCAATTTGATTCAACAAATATATAGTAAATGACCAGCAAGTAAAGAGCACTGTGAGGGGTCAAGTTACCCAAGGTCACACAAATTAGTGGTCAGCTGGGGCAGCTGGGTGGCCCAATGGAGAGAGTCCTGGACTTGGTGTCCAGGAGACTTAAGTTTAAAGCCAGCTTCAGACATAATCTTTTAAAATTTATTTTAAATATTTTTATTTCTTTGCTTTTAAATTTTTATTTTTTCACAAACTAATTCTTTTTTTGCATTTTTCAAATGCTTTATTAACTTCTGATTTACATCATTAATTTCTGCCAGATTTTGAGTTACAAATTTTCTCCCCATTTTTTTCCCTACCCACAGCCCCCAAAAAAACAGTCCCACAGGATATCCCCTCCTCCAATCTGCTCTCTCCCATATTTTCTCCCATACCCCTTTAGATTTTTCCAGTGGACCTCTATGCCCCAGTGCCTGTATATCTTATTTCCCAATTACATGTAAAATAGTATTAATAATAGTATATATATTTAAACATTCAATTTTAAAACTTTGAATTAAAGATTCATTCCCTTCCTCCCTTGTCACCCACCCTTACTGGGAAGATAAGCAGTTCAGTACAGGCTGTACATGTGTAACTAATGCAAAACAATAACATAATAGATATATTGTAAAAGACTAATTATATTTCCCTCCCTCCTATCCCACCTCCCACTAGTTCTATTGTCTACTTTGATCCTGTCCCTTTTCAAAAATGGATGCTTCCAACTTCCCTTTCCCCCAGCCTGTCCTCCCTTCCATCATCCCCTCTCTGATCCCCTTCCTCCCTACTCTCCTGTAGGGTGAGATACCCTATTTAGTGTATATTTCATTGCCTCACCAAGCCAAATTCCATGAGAATAAGCTTGACCCATTCCCTTTGCCTTCCTATT
The DNA here is from genome assembly GCF_028583685.1 of Petaurus breviceps papuanus. Classification (NCBI taxonomy): domain Eukaryota; kingdom Metazoa; phylum Chordata; class Mammalia; order Diprotodontia; family Petauridae; genus Petaurus; species Petaurus breviceps. The sequence continues at coordinate 16,834,682 of NW_027185852.1, read as the reverse complement.
CTTCCCCTCCATTGTAACCATTTTCCCTTGCTTATTCTTTATGAGATAGTTTACCCCATTCTGTCTCTCCCCATCTCCTCTCTCACCTCTTAATTTCACCTTTTAAGTATCATCCCTTCCTGTTAAATTGGTCCTGTGCCCTCTATCTATGTATACGTGTAAGCATATATACACACATTCACATATGTATTCATATGACCATATACCCTCATATATAGACATATATTCCCTTCAACTACTAAGAAAAGCTTCATAAGTTACAATTATTGTTTTTCCATGTAGGAATGTTAATAGTTCAACTTTGATAAGTTCCTCATGTTTTCTTTTCCCTGTTTACCTTCTCATGCTTCTCTTGCTTCTTGTATCTGAATGTGAAATTTTCTACTCAACTTTGTTTTTTTCATCAAGAATTCTTGAAAGTCCTCTATTCCACTGAATGACCATATTTTCCCCTAAAACACGATACTCAGTTTTGCTGGGTGGGTGATTCTTGGTTTTAATCCCAGCTCCTTTGACCTCCAGAATATCATATTACAAGCCCTTCAATCCCTCAGTGTAGAAGCTGCCAGATCCTGGGTTATCCTGATTGTGTTTTCACAATATTCAAATTGTTTCTTCCTGGTTGCTTGTAATATTCTCTCCTTAATTTGGGAATTCCAGAACCTGGCTATAATATTCCTATGAGTTTTCTTTTTGGGATCTTTTTCAGGAGGTGATTGGTGGATTCTTTCAAGCTCTAGTTTGCCCTCTGGTTCTAAAACATCAGAGCAGTTTTATTTGAGAACTTCCTGGAGGATGATTTCTAGATTCTTTCCCTGATCGTGGCTTTCAGGTTGTCCAATAATTTTTAAATTATCTCTTCTGGATCTATTTTCCAGGTCAGTGGTTTTTCCCATGAGATATTTCACATTGCCTTCTATTCTTTCATTTGTTTGGATCTGTTTATCAGCATCTTGATTTCTCATAAAGTCATTAGCTTCCATTTGCTCCAATCTAATTCTGAAGCAATGATTCTCCTCATTGAGCTTTTGAGATTCTTTTTCCATATGGCAAATTCAGCTTTTTAAGGCATTCTTCTCCTCATTGCCTTTTTGAGCCTCTTTTGCCATTTGAGTTAGTCTATTTTTTTAAGGTGTCATTTTCCTCAGTCAGGCTGTTGACCCTCATTTTATAATTTTCTTACATCGTTCTCATTTCTCTTCCCAATTTTTCCTCCACTTCTCTTATCTGCTTCTTAAGGTCCTCTGTGGTCTGTAACCAGCTCGTATTTTCCTTTGAAGCTTTTGGTGCAGGAGTTCTGACTTCACTGTCTCCCTCCTGTTCCATGCTTTGCTCCTTTTTGTCCCCAAAATAGGAGTCTAATGTTGGAATCTTTTCTCTGCTTTCTTTTCTTTGCCTGGTCATGTTGTCCCTCAGTCACTTGACCCCTGAGCTTTTTGCCACAGTAGGAGTCTGCCACCAGACAGAGGAGCTTTCCTCCCAAACTCTGGAGTTTTCTCAACTGCCATTGGTATTAGATGGGTGCACTCTCTGAGGCCTCTATGGGCTCTGGCAAGCTGGACACATGCCCCAGGACCTCCACCCTAGACTGCAATCCAGATCCAAGCAGGTTAAAGCAAGAGCGATTACCCCTCAGACTGGTTTCTTGGTCCCCCTGCACTCTGCAGGCCAGGAGCTAAAGCCATCATGTGGCACTGACTGGCTGTGCCGGCATCTCAGCAGCTTCTCTCCCCAGGGGCAATAGCCACACACTCCCACTTACTGGTTCTCAAAGTCCAGACTGCACTGACCTCTCACTTTGTCCTTCACATCTATGTGTTGATAATTCTGGAAACAGCCCCAGCTGCTGCTAGTCTGGAGTTCCTCTGCCCAGGGCTGGTCAGGCCTGCTCTGTTGCTAAAGCCTCAGTGTGGGGCTGGGCTCGGCTCCCAGAGCCCTGGCTGGCTCCTGCCAGCCTGCCAGGCTGTCCTCAGTGGGAGGTTAGCGTCTCTGTGTCATTTTGTGGGTTCTGCAGCTCCAAAGTTTGTTTAGAGTTCCCTTTTTACATTGATTGGGGAAGATGAAAGCTGGAGACACTCGGAGATCATGCTTCTTCTCCGCCATTTTGATCTTCAGACACATTCTTACTGTGCAAACTGGGGTAAGTCACTTTTTTTCCTCATCTGCAAAATGGGGATAATAATAGTATATACCCTTCAGGCTTGTTGTGAGGATAAAATGAGATAATAATTGGAGCAAGAACTATGTAAACATTAGCTATCATGATCATTATTGTCAAGCAACAGACAGAGCCTGGGCCTCACAACCTCAGCCCAGAGGTGCTTATCTTGTGCCACAATTTCTGTCCTAAGTCATGAAGAAAAGGTTCAATTATGTCCAGTCTCCTCTCTTTTGGAATACCAGGAAATGGCTGAGACATTTCAGAGTGCTCAGTGACCTCCAGGCTCCTCTCACTTCCATCTCAGCAAACCCCTTCTCTTGGTGAGAATCATCTCCGTCATGGACAATCTCCTTACTCATTTGCTCACCTCTGAAATGAAAATGTCATCCTTGAGTGGACATAAAAAATTACAATGATTAACTAGAGTTCTGCCATGGGTAGAGGGAAAACTCTCTCTCCCCTTGGGCAGATGGCTAGGGAACTGATTCCTGTGATAGATCACCAGGGTCTTGTGCTTCCATAGGCTGGTGATCCACTTCCTGAGCTCTCAATTATTTTTGTTGTAAGGGCAGTATCATTTTGATTTCAGCCTTTATTCATCTTTACTCATATGCTCTCCATCTCTCCCCTACTCCCTTAACTCCAGAATTCCCTCAACTGATTGCATCTTCTTGATGTTTTGTACTACACCATGACCCTCTTTACTTAATCTACTTCTTTTGAATTAAGTATATTCTCCTAGAGGGCACTATGTGGCACTGAAGTGGATAGAACACTGGCCCTGGAGCCAGAAAGAACCGAGTTCAAGTCTAACCTCAGGCACTTACAATCTGTGTGACCCTGGATAAGTCATTTAACCTTGTTTGCCTCAGTTTCCTCATCTGTAAAATTATCTGGAGTAGGAAATGACAAACCACTCCAGTGTCTCTGCCAAGAAAACCCTAAATGGGTCCAAGAAACAACTGAACAACAACTAATTTTATCCCAGAGCTATATCCCAGTTATGTATCTCTCTCTGTCTTCATGCTGTTGCCCACACATAACATTCCCCTCTCTTCTTGCCTTCGTACTGACTGTCCCATTCCCCAGTGCCTGGAATTCACTCCTTCTTCAACTTTGCCTCTTAAAAGCTAGTTTCCTCCAGGACTTAACTCATGTGGCACCTTTTACATAAAGCTTTAGAGGCAGCAGGGTAGTGCAGTGGCTAGAGCCCTGAATCTGGAGCTGGGAAGACCTGAGTTCAAATACAGCCTCAGGTATTTAATAACTGTGCAGTTCTTAACTGTTGTCTATCTCAGCTTCCTCATATGCAAAAGGGCGATAGTGATAGTAAGTACCTCTCAGGGTTGTTGTGAGGTTCAAACAAGGTCATATTTATAAAGTCCCTTGTAAACCTTAAAATGCTTTTTATCCCACCCCATGCTAGTGCCTTTCTTCCTGCAGCCTTGTGTATGTACAGTATATTTTTATTAATATGTTATTATAGGATTATATAATATGTGCATGAAAGGTATATATACACACATGTAAAATATATTCATATATACACACATTCACACAAATAGATATTGTTTCCATTGACAGACTGTAAAATCCTTGAGGGTAGGGAATTTTCCTTCTTCATCTTTGTCTCTCCAAATCTTAATGCCGTACTTGTAACCAATCAGAAGTGTTTATCAAGTGTCTACTATTAGTTAGGCCTCTCCATGTAAAATTGTATCCCATGGGATCTTTCCTGTTCTTTCTCAGCCCTTGAATATCTCTTCTCCCTCTGTATCACAGGAAAACACATACCTGCTCATGATCTCTTGCTGAATGAATGAATGATTGATGGATTGGTTGATTGATTTATTCTGCCAGTTCTCCAGTTCCTTTGGGAGCCAATGTGCCTATTCACAACAAGGCTGATACTTCAGCCCCAGTGATCACTGCAGTGGTGTACAAAGTAGGCACACAATAAATGCTGTGTAGGAGCGTTTTAAAAATCAGAATATGCTGTAAAGGAAATAAGCTTGTGAAAGGGCAATAAGTGTTATTGCTTCTAAGCTGGATGAGTCAGTCTAACCCCTTTCAATCTGGCATATTGGAAAACTGAACGGAAACTCAAAAGTCCACAATTGAGTCATAGAACTGCTACTTTTTATTCTGGTGACCTTGGTCAAGGTGACAAGCATTTATTAAACACTGACTGTGTTCTGGGAACTGGTGTGCTAAGTAACATATTGTTGCTATGACATGTTTTCTGACTCTCTCATGGTTAAGATGTCATTGTTCAGTCTCCATTTGGGTCCGGATCTCTTGTTTGTGGGCCCTGAACCAAATGCTTATTTTTCTTGCATTGTGATCTTCAAAGCGTTGCCTTTTTGGATTTCAGTTTCCAAGTATGTAAATTAATTATATGCCAATAGAGTGAGGTGAGAACCTCACTGGTCATTTTGCAAATGAGTAAAATGAGGCTCAGTGAAGTTTGGTAATTCACTTACAATCACATCACTAGCTAGAGACTTCCGTCTCTCTAGTGTGTTAGTTTCAAGGATCAAGTCAAATAATGGAAGGGGAAGTGTTGTACAGGGACAAATTGCTTTGCACCTGTGGCTAGTGAATTGAGGTCCAGACTCAGAATTCAAGTCTAGTCTTTGATTCACACTGACTGTGTTACACAGAACAAAACTCTTAAGCTCTTGGTATCCCAGGCAACTCTCTAGGATTTTATGTTACAGGTGAGTTATAGGTCTTCATCAGTGGTGGGTGTTTCTGTACAAGTGGTTCACTATACTTGTGAAATCATAACAAAAACCAAACAAAAAAGAAAGAAATTAGGAATAGAAGGGGAGAGGACTTAAATAGTGTCTTCTATGTGCCAGGCCCTTTGCTAAGTATTTTTTTTTTACCGATATCATCTCATCTGATCCTCACAACAATTCTAGGATGTAGAGTTTTTATACATGAAGAAACTGAGGCAAATAGAGATGAAGTGATTTGCCCAAGGTCATACAGCTAGTAAGTATCTGAGGCTGTATTTGATTTACTGGTATTAGTTCATTAAAACCATACCCTTTGATCAAGCAATGCCACTACTTGGTCTGTATCCCAAAGAGATAGAAACCAATAAAAGAACAGACTGTTCTCTTTCTGAAACCACAGCAATCATTCTCCCCTCATTGTTAGATTTTGATTTGACTTCAAGGAATCACTCACTGCTCTCTATCCCCCTACTTTCCTCTCCCCTTATTATTCTTCTTCTCCCATGTTATAATGCAAAGAAGTAATCACTGGTAGGGTTAGCAGAGTCTGTCTGTAATACTCCCTGTCTATCCCTTCACTGTTACCTCTACCAGATTCCTTCCTTCATTCCTGTCTCCTTGAGTATGTTTTGAAAAAGTGTCTCTTCTGGGTCTTTCTGTTGTTAGATATTGTTGCTCTCCTTGCCCATCACATTTATTCCTCCTGCATTTCTGTTGTCCGAGGTGTTTGAGAAACAGACAATCTCTTCATTTCTGGTTTTCTTCCAAAAAAAATTCCAGTCTCTTCTTTATTATTGAAGTCCATCTTTTGTCCGCTATGGGTAGGCTCAGATTTACAGGACAGGTCACCCTGGGCTGCAATCTGAGCTCCTTTGCTCTCTCAAATATTTCTTCTACTCTTCCTTTTCTGTAGTTGTTGTGGAATAATCCATGCAGAACTTGTTGTTTCTGAATTGAATTGTTAAATTTAATGACTACGTGTCTTGGAATGTGTAGCTTTTCTTTTCTGGAGATCATAAATGAATTCTTTTCTTTGGAATTCCATATTCTATGTTCAGAAATTCTGGGAAGCTCTCTTCTATTATTTCCTTCATTATGGTGTTAAAGGTTCTTGTTGTTGTTTGCTCTTGTTCTTTTGGGAGACCTATGATCCTTGGGTTGTCTCAATACATCCTCTCTTTGAGATGCATATGTTTTGTTTGCTTAGTGAGCACATTTTCTTTTAATGTTCTTCTTTATTCTCTCTTCTTCTAGGTTGTCTCTCACTTCTGTGAATTTGCATTCCCAAGCTATTGCTCTCTTTCATTTCTTTGGTGAGATTTGCCATTGAAGATTCAAGTTTTTTTTTTTTTATTCTGTTTATTATTTTTGCTGTGTAGGACATAAAATCTGCTCCCATAATTTTCATTTCTTCTTTAAACTACTCAGCAATTGCATGCTATGATTCCATGTTTTCCTCAAGTTCCTGAGGGTCCTCTGTCTTATCAAGTGTTAGATCATTTTTGTTCTGCAGTATTTATTCATACATACCTGGAGTAATTTACTAGATCTTGAGGTCATATTTTCTTCCAATATCTTTTTTTTCTATTGATTTCTCTGTTTATGTTCAAGATTTTGGAGATTTCTTCTTGCTGAAATCTTTTATATTTTCAGTACCTCCCCCTTTTTTTCCTTATCACTTACTTCCTGACTCCCTCCCTCTGATTGTGGTTTCACTGAGGGCTAGATTTCAAAACCTCTCAGCCTCTTTCTACATTGGGTAATTCAAAATTTACCAGCCAAGGTCTCTGCTTCAACTGACTTTTGGATGGATAGAACTGGCCCCAGTTGGATTCTGTGCTTTTCCCCTCAGGTTTGGTAGAGTGTTCCACAAGAACAATACCTCCAACCAGGCACAAAGTCCCATTCTGGTGACCTGTCCCTTTATTCCTTAGTTCTCTGGTCCAGCAGTAGTCCTGAGCCTATTTTCACTGGTACTGGCAGATCAGACCTTTGCAGCACTGGGGCTTCTGAGTTGCAGCCCCTGTTTTGCTGCTGAAGGGTTGTGGTCAAACTGGTAGTCAAGGTCTAAGTAAACTTTCACAGTCTAAAGCTGAGTTCTGTACAGCACTGGAAAGAGAGAGGGGAGATTGGTGTTAGTTGTGGATTTTGATGTAAACCTGAATTGTTCCCTTGGGTCTACTAGTGCAGACTTGCTGCTAGAAACATGGGAAGTGAGGAAGGGCTTCTGAGAGAACTCAGGGTCAGTTAGCATAAGTAATGGGTTTTTTAAATACTCTTTTAGATTCTTGTTGTCCTACATGATGGAAACAACTGAACTTTATCTTTTGTGAATAATTTCTGTTTTGGGGAGATTTGGGGGAATAGAAGTCGTCTGTTATCTTGTTGCTTCTGTGACCCCTGAGGCTAGATTTGAACTCAGGTCTTCTTGACTCTAGGCCTAGTGCTCTATCAACTTTGCCAATAATAATTCTCCCATTGATGGATTTTTAAGGTCAATCCTATTTTTTCAGGTCATGCTCAAAGTTAATAAAATTGAAGTGGTACCATTTACTTCCAACCTACCTTCTCCCTTTGATGGTTCCAGTCATTCTGATCCATATCTTGCCACCAGCCCACATAACTATAGAGGAGAAAGTGAGGCTGGTGACTTTGCACAACCTTCCCTCACTTAAATCCAATTCACGTGCAAGTCATGGCATCACCTTCCTGATGCCACGGTCCTCTTTGAGAACGAAGGACAAACAACCACAATCCCTTTGATGGCAATCACCTTAACCATAAAGATCTTCTAGAGTCTAGCAGTCCTATACTATGTCCAAAGGCAGCCTACTGCAGTGGCTAGATTATTGGACTTAGTGTCAACAATATCTGGGTTCAAAATCTGCCTTTTCTACATACAGCATTGGGTTAAATGTAATAAGGTGAAATCCATTAGGTACAAATACAGCGTCTCACATGGAAATACAGATGATATCAGTCAGGTTGTGAAAGGTGACATGACTTGCCTAGGGTCACTTAGCTAGTAAGTAACATTTGAACCCAGTTATCTTCATTCTCAGACAAATATTGTGAACATTATTATTGAATTTGATGATTGTTATTACCTGGCCCCATTTTTTCTTTTATCAAGGCTCAGAATTAATATTTCATGGTAGAACTGATAATCCTAGGGAAGGGCATGGCTTCCCAGAATACCCTTTCCCCTTCTCCATTCCCCCATGTAAGCAGCTGCTATTCCAACTGGGCCTGGCCATGTTAATCTCAGTATTCCTAAATGGAGTTTCTTAGAGGAGAGTCTGTTGAGATGTCTAGTTGGGGTTTAGACCTCTGCCTTTGAGGCAGATTGAGGAGAACCAATGAGTCCCAGACCTCAGGAGCCAGAAGGCCTGGACTTTGTGGAATTTCCAGAGTCTTCTGTCAGTTTAAGGAGACAACAAGCTAATGATGTTCTCAAGTGTTTGCCTCCCCCGTAACTGGGAGACTCAAGGAGCAAGGGCTATTTTTGTTATTATTATTATTCATAAACAATTTCATGACTCCTCCAAGCTGCTGAGAACTGACAGCCAGGAAGGAAAGACCTTCCTCTTCCATTCTCCCCTTTTTACACCCCCAGTGTTAGACCAGGAAACCAACACGTGAGTGAACTGGCTGAATCCAGAGATGACTCCAAGTCTGCATATGCCAGGAGGGAGCCTCCAGGAAAAGGTTTGTGATGTGATGGAACTGGGCTGGATTTAGAATCAGAGTTCCAGGATCAAATTTTGGCTCTTTTACTAACTTCTTGTGTGACTTTGGGTAAGTTTCTTAACTTTTTGTGACTCAGTTTCCTTATCTGGAAAAATAATCTTTAAGGTTCAAATAACGATAAAATAGAACATTAACTTCTTGGCAGAGAGTTAACATACTAGAGATGCACAATGAGATATTCATTCTTAGACATGACCGATATGTTGTTTTTGTTTTTTGCTAGAAGACATATGTTTATTACAAGGGAAGACTCTTACTGGATTTTGGTGGATATGACAGATATTGCAAAAAATAATCAGTAAAACATTTTTAATATGCAGAAGAAAACATTGTGAATGGGTCACAAAAGGGTGATCATGTGATTATTTTGTTAAATTTATTATACACAAACATCAGAGGATACCCCCTAATTTACATATGAGAAAACTAAATCCAAAGAAAGGTTACTGAGTTGCCAATATCAGAGAGAGAACCAGCGTCAAAGGGCAAGTGTGAACCCAAGTCCTCCACCAGAGAATCAAATCCTTTTTCCTCTCTAACATGCTTCTTCCTTTGAGAGTAGATAGAGCAAGTTGCTACAACATGAGGCACCAGAGAAGGGGACTTTGAAGACTCTGGTGTCATCCCCTGCCCAAACATCAATAATTTTCTTTGCTCCATTCCAAATGAAGTTGTATGGTGCAAGGAGAGACGATTGTTTGGTAGCTGGTAATCTGGGTATGAATCTTCCGATCATGTCCTCACTATGATGGCTATCTTCTAGACTTCCTCTTTGTATCTCTAACCTTGGACCGTGATCTTGGGTCCCCTGGCTCAGAGAGATGATCTCTTCAGGAACCAGGACTCCTTGTTACTTCTTGGACCTCTTGACCCCCTTTCCAGCTCCTCATTATGTTTTGTCTTTCTCCTTAGAATGTAAACTCCTTGAGGGCAGGGACTGTCTTCCTCTTGCTTTTATTTGTGTCCCTTAACTTAACCAGGTGCCTAGCATAGTAAGTGGTTAACTTTCCACTTAGCTGCACTCTTGTAGACAGAATTCCATTAGGGCCACAGGGACCTGATTATCAGGAAACTCATGATTTTGTGAGATTACATCAGTCTTGGTGCTCATACCTCAACAGTACCCTCCATCCCTCTCCAGGGATGCCTGGAGAGCAGAGCAAAGACCTCTCAAAACCTCCTTAAATGGACATTACTAAATAAAGGACCCTCTGTCTGATTATTCATTTGTTTTCCCCTGCACCTCACTCCTTTGGCTTGTGCCCCAATATGGCCCCACTCCGGATCCCGTCCTTTCTCCTGCTTCCACTTTTCAGGTTCCTCTTTCCCCATTATACTGCGAGGTCCTTGAAGGCAAAGGCTGTTTTCCTTATTTGTATCTTCAGACCTTAACACAGTAGCTGACATACAGTAGGCACTTAATAAATGGTTATTGATTAATTTATCCATGCATCTCTCTTGGTATCTATCCATGTATCTATGTACATGTATATATGTATATATCATCTATCTGTCTGTATCACTTGTGCCATTATACTGGAATGTAATCTTGGAGAAATCACTTCTTTAAACTTCAAATTTTTTCCTCCATAAACTAAGGTGTTTGAATTGGGTGATCCCTTCCAGTACTGAAATTCTAGGAATTATTCAACAATTCTTTGTTGTTCAATGATGAGCACATTATCCTAGTGCCTGCTTATGTCCTTTGGGGGCTCTGTGTCTGACTTTGGACAACATATATTTTTTAAAATATCTATTTCCTTTCTTTATATTCTAGACAACTATCATAGCGACTTACTCTTTTTTTTTTTTTTTTGCTGTTTTGGAGGGCAGTTGGGGTTAAGTAACTTCCCCAAAGTCACATGGTGAGTTTTTGTGTCAAGTGTCTGAATCCAGATTTGAACTCAGGTCCTCCTAACTCCAGGGCTGGTGCTCTATTCACTGTGCCACCTAGCTGCTCCTGGACAACATATTTCAGTAATAATACTGACAAGACAAAATAATTCCATAGGAGGAGGGTGACCCAGATGTTGAGAGGGTTGGGGAATGAGAGGCAGTTTAATGAAAGGAGCTAGGAATGCTTAGCCTAGAGAAGAGGTGACTTTGGGAGGGGGAGAGATTATGGCTTTCTTTGATGGTATGAAATATAGAAGATGGCCTGGTCCCAGAAAATGAAACAAAATGAATGCTATTGGGAAGCAAATAATGCTCAAGAGAAGGGGGAAAAGTTTATTTAATTTAAAAAGTGATGTCATTTTTTAAGCTTTATAAAGCACTTCACATATATTATCTCATGTGATTTTATCATCCAATGGTGCTATTTGATAGCTACTATTATTATATGAATTTTACTGATGAGGAAACTGAGGCTTGTTAAGCTCAGAATCACAGTGCAAGTGTTGGAGGCAAGATTGAAATTAAGGTCTTTCTTACTCCAAATTTGGCTCACTATCTGCTAGTGCCACTTAGTAGGAAAAGAACTGAACCAATTGCCTCATTTAACAGAAGTGGAAACAGAGGCCCAGAGAAATGACTGTCCAGAATAGTACTCAGTAAAGCCAAGGTTTGCGCTTGGGTTCTGTGACTCCAAATCTAGCACCACCTCCAGCCAGAGCCTGGATAATTTCTTTCTATGATGTTGTGGATGAATAAGAGTGAGATTCTATGAGAAGTGCTAGGAGTCTAGCATTCTCTCTGATTCTCTTTCTCGTTTCTGTTTATGCCTCTCATGTGCCTTTTTTTGTGTCTTCCTGTTTTTTTCCCCTCTGTCTCCCTCACTTTCTCTTTTTCTCTCTGTATCTGTCTTTCTGTATTTTTCCTCTCCTGTCCTGTCCTCTCCTCTCTTCTCCTCCCATCTTTTCCTCTCTGTCTTCCCTTTTCTCTGTCTCTTTTTCTGTCTCTCTGTCTCTCTCACTTTGTCTCTTTGTTTTTTCCTATCTTTCTGTATATCTCGGTTTCTCTCTTTATCTATCTTTCTGTGTTTCTGTTTTGCAATCTCCCTCTCATGCAAGGTTGTGATTCTCCCATGCCAAGTATCTGGGTGAAAAATTTAAAATCCAATCCATCATCTGTATATTTCTAAGTAACTGGATGTTTAGTGACCCAAAGATAAAACATATGGATGATTGGCTCAATGTATCCTTTAAAAATTCCAGATGTTTGGCTTTCTGCACACAGAGGCTTATTTCCAGGATCCAACAAAGGTGGTTTGGGTGATTTGGGGGTCTAATTTATGATAAGAGTCACTTTGAAACTTTCATAGACATTAAAATGGAAACAATAGAAACCAACACAACATACCTGAATTAAGAGTGTCTAGGACCATAGAGAGCTGGCAGAACCTGCAGAGGTCATCTAGTCCAGTCCCCTCATTTTACAGAAGAGAAAACAGAGACCTGAAGAGTTTAAGGGACCAAGGCCACACAACTAGTAAGTATCTGGGGCAGGATTTGGGCTCAGGTCTTACTGACTTGAAGGCCAGAGCTCTAGCTACTTCACCACGTAGCTCCAGGAAATATTTGAAGGGCTACATTACAGAAAAGGTGCTAGATTGACTCTGCTTGGCCCTGCAGGGGAGAAGTACCCTCTAAGTTTAACACTTTCCAAGAGGAGAATTTAAGCTCAACATCAGTAAAATCTCCCAGTGGTGCGGTTTGCCTCAGGAGAAAGGAGTTTCCTCTTTGACTTCAGAAGAGTCAATGACCCTTTCTGGGGCATTCTTGTTTTGGTGGAGTTGATGGCTGCTGAGGTCCCTTTTACCTCCTCAGTGCTGTGGTTCCTCGAATCAGTCATTCAACACTCTTATTAAGCTCCTATAATATGCCAGGCACTAGGGAGAAACAGAGGACTCTCTTGTTGGCATTCAGCCAGTTTTACCTGCCTGATTCATAGACTTAAGTCATCAGTAGGGTCACTAGGTAGCGCTATAGTAGATAGAGTGCTGGGCCTGGAGTCAGGAGGACCCGAGTTCAAATTTGACCTCAGACATTTCCTGGCTGTCTGACCCTGGGCAAGTCACTCACCCTGTTTGCCTCAGTTTCCTCATGTGTAAAATGAGCTGGAAAAGGCAAATGGCAAACTGCTCCAGTATCTTTGCCAAGAAAACCCCCAAATGAGCTCACTAAGAGTCAGACACAACTGAAAAACAACTGAACAATAATTGAATCATCAGTGTCTATGGGTAGGTGGAGCCAAAAGTACCATTTCCTTAGACTTCAGCATCATAGAACCATAGTCCTAGACTGGGAGACAGTGGTCAGATAGTCCACCTCCTCCACCTCATTTTACAGAGGTGAGCAGGTCAAGATCACATAGAAAGTTTGTGACAGACATTATACCAGTACAATGGGATATTATTAGATTGCAACTTTAGCACTGGAAAGGGCCTTCGTGGTCATTCAATCTAGCCAACCCACTTTATAGATGAGGAAACTGAGATCCAGAAGGGTTAAGTGACTTGTTCAGGGTCACACAGTTAATAATTATCTCAGGTATGATTTGAGCTCAGGTCTACTGATTGCTAATTCAATTCACTGTGCCATATTGTCTCTCATCTTCTCCCCCAAGATCCATAACTGGGATTTTTCCCACCTGGAGCAAATGGTATAAATTTCATTTTTGACTGAATGGTGATTTAACATCCTAGGATCCTGATATGATTTCATATTCCCTTTCTATTATTTATCTTCACTTTTTTGGTGGGTATTCCCCCCTCATCACTCCTACCTCCAAGGACTCTGGTGCTCACCCATCTCACAAAACCCCAACACATGAGAGGCCTAATATATTATCCAGTCTCATCCCCCAACACATACACTTTCCTCACCTTCTTCCTCTCTCAAACTCCATTTCCCATTTTATTTGCTTTTTTTGGAGGGGGAAGTTAGGGCAGTCGGGGTTAAGTGACTTGCCCAAGGTCACACGGCTAGTTTTGTGTTTAGCATCTGAGGCCAGATTTGAACTAAGGTCCTCCTGACTCCAGGGTCCATGTTCTATTGACTGTGTCACCTAGCCACCCCACCATTTCCCATTTTAAAAGAGAACCTAAGTGGAGACTAGAGTTAGCTGAAGTAATGAATTCTTCTGGGAAGCTTTTTAAACCTGCGTCATCTTGGGTAAGATGCTTCCTAATACTCCTAATGCTTCCAGGACTGTTTCCTCATCTCCAAAATGAAATTGTCCATCTTAGATCTATGGTCCTAAGATAATTTGGGTAACAATTGAAAGTAACCATCCGTTACAAAGGCCCCTCGAATATAATCACTGATCTTGACTCATTTTAAGATCAGTTCTGTTGTCAACAAGTGACCAAGAAGATCTCTGGAGCATCTAGCGATGAAAAGCTGGGGTAGGCTTAGGGAATGCAGCCTGTCCCAGAGGGGGCAGTCTCCAAATTGACTTCAATTTCCCTCTCTTAAAAAGAATATGGAAAAGCAAAAAAGAGAAACAGAAAATCATAAACTCATGGGACATTTAAGCTGAATGGTCCTTCTTCTAACTAGTTTATTTTACAGTGGAGAAAAATTAGGCTCAGAGAAGAACAGGGACTTGTACACCCACCTCGTAGCCAGCACGGTGCCATTTCCACTATAGCACACTGCCTCTGTTGAAGATTCTAGTGTGTCTTATTTGTTCCTGGTTCAGGGGATGGGGAGGGGAATGGGGTGGACTTGGGGGAGATTTCTTCTTTCAAACTCTGGCTCCAGCTTCATCCACATGTCAAAAACAAGGGAGTTTACCACTCAGCCCTCACTCAAGGCTTGGTTACCAAGAATGACCCTTCTAAAGAAAAATAAAAGTTTATTTTTCCCAATCCTTTCTCCATATTTCCCGGAGGGGGGGGGGGGGGGGGGGGGGGGAGGGGGTGGGGAGTAGTGAAGACAGCCAAGAAAAAAAAAAGAGAACAATTGGAGAGTGCCAGTAACAGAGCTCAACTCCCGAAATGATTTCAAGAGTCGCTGGTCCTCTGTGAAGGGAGGGAAAGGTTGGCTTGCTATGGAAGGCCCACCCCTCCTCCCCAGAAGGCTCCCCCATGTCCTCCTCACACATACAAACCCTGGATCTAAAAGAGGCCCTTTCACATAGAAAGGAGGAGCACAGAAGCCTGGAATCCCGCAGCTAGAGAGGCTTCAGATGGCTTCTCATTCAACACATTCACACGCTCTTGTCTTAAACAAACGGTAACCCAACTTTTGCTGGAGACATCGAGTGGGGGGGGCATCGCTTCCCAAAAGCATCTCATGCTTTTTTCTCCCCCCCAGAAGAGATGATGTTTACAAAGAACATAGAATCAATCCAAAATATTCAGAAGTTCATAACGCAAACACAAGTGAACTGATTATTGTTCTCATTAAAAGAAGGGGTGATTTATGCCAGGGGGAAAGGCAGGGAATAAACATTTATGTGGAACCTCTTCTATGCCAAACACTGTCTTAGGGGATTTATGTACAATCTCACTTGGTCCTCAAAGAAATCCTGTGAGGTAAGTACTCTTTTATAGTTGTGGAAAGTGAAGGGAAGTGATTTTGCTAAGGTCACGCAACTAGTAAAGTGTCTAAGGCTGGATTTGAACTCAGGTTTTCCTGACTCCAGGTCCAGCGCTCTATCGCTCCTCATACTCTCTCTGTTGTACTATTTCCTCAATTTCCCTATCTGTAAAATGGGAATAGTAGCACTTGCCTCACAGATCAGTTATGAGGACCAATGAGTTCTATAAAATAATTCAAACTCCAAAGCATCCATCTGAAGGCCAGCCCTGACTTCTCTTCCTCCCCTTGCACTTAAGCCTTCCCATAAGCTTTCCAGTCCTGGTGGCTCTCCTGGTGAGAAGGATGCAGACAGATATTCCCATTCCCAATTTCAGATAGCTCTGATTGGGTTGGGTACATTACAAAGGTGGCGCTACTGCTGGGTCACGTCTTGGAGAGTAGAGTTGTCTGGATGGTGTGAGATCATTTCTACTCCCTTCTGGAAGGGGATGACGATGAATCCCCTCCAGACCTTGCCCATCTCCTCCCTGTGGAATGAATGGTTTGGGTCATGGTCTTCTGTGCATCCTCCTCCTTCTTCTTCCTCTCCCAAGATCTACCTGACACACTCTTACAATTATTAGCTTGCTTTTAATCTAAGGACACGATAATGGCCTTCATATCCAGGTGCCCTCTTCCTCTCTTTTATGGAGTTCATATCAGATAAAAAGTGATTAATACAATCATAATACTTGGAGATCCTACTGAGGAAAATCCCTAATATGCAAATGGAGGGGAGTTCTTCTGCACTCATTGAAATATCGTGTATTTCTGGCTAATCTCTGGCCTTTACATCTTTATTGTAATAAGGCAAATCAGGGCACAAGAAATGCTTAGGTAAAAGGAATGAGCTGAGTTTACCCTGCCCATCATTGAAGGAGAGTTTGGGGAAGAGTAGACATTTTAGTCTCTGAATAGTTGAGTCCAACCAATCGCTTCAGTCCCATATGAGTTTCTGAGACCATGCAGAGGTTCAGGGACCCACCTTAATGTCTCCCTGAAGCCTCACTTTTCTGGAATTTCCCCTGCTGCTTTTTGCTCCCCTTCTTTCTGTTCTTAGTGGTTTTCTATTCTCTCTTCCCCCCTCCATCCAAGTAAATGTCTGCTCTGATCCTCTCTGGGAAGAGCCAAGGCAGTCAGCTTGGAGCTCCAAAGGCCAGATTTCTTCATCCTCTCCATTTTCTGGGTTGCCACCCTGTCCATACTATAACCATAACCCCTTTGCGCTTCCTCTGGGAACAATAATCAAATCAATAATATTCTTGTCTCAAGTGCATTTCTTACAGGGAATACAGATACTATTGTCACAGATTTCAGAGCCCACAGGAAGACTAAGGACATGTTGAGAAAAAAGCAGTTTATGTTGACAAAAAAAAGTCCACTAAGAAGACATCCCGATGGAATCAAGAAGAAGGCGTGTGTTTTATCTGTGATCCATGAGTTTCTAAAAGGAATCTATGGAGGATACAGAGAGGAAGGAGGTAAGGAGAAAATTCCTCCTTTTAAGAACTACTTAACTGTAAGTACTGTTATAAACGAACACGATAAAAAGAATTCGACATATGTGTCTGTGAGGGACTTGCAAGAACAGTATATTTTGGAAAGATGGCTTCCTGTGATTACTAAAGAAGTCATAAAGAATTAAAGGACTAACTTTCATGATAAATATTTATTATTAAAATTATAACAGCAAGCATTTATATAGAACCTACTATGTTCCAGGTGGACAGCTAGGTGGTGCAGCAGAGAGAGTGCTGGGTCTGGAGTGAGGAAGACCTGAGTTCAAGTCTGGCCTCAGACACTAACTATATGACCCTGTTCACCTCACTTTTCTCATCTCCTTTATTTTTGCCAAGAAAATCCCAAGTGGAGTCGCAAAGACAGACACAACTGAAAAAAGTGACTAAAAAATGTGCCAGGAACTATGCCACTATGCTAAGCACTTCATACACACACACACACACACATATATATATATATATAAATATATATATAATCTCACTTAATCTTCACAATAACTTTGGGAGCTTGGTACTATTATCATCTTCATTTTTACAAATGAGGAAACTGAGGCAAGTAGAGGTTTAAGTGACTTGCCCAAGGTCACATAGCCAGTAAGTGTCTGAGGTCAAATCTGAACACATGTCTTTTTGACTCTTAGTGTCTGAGGCCAGACTTGAACTCAGGTCTTCCTCACTCCAGACCCAGCACCCTATCTACTTTACCACCTACTAACTTCCATTATTAAGAATCTTCAGGAGATTCTTAAGATACTTTAATTGGTTGCTGAATGGACTAAGACTCAGTTTTCAAATGAGTGGTAGAACAGTAAATTATTGTTCTATCTAAGGTCTGAGTTGACTTGACTGTGACCTTGGACATGGCTAAAATATTGTAAATAGTCACATGTGTTTATGTATATTATTGTTTTTATTCAATAACATAGGAAACCGGTCATTTTAATACTCTTTATACATAAATAAGAATGATTGCTATTGGGAAAGGTTTTGGTATTTCATTATATAATTAATTTATTAAATGAGATGAGTGCTTGAACTAATTAATTAATCAATGAGAACATGATTGCAAGTATATAAAGGAGAGATCAATTTCACAGATACCCTTAGATAACTAGATTTTAGAGAAAATTAACTATATAATGACCAATCAAGTGGAAGACTGAGGTGGGGGGCCATACAAGTGTGATCAGATTCTAGATCCCCTTTGGTCCCAACCTCTCTCATAATAATTGCTATGTCAATACTACCCTTGTCTCTGGAGTGGTATGGCAATTGACTTCCCAGTAGCTCTGCAAACTCATCCTGTGACTTTCCAGACCAATTTGCCCTTTCTGGTTACCACTCCCTGATATAGATTGTCTACCCATGTTAGAATGTCTACCGATAGAATGTAAGCTCACTGAGGGCAGGGACCATGATGCTTTTGTATTTCTCTTAGGACAGCATGGTAAGTGCTTGATAAATTATTTTTGTCCATTCAAAAATGCCTCATTCCAATCA
Source organism: Petaurus breviceps papuanus (assembly GCF_028583685.1). Taxonomy (NCBI): domain Eukaryota; kingdom Metazoa; phylum Chordata; class Mammalia; order Diprotodontia; family Petauridae; genus Petaurus; species Petaurus breviceps. The sequence continues at coordinate 16,816,480 of NW_027185852.1, read as the reverse complement.
TTCACTAAGTAATGTTTATAAGTTCCTGCTCTCAAAGGAATTTTCATCTTAAGCCTACATTTATCTGTATTTCAAGAACAAGTACATTTTTATTGTGTGAAATGGTTATAAAGTATTTCCTCACAACTCTTTGAGGTAGGAAAAGCAAGATTTGTTATGTCTTTTTATTGGTCCATTGCTAAGGCCCACTTATTGGTCTACTATTACTAATTGATTATGATTAGTTTTATTATAATTGATTATGAAATTATAATGGCCTTCTCTCTTTGCCTTATCTTCAGTGTCTCATTTGATAGTATTGTATCCCACAATACACCTAGGTAACCTCTCACCCAGCTAATTCCCCCACCCATCCACCCACACCAAGTGACAAAACAAGGAAGAGGAAAAGGTTCCCGCACTTCCAAAGTCAGGATAATTCCACAGGACACTTACACAGGGGTGCACTAGGACCTGCTCCTCCCTCTAGAGCCGATTGTCAAATTTTCGGTGTGAGCATTTATATCTCTGACTTCAGCAAACACCACCAATCTGGGCTTGATGAATTGTTTTATTGATCGGCTAGACTTAAGAAATTGATGGGAAAATTGTCAATAATGCAGATAGGAATGAAAAGTGTGTCCTAGGCATGTTTCATTTCCCCCCTGAGAGCCAGTTGTAAAACCTTTACCAGCACAGCCCTCAGGTTTCTCACAAAGTCTCCAGGAAAGCCTTTTCTCAATGTATCCCCACTGGCCTGTGCACACTGCTCCAGGAGAGGCAGTAAAGTGAAGGAATTTTCTCATGAACAGAGACAACTGTGTGGTCTCCCAGTGGACAATTATCACAGCCACTCCTTATTTCACACCCAAGTAAAGGTCTCTGGTGTTTTCTGTTCATCTTCCCCAGAATGCCTCCTGGGTTCCACCCTATCAAATGGTTGGTCTGCTTTCTAAAGTAAGAAAATGCTACCTGACCCTCAGACTGCATGGAAGATATCATGGTATACAAGAAAAAAAACATCAGGAGACCAATATTTGTTCAAGGTAGAACTCCAGTAGTTATTACCCATGTAATGTGGAGCAGATCATGCCACCTTTTGAGTCTCAGTCTTCTTATCTGTATATGACAGGGTCTGGCCCATTCTCTCCTTGAGACAGTGTAAAGCTGAGAGCCCATGGTATGTGTAATACAGGGCTGGACATTGAACTCAGTCATTGTGGGCATGGGTAGAGTGCTCTGGAACGGGAAGAGGTAAGGGAATTGCTTCTGGAGAATCAGCATGATGTCTTCCTCTTGTGTGCTCAAGGGCAGGCCCATGCATTTCAGCACTCTCACTGGGTAGACTTGGGTAGATGGTTTCCATCAGGTTACTTTCTAGGGATTTGTAGGCTTTTATAAGAACTCTTTCCAGGATAACCTCAGCTGAACAGAGACTCAGAGGAGGATGGTCTCTCTTGGGCTAGAGATAACATGACCTTCTGCCTTTGGCATTCTGGGAGGAGTTCAAGGCTAACTTGACTCAGGGCCTGAATTGCCACATGACAGACCATGTACATTTAAACTATTTCCATATGCTGGTCATACACCCCTTTGGAGGCAAGGGTCTCAGGCAGCATTTTCTGCTACAGGCTTGGGTCATGACCTGCTCCAGCTGGGGTAATGAGAATTAGTTTGATGATCAGGAACACTCATTTCAAACCATCAGGGTGAAGTCTAGGGTCAATAACCCTGAGCTCAAGATCCTAAGGAAAGGAGGCACATGGAACAGGGATCAAACCCAGAAATACACATGGGGAAATGCCAGCATCACACCTGCCTTTTAAATCACCACAATGGTAAGGAAGGGGACTTTGACTTGTGTTTTGTTTGAGGCTCCATACCCAGCAGCAGAGTGACCCCCAAGTCAGTCCCTTCCTTGAGGTTCAGTTTCCTCGTCACTAAATTAAGATGTTGGACCTACGGTCCATTCCACCTCAGACAAACTACCACCAAACAAAAAGGGCTTCTTAAACTGGGAACTTATTTTTTTTGATAACTTAATTTCAATATAATTTGTTTTCTTTGTAATCCTATGCACTTTATTTTATGCATTTAAAATCATCATAGGTTTCCAGGGTCTACCAAAGAAGCCCAGGACAAAAATGGTTGGGGATCCTTGACCTACAAGAAGACTCCTTGATCCCCCCAATGGTATAACAACCTCCTTGCCTCAACCCCAACCACACTCCCCATGTTGTGTCTCATGCACACATATGTGTGGATGTCTAACACATGATATGAGGAAATTACACTTACCAGCGCATGTTGGCACCTTCTCTGAAACTTAAAGCCTTAGAGAGTCACCTAGAGCATAGAAATGTGAAGCAATTTGTCCTGGGTCCCAAAATCAGTGCCAGGCATTATGTTACAGGTAGGGATGCAAAGAAAGGAAAAAGACAGTCCTACTCTCAGAGAACTCACAGTCTAATGGGGAGGATTACACTTGCAAACAACTTTGTATGAATAAACTACCTAAAGGATGAATTGGAAATAATCAACAGAGGAAAGGCATTAAAATGAAAGGGAAATGGAAAGGTTTACTGGGACAGGTGTCATTTTATCTGGTACTTCAAGGAAGCCAGAAGATGGAGCATGTGATATAGCCAGAAAAAATGTGTGTGTATGTGTGTGTGTGTGTGTGTGTGTGTGTAAGTTATAAGAAGACTGGAAATGGAGGGAAAGTAGTTTATGAAGGGCTTTGGATTCCAAACAACCAATTTTATATTTGATCCTGGAGGTGAGACATTGGAGTTTATGGAATAGGGAGGTAACATGGTGTAGTGTTAATGAGATTTAAGATCTTCCCTGCCCATTAATAGGCCTCACATGGAGCTTATTAAGGCAAGCTTACTTAGGGGATGCTTGCTTTTAGGAAGGCTTTCACATCTTTTGCTAATTTCTAATTAGGCCCTGAGTCACAAGGGTTGGGATGCCTTCTGGCTCTGAGAAGTGTATATATACTCTGAGTTGGCATTTTACTTTGGGGGCTCGCTTATGAGAAGGATCCTGTGATTTCTTGGTCACGATTCTGAGTGGCCATATGTTCAGAGCTCCTCAGCTGCTCAGAGGTAAAGGGTCTCTCCATCCAGGGATGTATGTAAAGTGCAGAGTGGATTCAGGCAGTCAGAGCCCTGTCTGTTGGTCTTTATTTCTCTGCTTGTATTTTCTCTGGAGTTCAGAGTGCTGACTTTTCCCCTGAACTAGTGAATGTGATTAAAAAATAATGCTGACCCCTTGAACAGCTAGCTTTCCTAAGTAAAGCAGATCTAAAAGCTTGTGCTAGCTGCCATCCTGGGTGTGCCAATGTGGTTGCCACTGCAAATGGTCAGATTGGGGTTTTAGGAAGATTTCTTTGACAGCTAATTAGAGGATAGACTAATTAGAGGATAGAGAGGGAACAGCCTTGAGGCAGGAAGGCCCACCTGCCTGGAATCCTTGCCTTCTGGCTTCCTTTGAGTCCTGTCTATCCCAGTCAACCTTTCCATCACCTACATTCTAGTGCCTTTCCTCTGTCGATTATTTCCATTTCATCCTGTGTGTAGCTTTTAGTACAAAGTTGTTTGCATGTTTGCCTTCCCCATTAGCCAAAGGACTTTTTGGTCTGTTACCTTTCTGTTGCATTACAATAGTCTGGGAGGTATTGAAGGACTATAGTCCAGTTGTGGGACCATCACAAGACAGAAGGGAACATATTCAAAAGATATTGCACAGGTAAAATGTCTAATCCTTGGCAACAGATTAGATATGGTGGGTAAGAGAGAGTATGGGATGGAGAATGGTACCGAGGTTGGGACACTGGGTGACTGGGAGGATGGCAATGCCCTTAACATTAATAAGGAACTTAGGAAGAGGGCAGAAATAAGAGTTCAGTTTTGGCATGTTGGGTTTAAGATGTCTACAGGACATCCATTTAAGGATGTCCACAAGCAGTTGAAGAAGCAAGACTGGAGGTTAGCCAAACATTTAGTAATAAACTTTTGTATTTCTGACAACCAGGTATGAGAATCATCAACATAGAGATGATATGTTAATTCATAAGAGCTGATAATATCTTCAAGGGGGATAGGATACAGAGGGAAGAGAAGCAATTCCAAGACAGAGCCACAGGGGACACCCCGAGGGTGGTGGAGGTTACTGAGTCTGACCTGTATGAAGATTCAGCAAAGGAAAGTGAGAAGGAGTGGTCAGATGGAGAAGAGGAGAACCAGGAGAGAGCGGCGTCCCAATAACATAGAAGAGAGATTCTGTCAAAGGGAAGAGAATGATCAGCTGCGTCAGGGCCTTCAGAGATACTAAGAAGGCTGGGGGTTTATAAAAGAAAGTTACTTTTGGCAATTAAGAGGTTTTTAATCATTCTGGTAGAGCAGTTTCGTTGAATAGTGAAGTCAGAAGCTAGAGTGTAGTAATTCAGACCTGTCCGTAATAATAATAGTGATAAATATTTATTCAGCACTTTAAAGTTCGCAAAGCACTTTACATGCATTTTTTTCATTTTATTCTTGTCACTACCCTATGAAATAAGCTTGATTATTATTCTCATTTTACAGATGAGGAAACAAAGTCTTCGAGGGGCTCCAAGATTTGTCCAGGGTCATGTAGTCAGGATTGGAACTTGAGTCTTCTCAGCTCCAGATCCAGACCTTTAATCACTCAGACAGCTCAGTTTTCAATTACACTTCAATCCAGATCGAATTTGGGAAAGGGTGGTTGCTGTCGGTCATCGTCATTTAATCAACGAGAAGCACCATAGGTTTCCATAAAGGCTGAATCGGGGCAGGACCAGAACAAAAATGGGTCTTCCCAGAACAGGGAGGCAGGGGTGGGGTGGTTCATCTGTGCCCTTCACATTGTTTCCTATTTACCTGTCTCTGGGTCACAGTTTAACGCTGTCACATAGATCCAGATCCTATCGCCATGATATTTTAAGGCCGTCCTTTATGCTACTCTTGGCGTAAGAGTCTGGACTCAGGAAGGACTTGTGCTTGCTTTCGGATGCTACTCATTTAATGACAGAAATTCAAAGTTGGAAGCAAACTCAAAGGTCATCCAGTCCAACCCATAACTCAACAGGAATCCAGATATGATATCCTGAGCAAGTTGTGATTCGGGACATACTGAAATAGCTCCTCTAGTAAGGAATTCACTTATTCCCTTGATGCTGTCTTTTTCTTCAGGGATAAATGTAAATAAGTCCAGTTATGCAGTAAGGCTGTTCCTGCAAGAATGTGGTGGGTTGAGTTAATACCTTGATGTTTGGACAAATATAAAATGGGAAAAGCTGATTTGTGATTGCCTGGAACAGCTGTTCCAAGCCTCTCATCTAAGGTGGCTGAAGTGATTGGGTCCTTTGTGGCCCCTTTAGAAGCTTTACAGGGTTAATTCTTGCTCTAAAAATAAGCCCCAAAGGCTTTTTAAAAAGCTTCTAAAACCATGTGCTTGTAAAGGGTTTTTTCTTTGTTATTTCTTTATGATGGTCCAGTGAACCTTTAAAAGCTTCTAAAATCCCCACCTGGAATGCCTCCCATCATGGAATAAATCCAATATATGTTTTTTTTAAGATTGCTTTAAATCTTCTATGATCACCAGTTTAATCAAGATTGTGTTATCACCAAAAGGACGTCTCTCTCAGAGACTTGAATTCCATCATCACTAAAAAGTGTTATCCCCAAGTTTCAATTTTATAAATTTCGTTTTAAATTTTTAACTTTTTCATCTTTGTGAATAAAAATTAAATCTCTATAGCACTTTCTCTATTTCCTTCTCTTCTTTTTGGCTTTATGTCCCTCTTTATCTCTTCATTGTCCTCTTATTCTTTGGCTCTTTAAATTTATTCTCTCTCTCTCTCTCTCTCTCTCTCTCTCTCTCGATTCTTCTGTCACTATGTCTCGTGAATGTCTTTCTTTTTATAGTCTTTTTTTTTTCTTTCTCTCCTCTTCCTCTATGTCCCTTTTTCTCTCTTTATCCTCTTTCTTTTTCACTTCCTCCTGTCTGGATACTTCCTTCACAACTGCCTCGCCAAATGCCTCGCTGTACCCACTGGTATCCATGTCCTGGACAAACTTCTGCCCTGAAATCTCACTCTCCTGATTGCCAAATCCAAACCAATTTTCAGGACTGACCCAGTCATTCTTGTGCTTCAGCCATGCACTTTTTCTAAGTCTTTTTTTCTACCGCATTTCCCACCAGCTTGACATTTTTCATTATTCTTTCCTTGGTATCTCGCCACGTCCCCCATCTAGTCTTGGAACAATGAATCACGAGAAAAGAACTCTGTCATTGTTCCGGGATGGGGCATACCAACCTCCTCCCTTAGGATCCCAATCACCATCCCGGCGGCTTTCTTGACTGAAAGGTCTCTTTCTAGCCACCACTTATTTCCCTTAATTAGAATGTAAGATCCTTAAGGGCAAGAGTTGTCTTTGCTTTTGCAGTTGGATCCATGCTTAGCACAATGCTTGGCATATATTATGTGTTTAATACTCTTTAATTCATTCGCTCTCTTTTTATGAGCACTTTCTTCCTGGCCGTTCAGTGGACGGAGGGCTAAATCTAGAATCAGGAAGACCTGAGTTCAAATCTAGCCTCAGATACTTCTTAGCTGTGTGATACTGGGCAAGTCACTTAACCGGTTTGTCTCAGTTTCTTCAACTATAAAGATAGGAATAATAACAGCACCTCTCTCCTAGTGTTGTTGCGAGATGCAGATGAGATAACATTTGTAAAGTACTTAGCATGGTGGCTAGCACATAGTAGGCTCTCTATAAATGCTGGAGTGGTATTCTTGGATGACTTAATGTGGTTGTGATTCCAGAGCTGGGAACTGAGGGAGAAGATGACCAAAACCAATGGAATCCGAGCAAATGGTGCTGGGGTGGGCTGGGCGAGTGTGAGTAGGTTCACCTTAGGTATGGCTACCAAGGGAGGTGAGCACTACTTACCCCAGCATACCTTAAAGTTTTCAAGCTGTAAAAGGGAGAAGAAATATAGATTGGACTGAGGGTCCTTGTTACTGCCACTAGGGATGGGATAATTCAGGGAAGAAGTGAGCCCTAGGAAAAGAAGGTCCTACGGAGCCCTTCAATGCTTTCTGCCTGGGTAAAAGGTCTGGTGGACCCAGCCTAGTTATGGCTTTAGGTGGGGATGGGAATGGGCCTCAGATTTGGGAAGATTGAGTTCTACTCCTTCCTGTACTATTCATTAGCTGTTAGACTTCCATTCCATTCAGTTTCCTAGTCTATAAAAGGGGGCTCATTAAACCTGCTGTGTCCATCACCCAGGGTGATTATGGCGATTAGGAAAGATTCTCCCAAAGCTGAAAAGCTCTATGAAAAGTTAGTCAGAAGAGACCTTAGGGGTCATCAAGGCACCACGTCTTCATCTTATGGAGAAGGTAACTGAGGCCCAGGGACCTTTCACGACTTCGTCTCCAAGAGAGCTTGAGGTAAGTACATTGCAAAGCTTAAAGTGTGGTTTATGTTTGAATTGTTCTTGTTTTATTTTAAATTATTACTATTGTTTCCTTTTGTTTTATGGATATCAGATACATGCTAATGATGGGAGGATAGATAGTCATTCACTACTTGGCATTTTATGTTTAATATTTCACAGACTTGCTATGGGGGGTAAAACAACTATTGGATCATATATAGGGTATTGTATATTATATGGATTATGTATGTATGTTATATATTATATATTACATGTATACTATTATATACATGGCGTTATATAAATTATATATTAGTATCTAACAATAGCATATAATAATATGGTAGACAATGTTACATATTATATATAAATACATAATTTATATATATATATATATATAATTTAATAAATGTTTTTTAACGTAAACTCATTTTCTGTAGGTTTGCTGAAAACAAAAGTCTTCAGGATACATTGTATAGTAGACAATGTAACAGAACCATTCTGTACCTTAGCCTGTTCTTACCTGGTTCTGATTTTTTTGAAAGTCCTTCCTTCTGCCCAGTGTGGAAATGGAACAAGTGGGCTGGCAGGATCTACTACAAATGTCGTTCTTAAATCACCCAGCTCAGCATCATGTCCAGACCATCACGGGCACCAGTGTGACCTGTGATGCTGCTGAGTTTCCAGCAATATTGAATTCTTGATTTCTTGTCCCTTTCTTTAGTTTTTTTTCTTCTCTTCTTCAATAGGGTTTAGGTAGAAATGGTCACATAATAAGTCATTATTCTGCTTTCACATTCTATGCTTTATTGGCTAAGGAGATAAATCAATGAGTTTTTGTAATTGAATCCAAATATTAGAATGTAATAGGTTCAATGAAAACATCCTTAGACTAAGTTCAGTAACAGGGAGGGCAAGAGACAGGACATTGCCTCAGCCTATTCCCAAATGATTTTGATTTCCTTTAATAGGCACATAGATTTGGAAAGCTTCTTGTCCCATTGTTCCATGTAGCTTAGAGATTTATGAGTGTTTGGTATGGTAACACCCATTTTTTATGTTAAATTCTTATGAATGATTATAATGTATGGGTAATTTTCAAAACTTTACATTTTTAATTTTTCTCTCATTTTATTCAATTACATGTAAAATTATTATTATTATTATTATTATTTGCTTTTTGGAGGGTAATTGGGGTTAAGTGACTTGCCCAAAGTCACACAGCTAGTAATTGTGTCAAGTGTCTGAGGCCGGATTTGAACTCAGGTCCTCCTGACTCCAGGGCCGGTGCTTTATTCACAGAGCCACTAAGCCTCCCCTGTAAAATTATTTTTAACATTCTTTTTTTTAGGTTTTTAGTTCCAAATTTTCTCCCTCCTTCTGTTCCTCCCTCCTTGAAAAGGCAACCAATTTGATATAGATTATTCATGTGAAGCAAGTTATTTAACCCTGTTTGCCTCAGTTTCCTCATCAAGTAGGTTGCACAGTGGATAGAGTACTGGGACTCAAGTCAAGAAGGCTCATCTTCCTGAGTTCAAATCTGGCCTCAGATATTTACTAGCTGTGTGACCCTGGGCAAGTCACTTATCCCTATTTGCTTCAGTTTCCTCATTTGTAAAATGAGCTAGAGAAGAAAATAGCAAAGTGCTCCAATATCTTTGCCAAGAAAACCCCAAATGGGGTAATATAGAGTCAGATATGACTGAAACTACTGAGCAACTTCAATAATACATGTGAAGTCATGCAAAACATATTTCCATATTAGTCATTTTTCAAAAGAAAACACAGACCAAGAAAAAACAACAACCCGCAAGAAAAATAACATTTAAAAAAAGGATACTTCGATCTTCATTTAGACTCCATCACTTCTTTCTTTGGAGGTGAATAGCATTTTACATCTTAAGTCCTTTGGAATTGTCTTGGGTCATTGAATTGTTCACAATAGTCAAGTCATTTACGGTTGATCTTGTACAATATTGCTGTTGCTGTGCACAAGGTCCTCCTGGTTCTGTTCCTTCACTTTGCATCAGTTTATATATGTCTTCCTGGGTTTTTCTAAAACCACCCTCCTCATAATTTCTTATAGCACAGTAGTATTCCATCACAATGACATACTATAACTTGTCCAACCTTTCCCCAATTGACACCTGTCAATTCCTTCACCATCCAATTCTTTGCCACCACAAAAGAAGCTACAATAAATATTTTCATACAAATAGGTCTTTTCCTTTTTCTTTGGTCTCTTTGGAATACAGACCTAATAGTGATATTGCTGGGGTAAAGGGTATGAAATTTATAGCCCTTTGGGCATTGTCCCAAATTGCTCTCCAGAATGGTTGGATAAATTCACAACTCCACCAACAGTTCATTAGTGTCCCAATTTTTCCACATCTCCTCCATTTGTAATTTTCTTTTTCTGCCATATTAACCAATCCATTAGTTATAAGATGGTACCTCAGAGTTATTTTAGTTGGCATTTCTCTCATCAATAGTAACAGAACATTTTTTCATATGACTATACATGACATTGATTTCTTCTGAAAATTACCTATTTATATTCTTCGACCATTTATCAATTGGGAAATGACTTCTATTTTCATAAATTTGACTCATTTCTCTATATATTTGAGACATGATGCCTTTATCAGAGACATTTGATTTTAAAAACATTTCCCCCAGTTCTCTTCTTCCCTTTTATTCTTGGCTGCATTGGATTTGTTTCTACAAGTTTCCTTCTGCAGCCAATTTTGGACAACAGTAGAGTATTTGATAATGTTCTACCTCTAGGACAATATATTGTCCAAATTCTCTAGGATATTTTGAAATCCATTTTTGTACTTTGGGATGTGTCATCTTTCAATCCATGAAGGATGGCAAACTTCTTATATGTCATTCTCGTCAACAGGTCATGTCTTGCTTGATAATTTGTAACTGCAGTGCCTTTTTCCATGAACAAATCCATGTGGCTCAGCCATTTGTTTGTCTCATGGCATAGTGGGTCTGAATTCATGTGAATAATGCTGCCTCAGTGCCTTTGATTCTACTCTTGTTCCTGATCTCTTTCATGGGCTCGATATGAAGGTAAATGACTTTCAGGTATATTCAACAAACCCAGTGGTGCATGTTGTTTATTAACTTGGAATATTGCTCAGTAAAGTTGGCAGTTTGTTTGCAAAGTATTTCTCTAAGTTTTAACCTTTTGATTGTGAGTTCTAAGTATATCTGTTCCTCTTCTTTTTTTTGGTCAGAAAAATGTTCATCTTTCTATAACTGCCTTATGCTGAAGGATCTAGTATTTTGTTAAAAGCAACAATAGCAATAATAAAAGTAATGATGAACATTGATGTTATAGTTATTATTATTACATTGCTGTTATCTGGCTTTGAACTATATAACAGGAGACAGAAGAGAATGGAGAGAGGGTAATGATCCAGACAGTGGAGGTAAAATAATGGCAACTACTAAGGGTTTAGGGAGAATGTAGCATGAATATAAAGTAGGAAAAACACAACTGTGTGAATTACTTCACATAAACTGAGATGATCTTACAGAACAACAGTTTGCAAATGTGGTAATTCATCAATAACAGGCATTTTGGAGACTTTTACTAGAACCTGTAGCCAGAGAATGCTTTCCTGGTATACATTCATTTGTTTCTCTCTGTCTCTCTCTGTCTCTCTCTCTCTGCCTCTCCCCCTCTCTTTCTCTCTCTTCCTCTCTCCCTCCCTCCTTCCTCTCTCCCCCTCTCCCTCTCTCTCCCTCTCTCCCCCCCCTGTAATGGGAATACAAATTTGGAAGATCTTCCCTGCCCCTAGGCTAAAGTGCACCTGAAGCCTGGGGTGGGAGGCTTGTTTTTCAGTAGATACTTCTTGATTGGCCAGTGAGTCAATAAGGTTGTTACATTCTCTGAGCCAGGAGAAGGGTATATAAGCCCTGATGTGTAGCTTTGTTTTGGGACTCACTTTGAGAAGTGTTCTGTGATTTGATCTGAATTCTGGGAAGCCATTGTTGAGAGTCCCCCGGCTTTGAAAAACCCAGATGTTGATTGGGTATGGATGTAATGGCTGGACAGTTTGGAAAGCTGTCTACTTGATCTGTTTCTGTCTTGATAATTCTGCCTGTATACTTTGAAGTTCGGGGTGCTGACCTTTTTGCCCTGAACAAGGTAAACGATATATGGTCTGACTGATTAAAGTAAGCTTGTTAACCCATTTTGAGTTGCTTTCCTTTATCAAAGCAGATCCAAGAACCTGTATTGGCGGCAAACCCTGAGGACGCTTGGGGTGCTTGCTGCTACACTCCCTCTCTTTATTCATATGTTTGTTCGATGCTCAAATTCTCCATATCATTACCTCCCTCTTAGAATTAACTTGGTGAGTATAGACACAGCCTAAGGCAAGATCAAATGACCTAAAATGAGAATGACTTATGGCCAACCACGCTCCATTATTATTTAGGTGTTCTGTTTTTCCTTCAGAGCCTGGGAAAATGTGACGTTCTACCTACTTTAAATTGGCCCATCAATTATTTTCCCTCTAAGTAAGCCAAGCTCATTAGGGCCCTGTTTAAGAAATGAATGCACCTGGGCAGAGAGAAAAGTAAACTCCATTCCTCCACAGTGGGACCACAGGCTCAGATTGGCTCTGCTCTAACCCTCCCAGTTATTTTTCTCCCCATTAAGTGGCCAGTCATAAATCCTGCCTTGTGCCAAATCACCAGTTTTTGTAGGAATAGTATTTCATATAGGGAATTAATGTACTTGCTGTTTTTCAGGGCAAAGAAAGAGCACCCGCAATCACTGGGCTTCGTGGAGGTGGCTTCCCTCTTAGTGAAGGTCTTCAAGTAAAGCTGGATGACCATTGTCTATTGTCTGGAAATGAGGATTCTTTTTTATGTATAGATTTGTCTAGAATAGATTTCACTAGGCTTCCTCCAGCTCTGAAGTTCTCTGACTCTGGGATCTTTGGGAATCCAGGGCTCTCTGATTGTAATCCTGTGACTAACACACCCTGCAACTTTGGACACGTAATCTCACCTCTCTCAGTTTCCGTATTTGCAAAAGTATTGATAATAATACCCAGAGTACCTACTTCTCAAAGTTGTTGTGTGATCTAAATGGGAAAAATATATTTAAAGTACTTTAAAAACCTTAAACCCTACATAGATGTCAGATAGTATTCCTTAAAAGTGTCTTAAATCATACTCCGTATGTGATTGCCTTCTTTACCTAATAATAATTTTCTTTTATATAACAATGGTAATTATAAAATCTTTTCACATTCATTATTTTGATTGACTCTTATGACCCATTGAGAGCATTGGATTATCAACATGGAAATAGAAGGGACCTCAAAAAACAAAGAAATAAACCAAAAGAAAAAACAAAAAAATAAAGAAGGGACCTCAGAAGTCATTAGTCTAAACTAGATATAGTTTATAACTACACATATAATAATACATAGTTGAATAGATGGAGACCTAGGTTCTAATGTGACTTGCCCAAGGTCATACAACTTAGTAAATGGAAGACCCATAGTTTGAACCCAGGGACTCTGATACTAAAGCCAGCACACTTTATAATATATGAAAAACTTTATTCTCTCTCTTTTTTTAAAGAAATCACAGAATTTGAGAAAAAGTAAAGATCTGACCCAGAATTTGAATCTAAATCTCCTGGGTCCTAATCCAGCATCTTTCCACTGTATAATGCTAATCCTTTTCATTTACCCATCCATCCATCCATCCATCCATCCATCCATCCATCCATCCATCCATCTATATCTATCAATATATACATATCTATCTATCTATCTATCTATCTATCTATCTATCTATCTATCTATCTATCTATCTATCTATCTATCTATCTATCCATCCATCCATATATTCATTTATCCATCCATCTGTACATCCACATATCCATCCATCTATGTATCTATCTATCTTTTATTTATCTATCTTTTTAAAAAAATATTTTCTTTTTATCATCTAGAGGAGTGATGTTACTAGAAGAGGTGGTGAATGACTCTCTTTCACCAGGAACCTTTTATTTACTAAGAAATAAAAAACTCTTAGACAATTAAATGAGTGCTAGTTGTGAAGTCAGAGGTGTGGGTTTAAATACAGGTGTAGTGTACCAGCTGTGTGAGCCTGGGCAAAGTCACAAACTCTGAGCTTTTGATGTTCTCATATATAAAATGGGGCTGATAAATACTTGTCCTACTTCCCAGGGTATTTTCCAGGACTTCTGTGACTGTTAATACACTGTATAAAAATTAAAATACTATGGAAACATGTGTCATTCATAGTAATATTATAGCTATTAGGAGATAGTTTATTTGTTAACTGAAATAATTTCTACATTCACAAAGTATTTTAATTGAAAATTTTCAATTTCAACAGCGTTGAATTCACAGAAAACTTTGGGGGCCACCAGAACGGCACTGATAGTGATCACGATGGTGGCTTACATTCCTGTCTTGATTCCAGCTTGCCAACAAGCACTTCCTTATCCAGTGGCACTCCACAGCACCTCTGTCTCTACCTGGGCAGAAAATGTTTGTATTGTAGTCATGTAGACACAGTTTGCATGTCTTTTAGCTTGTCAAAAAATATGGTGCAAACAAATGTTTTGTCTGTGTTTTCACCTCCATTTTCCCCCTCAGTTGATAACTGGAAAAAAGCAAGTGTGAAAAGAACTTATTTTCTTCCTGTTTCTACAATACAGTTCCATTATTTCTTCCACTGATGTAGTAAGCATTGTCTCTTCTGAGGAATTGTCTTCATCCTTTTAAAAAAGATAAAGGTTAAAATAGTTCCCTAAAGAAAATAAAAGTCTACCTCATTCCCTTTCTCTGTTCCCCACTCATTTTCACTCCATTCATTACAGGAAAACAGGCTTCAGTTCCTCATAGAATATCAATTGAACTGCCTACATAGAATATTAATTCAAATTCCCTGACTTCTCTTTAAAGATGCAGGAACAGTATTGGTCATCTCTGGGGTAGAGATTTTTGAAGCTAGTACTACATTTGATTTTGTCTTCCCATTTTAAAGTGTTTTATTGAGCATTTTTTTCAAATGTTACTCATTTCCAAACAACTACTGCTCCCCCAATTCCATAACAGAAATCTCCCTTATAACAAAAAGAATTAAACAAAACTAATCAATTTATTCACCATATTTGACAGAGATACATCAATTCATATCCAATGTCCTTTGACTTTCTTTTAACAAGAGGGAAATAATATTTGTCATTTCTCTAACTAGTATTTGAATTAATGTGTATCATTAGACCATTCAGTGCTGTTCTTTAATGTTACATTTTTATGTAACAAGTCTGTTCTCTTGAACCTCTGTTTTCCTCTGCATCAGTTTGTAGGAGTCTTTCCAGATTTCTCTGAAGTTTTCATATCTGTTATTTCTTCAGGCACAATAACATTCTATTGTATTCATGTACCATCATTTACTTAGGTTCTTTTTTGTTTTGTTTTTTGCTTCTTTCCCACCACAAAAAGTGATGCTATGATTAATTTCATGTATTGCCACCTTCCCCTCTTTGTCTTACCTGGGATATATGGTCAGTGGTGGTAGTTTGGGACCACAGGACATGAACATTTTAGCCAATTCAAGTTGTATCAGTAATGGATTGGTTTGCCTAACTCCTATGTATTTTTTTTAATTGTCTTTGACAGTTTGGTGTTACCCCTTAATTTTACAAAAGAGAAAATGGAAAGTCACAGAATAACAGTGGTTAACCCAAGGTTTAGTAAGAATGAGAGTCCAGACTTGGACCCGGGTGTCAGGATTCTCAGTGAAATGTTCTTTCCACTATGTACTACATAAGGTTTTTTTTTTAAAGTGCTATGAGGTTGAAACAGGAACCTTATTTCTCTGGAATAGTAAGTTCCCACACTAATAGGTATGAGGGTGTTGGCTGACAGGCTCACTTAAAAAAAAGAAAAGAAAAACCATGTCTACCATGCCATAGCAGCCAGGGGCAGCCCCCAGCTGAGATGGTAGGACAATAGCAGCTCTGTTGAAGTGTAAACATGACATATGGTGTCACTGCAGGTTCATGCTTGCTGGCTTCCAGCCAGGGGTCATGCTGGCTTTCAAATTCTCTTGCTGACATCGAAAACCTCTTAGAAGTGCTTCGATGGGGTGGTGATGGGCAAGAGAGCAGTGCGTGGAGATGCCAAATCTGGCTTCAATTTCACGCTGCTCCTTCGGTTTCACCATTCTACAAAGCCTCTCCACTTGGGAAGTGTTGGTGCCCTGCTCTCAGATATCCCTCGAGACAAGGGCTCCCCAGAGACGGGAATAAATACAGAGATGTCAGCTACGGAGACTCCTGCCTGCCCTCTCACCCTGCCTCTCACTCACCCCTGACTTCATGGAATGCACTAAGAAGGGGGCAAGGAGCCCCCAGGAAGCATCTATAACAATTCATACCATGCCAGAAAATAATTTAATTGGTATTTGGAATCAGAAGGGGGTTCCTCTTGGATCCTCCCAGTTTCATCAATCCCCTGGCGGTATTGTTCAAGGGAGCACAGGGTTCGCATGACTGGTATACATTTGGGTAAGCCTCTTAATCTTGTTGGCCCTCATTTTCTTCATATATAAATTGAACAGGCTCTCCCTTTGTCTTTCTGTCCATCCCTCAGAATCCTTCAGTTCTCTTGCATGGAAGAGTCATGTCTCTTATAGAAAGCTTCCATTATCTATCCAGGCGTTAGCATTCTTACTCTCCTCAGTTTTCCTGAAACTATACCCATTTGTGGATATGATGATTGCCCCATCCCATGGCATCACCAAGTAGAATGTAAGCCCCTGGAGGGAAGGCTCTGTCCTCTGTATTTTTATCTCTAGCACCTAATTAATTTACTCAGAAGTACCTCTTTATTAAATGTCTACCGCATTTACAAGATATGCCAGGCATTGCAGGGATTTAGTCGAACTAAATTGAATTGATCGAATTCATCCTGCTTAACAGTCTACATAATCCAAATTAATCAAAACTTGGTAGTTCATCTTCCTCCTGCATGTCTTTGCATAGCCTGTACCAAATACTTGGAACACATTCCCTTCTCACTTCCATTTCTTGCCTTTTTTCTATCTCAAATCAGATGCCACCCTTTATGGGAAATTGTAAAGCTAATCTATGCAAGGCCCTGGTGTTAGAAGTCGAATGAGAAATCAGTCCCTACTTTCAAGCTTACGTTCTACTGGGAGCATAAAATAGGCATCAATATATGCATGGATCAATGTATGCATGATACTTGGAGAAGGAGACAGAGAGAGCATTATTTTTATTATTTATTTATTTGCTTTTTGCAGGGCAATTGGAGTTAATGACTTGCCCAAGGTCACATGGATAGTTTTTGTGTTAAGTGTCTGAGGCTGGATTTGAACTCAAGTCCTCCTGACTCCAGGGACAGTGCTCTATTCACTGCGCCACCTAGCCGCCCCAGAGAGAACATTATTAATGGAGAGGATTAAAATTTTAGAATTAAATTTTTAAATTAGAACTGTTCCCTGCCTCAAGTGCTCCCAGCCTAGTGGAGGAGTCAGCACATAAATGAAGAGGTACATGCAGGGTAGATGGAAGGAAATCTTAGCAGGGAAGGCTCTAGCATCTGTAGGTAGAAGGGAATGTTTCCTGAAGAAGGTGACATTTGAGATGAGCCTTCAGGGAAGCCAGGGATTTGAAGATGTGGGTGTAAAGAGGTAGGCATGGGAGAATCTGGTGCCAAGGCACAGAGATGGGAGATGGGGTGTCAAGCTCAAGGCATGAAGCACAAGTATTCATTTCCATGATAAAAAGCTCTGAAATTCCTTCTCTCGTGACAACCTTGGCTCATTCTGCCCTTCCTTATGCCTTACCACTTCTGACTATTCTCCAACCTTGAGTCCTCCAAGGACTTTATACCTTGGTACTTTGTTAGGCTATCACCCTCGTCCTGTCTATACTTTCCTTCTTTTCTAATCACACCCCTTGGTGAACCAGTTAAACTGGACACCACCCTCTACTCTCAAATGTCTTTTCCCTTGACCTATCACCATTCAGACTTTGCCAAAACCCAACCCTGGATTACTTCTACCTGCCTTCTTCACACCTGTTTATACATGTCTTTATACAATGTGAACAAAACTGGAAGAATTCATGAAATCGTACGGAATGGGTCAACTAAAATGATGTTGTTTAATCTTGATTAGGCCCTTGCTATACCAAGGCAATCCTCCTCCTCCTCCTAATTTGGATCTCTGTCCCATAGGCCACTGTGGTTACTCCAGATGGTCTCATCTCTCTTCAGGCTTTCTGCAACCACTTTAGCGCTCTACCTTTGAGACCCTGCCTCATGTTTTAAGAAAAAAAAATTCGAGTCTATTTGCCTTGACCTCCCTCTTCTCTCTCACAGCCCTGATTATCCCTCACTATCTCCTCCTTTACCATGGCCTCAGATGAAGAGTTGGCCCTATTGATGGTGGCCGAGTGGAGATAGTGCCAGACCTGGATTCAGGAAAGTCTTAGTTCAAACCTGGCCTTCCATACTTCCTAGCTATATGAACCCAAGCCAGTCACTAACGACAGTTTCCTCCTCGATAAAATGTCAATAATAATAATGCCTCCCTGCAGGATTGCTGTGAGCATCAAATGACTTAGTAATGGTAAAATGCTTAGCCCAGTGCTTGACACAAAGCAAGTGCTACATTGATGCTAATTATTATTATGTTCGTGCATATATCCATCGTCATTTTACTCATCAAGGCCAATGACTGCACATGTCCTGGATACTACCCCCTTCCACTTTTTCCAGCAGATTACCCCTACTAGCATCATTTGTGGCCTCTCTGAGAGACAGAGTTTCTGGGTAAATAATAATTTATTAATTAGGTTAGCTCATATATAATAAATTGGTGATCAGTGATTTCTCTTAGACAAAACCACAGAGAGACTGAAAGCCTTAGCATATTATTGGAAAAGGGGCTGCTCCTGACAAGTGAAAATCAACCTTGACTGGTGGCCATTTAATGAGGAGGTGGTCTAGAAGTCTGCTGAGAATGTGTCTTGTTCATGAGACTCAGCCACCTCCAGCAATCTGGACAGGGGAAGCCATCCAGACCACTCTTGTTGGTTTTCTCCTTCATGAGCTGGGTCACCCTAAATTCTCTTGGAGAGTTACGAGGACAGGGACCATTTTCTTGGGGCAAGAACTCACTTAGACTGGATTCTGTTTGAGACTCTAGACAGAAGTAATGTCATTTAGTTGAGTGTGGTCTGGCCCAAGATTAAGGTTCATGATCCCCAAGGACTAGGCCATCTCATCACTCAGATGTGTCTCTCACAATTTGAGTGACTTTCTATAGGGCCTGGACCCCAAATGAAGAAATAAGAGGAGAAAAACCTAGATCCCAAATTAATACTTGGTTATTAATATAATAGTAAAACAATGATTTCTATCACCATGCTGGAAATGAGTCAGGATAAAGAGGCTAACAGAGAGGGGGCACTGGAAATAAGAGGGTTGGGGAAGACTTCCTATAGAATATGAGGTTTAAGTTGGGACTTAAAGGAAGACAGAGAAGTCAATAGTCAGGAGTGGAAGAGAGAGAACATTCTAAGCATGGGGGCTAGCCAGAGAAGATGCCCAGAGCCAAAAAATGGAAGGTCTTATTCATCGAACAGCCAGGAGGCCAGTGCCACTGCATTGAAGGGCATAGGAAGCCTGGAAAAGTAGGAAGCAGTTGGCTCGCTGGGATCTTTAAAGGCCAGGCCACTAGTTTTAGAATGGAAGCTCCTTTTATTTGTGTCCATAGCACAGTGGCTGCCACAGAGTAAACGCTTATAAATGCTTGCCAATTTTGTGACTGAGCTATAAAATAAGGAGTTTGTCCTTGAGAGTCTCTGAGATCTCTTGTAGTTAGAGTTCTGGGGATTTGTTTTCTTAAAATATTCTGACAACTATATTTCTATATGATTGGTTTCTTTTTGTATCGGTTGCATTTTATTTTATTAATTGAAAAACACAAATTCTGGGAAGGGTTGTATAGGCTACAATACACTGCGAAAGGGGTCCATTACACACACACATACTCACACACACACACTCACACACACACTTGTGTGCCTTAAGAACCTTAGGGCTAAATCTATAATTTTGTGATTATATTTGATTTGCACTGAATTGGAGTGATCTAGGTGACATCTAACACTCCTTCTCTCTAAATCCTCTATTTTATTTGCATTCCCACAGACAAATTGACCATCCAGTTTTTCTTTAGGTCAAAAGAAAGAGAATGGAATGAAATGGGGACAAAGCATAGTATGAGTAGAGACCTTTCACACTCTTTTGACTAACATAATAACCACCTCTCCTGAGGGAAACATATGATCTATATCAAGAGCTATAAAATTCTCATGAGGGCGTTATAAGCTGGAGAGATTATTAGAACAAAAGAGCCAGAAACCGTGGGAGATGGGAAAAGGGAGCAGCTGGCTGGAACAGTCAGATTGACAAGGCTCTGGCTGAGCACCAAGCTCATCCTTCCCACCCAGAAACCACTTGGATGGGAAGGAACATTCCCCAAAACATCCACTGCTGACCTTGCTTGCAGCCGTCCAGATGCTCAGATGTTCACATCTGCCTCAGACCAAAGCACCAGGCAGGGGAAGAGAAATACTCCTGCTTCTTGAGTGCAGACTGGAGGAGATGTAACTGGTGAAATGTACCTTCTGTCTCAGGAATAGACTGCCTGATGTGCAAAGGGCTTTCTCTTAGTATTTGGAGAGAATTTTTTTCCCCACTTCCTCTTCCCACTTAAAAAAAACAAATGGAGGAAGAATAAAATTTACTTCTTTCATTCTCTATTGGAGAGAGACAGAGAGGCAGACAGAGACCAACAGAGAGAAAGACATAGACAGAGACAGATAGAGACAGACAGAGATGAGACAGAGAAAGGGAGATTGAAAGACAGTGACACAGAGAGAGAGAGAGAGAGAGAGAGAGAGAGAGAGAGAGAGAGAGAGAGAGAGAGAGAGATTAGTGTTTTCAAAACTTTCCCTATTCCAGAAAATTAATCAGTGAAAATGTGCATGGATTATAGGTAAAAAAAAATAGAAATGTCTGTATGCAGAAAAGGGTGGAATCTGAGACCTCTCCAGCTCCCAGGGTTAGTGTCCTGCAGAAAGCTAGGCAGGCCTAGCATTCTGGTTCTCCCCCCTCCCTCTCTGTTTTCTTCTCCTTCCCTCTGCTCTAGACCTTAGCACCTGCTGACTGACCAGAGATGCCCAGTCCAGAGCTTCACCAGCTGGAGCACTGACCATGTTCTAAAAACTACTGACTAGCCCCTCAACACTCACTTATTCACTTGTTCATTCTCCCAGCATGTGACATACAAATATGGCAGAGATAGTGATTTAGGCTCTGTATGAGGAGTAGCCTCCTAACAACCAGGGCTACCTAAAAGTAGACTACTAGATGATGATGATGATGATGATGAGGAGGAGGAGGAGCAAGAGGAGAGCGATGGTGATGAAGATGAGAACAGTGACAATGGTGATGTCTAGAACCAGAGGAGATCTTGAGTGAGGTCATGTGGCACAGTGGGTAGAGGGCTGGATTTGGAGTGGGGGTACTAAGCTCAAAGTCTGGGACTGTCATTTGCTACTTATATGAAATTGGACAAGTAGCTTACCCTTGCTGGCGCTCAGTTTCACCAAGTATAAAATGAGAGGGTGGAACCAAATACCCTCGAAGGCTCCTTTTGTCTCTAAAGCTGTTATAATAACCTCTCATTGATAGATAGGGAAACTGAGGCCCAGAGAAGTTCAGTCTTTAGCCCAAGAGCACACAGACATTCAGTAGCAGACCCTGGATTTGAACAGCCTTCCTTTTGATTCTAGTGCTTTTTCCACAAAGCTATGGAGCTTTTTTGATTGTGTAGCAGGAGGTGGACAGTGCCAAGTGGAGGTGAGATAGTCACCTCTGTCATCAGTAGGGGAGGGGATCCCCATACCAAGTACTCTTTGAATCCAGCGACACTGGCTTCCAGGCTGTTCCTCAATGGAGATGCTCCATTTCTAGTCTCCGGACATTTTCTCTGATTGTCCCCCATACTTGAAATGCTCTCTCTCCTCATCTCTTTCTGCTGCTTCCCTGGCTTCCTGCAAGTCCCATCCAAACATCTCACCTTCTACATAAAACCTTTCTCAGTCCTTCTTAATGCTAGCACCTTCCCCTCTCTTAATTATGTCTTATTTATCTTGCATGCAGCTTCTTTGCATGTATTTGTTTGTTGGTTGGCTGCTGACACTAGACTGTAAGCTCCTTGAGGACAGGTACTTAGCAAAGGGTCTGTCTGGGACATAATAGGCACTAAATAAATGTATGTTGACTGACTTCCTGAGGCACAGGTGAGACTAGACAGCCTCTGAGTTTTCTTAAGGCTCAGGGATTCTTTGACCTCACCTAGCTCTTGGGTGAGCAAGACTGAGCCATAAATGATTTCTGGTCTGGCTGGATTATTGGCCATCTCACGTGTATTTGGTCTGCTGGAATGGTAGATCTTTCATGGTGGGATTTTAGTTATTTGTAGACAAATGGCTCCTTCTCAAAGCCCGTCACAACATGGCAGGTGCAAACAATCTGTGTCTGTGAAAACATCTCATCTTTTAAAAATGGCGAAATTTCATCCCTGTTTAATTGTGAGATATTCCTTGATGGGAGGCAATGGTAGCTCTCAGTCACAGAATGTTTTGAATGAAACATAGGGCTCTATGGCTGCTGCTACCTTACCCATGATCAACCTCTGCCAGGGAGACCACACTGACCACCTAAGTGAGAGGCTGCCCATCCCAAAAGCTGGTTTGCATTTGAAGGTTAAAAAAATATCCTGATTTGGTCTTTTTAAAATAGGGAGAAAATGCCTTCTTTACTCTCCCTCAAACAAGGCCAGGCAGCATATTTGTTTGGCAAGCTGGGAACTGCTCAGGTCCCTGCCTCTCTCACTGGTCAGGGAGAGCCAGGAGGAAGAGAGAACCCGGGTAAACATGTTTCGCAAGAACAGGGCTGGTCAGAGCTAAAGGAATTCTAAATAAGGGCAGAAGAACTTCAGTGCAGCTTTGCCTGGGCCAACTGCCTTAAGCCATGATCCCCTGCTGGGAAAAATCAAAAGTCACAGCTAGCTCGAGGATGGAGACAGAGGAGGAAGAAGGGGTGACTGAGGTGGGACCAACCCAGGTGAAGAGGAAAACACACTCACAAGCTGGGATACTCCCAGGGATCAGAATCTGTGGAGTATCCACAAGGCAAGGCCCGAAAGCAAGCCCTCACCTGAGGAGGGTGTGTCTGAACTCATAATCTAGGTCCTATAGGCAACACAGATAACCTTCTGAGTCATACTTTTGTTATGGGTTTCAAGTTTTGGGCATCTCAGCCTTTTCATTTCAATTAAATTTGACAAAAATTAAGCATCTGCCATATGCCAATAATCAATCAAAAACAAGGGGCCATGTGAGTTAGTGGATAGAGTTGGCCTCAGAGTCAGAAAGATCTGGGTTCAAGGCTCACCTTTAATATATACTCAATGTGCAACCATGAGCAAGCTACCTGACCTCTAAGTACCCCAGGCGACTTTGAAATTTAAATTATAGAAAAGATGCTGATCTGAATTGGTTGATGGAGTTTCTGCATCTGGAAGTTCCCTATATTAATGAAACCACAGGTCTATGTCCTGTTCTTAGTCAACCCATCACAAAGCATCCTTATATGTCTAATGGGCTACAAAAGAAAGTCTACGTTTTTTCCTCTCTTCATATGCATATAGACCTATACATATATACATACATATACGTATACACATACAAATGTATGTAATTGTGTAATTAGGATTTTCCTGAGGGGTCAAGAGTATCTTTTTTTTTTTTAAAGAAATTGGGGTTAAGTAACTTGCTCAAGGTTACACGGCCAGTTATTTTTGGGTGTGGTGGTAAGTATCTGAGCCCGGATTTGATCCCAAGTCATCTCGACTCTGGGGCCAGTGCTCTTACTCGCTGTGCTACCTGGCCGCTCTGAGAGTGTCTTTTTCTAATGACATTGGTTTAAGCCCCCACCAGTGTGCTTCTCTTTCCACTTCCATTCATGTTATCTGTTGAGAATCATTTAGTAGTACAGTATTGTCATTTTAGAAGGGATATTTATTAAGATGGTAGAGTAAGAAGAGTTTATTAAAAACATTTTTACAAAAATCTGTGATATATTGTCCCGGGAGTAGATAGAGAGTCCAGGGGAAGTGGACTCAAACTTAGAAAACATAGTAAAAAAAGCATCTCACAAGCCTTGGTTGCTAGAAGTCCTCTTCTCTCATTTGAGGGGCACTCAAGAAGTTATCCTTAGTCATGGCTGGATTTCTTGGCTGGGCTGCTTGTGGAGCGGTGAATCTATGCCCAGTCTTCTTGGCTCCTAATTCAGACACTGCCATCAGCTGGTCTGGGGATGTTAGTAGGACATTGATGGGAAGACTGAAAGTCTGATATCTCAGCTGAGGCTTTCCATTCCCCTCCAGACATTTTGTCTTCAGGGGTTTGCTGGAATGCTTTCTCTCCTGGCTCAACATTCACTGAAACTCCCAGATTCCAACTAACTCAAGGGTTTTGCATAAGAATGCCTCAGCCAATTGGAACAGATTTTCATCTTCATCATTTTACTTCATCAAATAACCTTCAAAATTTTTCATTCTTAGTCTAAAGCCTACAATCAAGATGAAGCACTTTATAATTTACTTTAAGTAGGAGGGGGTGACAATTGATTTACAGAATCAACCCACATTGACACACAAAATAATTTGTGTAGAGGACAGTGAAGTAGCTGGAGCCATCAGGAAAAGCTTCATGTAGAAGGTGACATTTGAGCTGTGCCTTGGAGAATACTAGAAATTGTGATCAATTAACAACAGCAACAACAATTTTCCTTCCCTCCTGTGTCCCACTTTTTGTGGAAACACATAACCAGAAGTGAAAGAATCTCTCTGTAAGTCACCTTAAGGCACTCGCATTCCAATGGGGGATAAAGTATGCAGACACATCAATAATATAAAGCTTTAGCTGGAAGAAGATAGCACTAGCAAGGAGGGGGCTCCTGAAAAGTTTTCTGTAAGATGTAAGTTTTGAAGAAAGCTAGAGATCCAGAAATGTGGAGACAATGGAAATACATTCTAGGAATGGAAGACCAGTTATGTGGACAAAGGCATGGAAGCTGGAGATGGAATGGTATGTAGAAAGAACAGCAAGAAGGCCCAGATGCAGTTTTGACTGCAGCATAGAATTCCTGAAGAAGGAAATGCAAGATACTGCAGAGGAAGGGGAAAGAATAGCATTTATATAGTGTTGACTATGTGCCAGGCACTGTGCTAAGTAATTTTACAAAGAGCATCTCAGTTGATCATCACGATAGCCCTAGGAGGTAGGTACTGGTATCACTCTCCATTTTAGAGTTGGGGAAACTGAGGTAACAGAAGTTCAGTCATTTGTCTAGGATCACAAAGCTAGTAAATGTCTTAGTCCAGATTTGAACTCAGGTCTTTCTAATCACTAAGCTGCTGGTAGTCCACTATGTATTTTATTCTAGAGACAGTGGGAGCCACTAAAGACTTTTGATTTAGATTGTGACCTGTGTCTTAGAAGTATCGTTTTACCTCAGCATCTGTGGGAGGGTGGACTGGAGACACAGCCAGATGCAATGATTCAGGGAGAGCATGGGGAGTCCTCATAGGATGATGGTCATTGAGTGGGAATGAGGGCAAGGATGTGAGAGCTGCTGGGAAGGTAGAAGCAACAAGACCTTACTGGCCCTGATGAGTCAGGAGAGGACCTCGCTGACACAATTGATTCCCACGTTGACATTTCAGCCCAGGGCTGGGCATCTTCAGCCGCTATGCTAGGATTGAGCTTTGTCAAGACAAATTGAGATGAACCATCAGTGAGCTCCCTAACACGTTCTGGATCATGAGTCTTGAGCTGGACCTCCCCACCTCACCCAAACCTACCCTCCTACGATGTTTTTCACTTTTATCTCAACCCCATGTCCTCCAGCACTCTGACAGAAGCCTGGCCTTCTAATTTATATGCCCTCAAATCTTTTTGGTGCTTTTCTTTATTAACATATTTTGATGGGGATAAAGATAGAGAGGGGACAATAATTTCACTCACTTGGGGAACTCTGTGGTCAGGATGCTCCTTCTCCCTCTAGTCTTAGGGAGTTAGCTTAGTGCCTATAGCACTAAGAGGTTACATGACTTACCCAAGGTCACACAGCCAGTATGTCAGAGGCAGGACTTATACCCAAGTCTTTCTAGCTACAGTGCCTGCTCCCTCTTCACTAGAATGTAACCTCCTCCCATTTGTTTTTAAAAGTCAGGTGGCATGATGGATAGAGCGTCAGACCTGGAGTCAGGAAGGCTCATCTTCCTGTGTCCAAATCTGGCCTCAGACACTTCCCAGTTGTGTGGCCCTGGGAAAGTCATTTAACCATATGTGTTTCAGTATCCTCATCTGTAAAATGAACTGGAGAAATAAATCGTAAACCAATCGATAACTGCCCAAAAGGGGTTATGGAGTCAAAAACTACTGAAATGATGGAACAAAAACAAATCCCTCTCCATCACCTGACCAAACCCGTAATCCCTTCTTCTGCAAAGATGGGAGAGAAGTGGGCTCTCATCTCTCAGTTGTGTGGCCAGACTTGAACCTTAGCCTTTCACAGAATTCATTTTGGACTATTTTGCAGTGGTTTTCTCCAATTACATCACTGATAGTCATTGCCCCCCTGGTTTGCCTTGTCCACTTCTTTATATACTTTCCCATGCATCTCTGTATTCTTCAGGTCTTTCATTTCTTATGATGCAGTGCACGTCAATGCACCATAATTTATTTTGCCATTCCATTGCATCCTGAGTCAGAAATAATCCCATTTTCACCAGTTGTCCCCTTCCATACCCTGGTACCAGTCCTAATCACTAGCACGTTCCAGATATGATACAACTGTAAGGGTCGTACAGGCCACAGGAGCATAGATTGAGAGCCTGAAGGGATCTAGGAAGTCATAAAGGAATCTAGGAGATCATGGTTGAATCTAGGTCATGGAGGGATCTAGGAGATCGTGGAGGGATCTAGGAGGTCATGGAGGGACATAGGGGGTCATGGAGGGATATAGGGGGTCATGGAGGGATCTAGGAGGTCATGGAGGGATCTGGGGGTCATGGAGGGATCTAGGAGATCATAGAGGATATAGGAGGTCATGAAGGAATCTAGGAGGTCATCTTATCCAAGCCTTCAAGTAATCTCCAGTGGAATTGTTGAGTCCAATACTCATTTTACAGAGGAAGAAATACCCAGAGGGAAAAGTGTTTTGCCCAAGGTCTCAAAGCAGAGCAGAGATGGTACCAGAAGCCAGTTTCTTTGCCTCCCTTGCCCCTGTTGCTTCCTTTACACCATTCATGTCTGTCTTCCATTAGTGACCATTTACAGTTTTCAGCTGCTCAATCAAAAACGTCTTTATGGTGGATCTAAGACATCTCCAGCACGTACTAGGCGCTGCAGGGAAGACTGGAGAAGGAGAGATCTCACTTACACAAGTCACAATAGGAGAACAACAAAAGGCGTTCTGTAATGAAGGGCAGGATTGTACTCCACAGACAATATGCAGTCCTAGACTTCAGTGTGGGCTGAAGGAGACTGGAGAGGTGGGAGGGAAAGCCAACCTATGAGGCAAGGGGCCAAGGGGTGTAGGAGGTCATGGGATTTTAGCCCTTTGTGGTGATGAGGCTATGACATAAGATAGAGAGATGAATACAGGTGACTTCCCCAGGGTCATATAGTATTACCCCCAGGTCTCCATTGGTCAGAGTACTTGTTTAACACAATTGGTTTTCTTTGTATTTTATTTTTGTACATTTAAAAACATTCTGAGAATTTACTACCAAATACGTATTTCTTGATTGTTTTCCTTTATGACAGAGGTTCTTAGCTAAGGATCCATTATTTATTTGTTTGTTTTTTTCCTAATAATTGGATAATATTTCAATGCAACTGGTTTCCTTTGTAATTGTATATTTCATTTTGTGTATTTAAAAACATTCTGAGAAGAAGTCCATAGGACTGTAAAAGAAAAAGGTGAAGAACCTTCTATTATTTGTTTCTGTATCCATCATTCTCTGGCTTCTGCTCACTTCATTCTCAGTTGTTCACAAGGGTCTTCTGAGGTTGCCTTGAAGAGCTTCTTAGAGCATCATAACATACCTTTAAATTCATATATCAGAACTTGTTTACAGATGTCCTAATTGATAGATGCCTCCTCCCCTTAATTTCCAGTTCTTTGCCTCCATCAAAAGAGATACTGAAATATTTTGTTCATAGGAATCTTTCTCCTCTGCCTTTAGTCTCTTGAGGACTAGGCCTAGTAATATAAAACCAGATCGTATGGGACTGAATTCAATGTTCACCCCCCATCATTCTGCTGGACACTATCAGTACACACACCTAATTTACTTGCTGAAGTTACAAGAAGGCAAGTGTAAGGTCAATGTAAGAAAGGAAGGGGAAAAAACCCACTTTCTTAGCCACAAGAGTGATCTCAAAGCAGAACAGGCCATCTTGTGAGAGAGTGAGTGCCCCGACTTTGGAGCTATTTCAGTGAGGGCTCGATGACCACTTCTCTGGATATTGTAGAGAGAATTCTTGTTCAGATGGAGGTTGGCAGAGGCAATGGATTCTGGGGTCCCTTCCCTCCCTGAGATTTTGTGATTGTATGTATGTATGCGTGTATGTGTGTGTAAGCATGTACATATCTCTGTGCTCCTGTATGAATGAGCGCAAATGTTTGGGAGTTTTGGATTTTTGATGGATGGGGAGGCAATTTGGACTCACTATTTTATTGGTGTGGGGAAACATTCTCTAGAAATGCTGATCGTTAACTTCTTCATAACTTAAAATGTTAAAGATGAGAAAAAGTGATTTTCCCAGAGTCCCAGAGTCAATATGTGTCAGAGGCAGGATTTGAACCCAGCTCCAAAATACCATGTTGCCCTTCCCCCCATATGCCTGAATGTTATATTCCTTAGATTATATTTTAATGTGTCCTTGTATCTATGTCCCCTGAGAGAAATGAAGCTCGTTGAGGTCAGGGACAAGCTCATTTTTGTCTTTTCGTAGTTAATGTTTAGCACAGTACCTGGTGCAGGGTAGTACTTCATAAATGTTTGTTGACTGATTGATGATCTAGTCCGGTGGGTTTCAAAAGCATGGTCCAGAGACCTGAGGAAGCCCTTGAGACCCTTTCAGGGGAGCCATGAGGTCAAACTGTTTCCACAATAATACTTAGAGGTCTTAATTTGGTAAATTTCCATACGTACGACCCACATAAACACAAACTCTTTGGGAAGGTCTTCGATAATTGTAAGGAGGGCAAAGGGGTCTTGAACCCAAAAGTTCAAGAATCTCTGATGCAGTTCATCCTCTTCTTTTGTAAGAAATTGAAGCCTGGTGTGGGGGTGGGGGGCTTGATCAGGGGCACAGAGCTAGGTATTGGCCAAGGCTATGCTACGATGAACTTCGCTGGACTCCAAGTCCCGGGTTCTGCCTGTTCTTAAACCTCATGTTTCCTGTGGAAACTTGGGGAAAAAATGCATGTCATCTGTCAAATGGAGATGTTGAGGCTTGCTCTGCACACACTCTCCAAGAGCTCGCGGAGATCCAGCCTGGGATTTCTTTGAAGAGAAAGGCCACATAAATACAAGGTCTGCCCTCGATATTTCCATCACCTCCCATGAACAGGGCAAACCTTTCACTCTCCTTTCGTAGCCTACGCTGGCAGCTTTATAGAAGGAGATCAGTCCCACGGTCTGTCTACCTTATTTTGCAGCCATGAGTTGCAATCTCTTCCATTGGTGTGAGTCAGTCACCCTCGTAGGGTGTGGGGGTGGGAAGGAGGTTCTCCACACCAAGGATGAATTAAATCATGGCCATCCATGTGATACAGCACAAGCATGTCTTTGGTTCTAATTCTGCACATTTCCAGTGTTTGGTGTGACAGAGCTCACAGTCACAAGCCTGAGAAATATCTGAAATTAGGTCATAGAATCCTGGATTTAGAGCCAGAAGGAACCTTATTTATGGGCCACTGAGTCCAAACCCCTCATTTTACAGATGAGGAAACTGAGGCAATGAGGTAAAATGACCTACCCCAGGTCACTTGGTTAATAGATGCCTGATGCAAAATTTGAGCCCAAGTCTTCCCAATCTTGCAAGTTCAATACTCTATGCCCTGCCCCCACCAAACTCAGCAGACATTTAAGAAGCCCTTACATGTGGAACACTGCCAGGAGCTGGGCAAGGAGAAATATATATATAATTTATATGGGGAAAATTTAAAATTTAAATTCAAAAATTTTAAATTTTTAAAATTCAAAATTTTAAATTTTAAAAATAATTTAAAAATGGGGAGGGACCACAGTGGCCTACCTTCAGCCCCTACCTTGAAAGAATCCCTGCTATCAATCAAGGAATTAGCAGGTATTTAGTAAATTACAACAACAGTGTGCCAAACACCATGCCGGGGGCCCTGGATTCAGAATCAGAAATGGAAAGAGTCAAGCAGTTGGTGGAGGACACTGTGCATTCCTCATTTGTATTGCTCAGTCCTGTCTGACTCTTTGTGTCCCCACCTGGTTTTTCTTGGCAAAGATACTGAAGTGGTGGCCGTTGCCATCTCCAGCTCATTTTATAGATGAGGAAACAGAGGCACATAGCAAAGTGACTTGTCCAGGGTCACACAGCTGGGAAGGCTCTGAGGTCAGAATTGAGCTCATGAAGATGAGTCTTCCTGACTCCAGGCCAGGCTCTCTGTGCATGATGGTGTCGCCTAGCTTTTCCACTTTTGTTCTGCTCCATTATTTAACAAATTTATTTTTCCTTATATCCAGTCTAAATGTGCATCTTTGCAATTGCCAACCCCTTACTCCTGGTTCTGCCCTGGGGTCAGATGGAGTAAATGGAATCCCTCTTTCTTGTGACAGCTCTTCAGATCTCTGAACAGAGCCCTCATGTCCTTCCTGAGCTCTCTCTTCTTCAGGTCAAACACCTCCAGGTGAGTCAGCCCATCATTATGTGTCTGCACCTCTGCCATCCTGGTCATCTTCCCTTAGAGACTCTCCAGCTTGTTGGGGCTCTTCCCAAATTGTAGCCCCTTCTCTCCCAAACAATGAAATCCTAAAGATGTTTCTGACTGGACCAGAGAACAGAGGGGACTATCTATTCTTTATTCCTAGAAGCAGAAAAGCTGTCCTTGCCCTTTCAGGTAATGGCCCTCACTCGAAGACAGAAATCAGGTCCTTTCTGAGCCTTTTCTTGTCCGGGATAGACACCCCCCATTCCCTTAGTCACTTCCCATTTGGCATAGACTCAGATCTTTCTCCATCTGGCCGCTGTCTCTCTCGATACTCTTCACCTTATCTGTGTCCCTCCTCAGATTGTAACTGCAGGCCATTCCCCAAACCTAAGGGTCATCAGGACCCAGTCCTAGCTCTCGTCAAGTTCAGGGTCATGCCGGGTAGAAATTTCCTTGCCATTTCCAGAGCTCTGCCCCTTTCTGGACTCCTGATACTTCATTCTACCACCCCAGCCAGGGGCCTCCATGTTATCACTTACAGGTGACACTCTCCCTCTTAACTCCATGCCTTCTCTTGGCTTCCCCCTTCCCAAGAACTTGCTCCCTCCTCTGCCTCTGTCCTCTTCCTTCAAGTCCCTCGAGAAGGCAAGTGGTTTACTCAGTCCCATGCTGGCCATCAGAGGCAGAGCTGAGACTCGGTCTTGGGCCTCCTGACTCCCAAGCCAGGGCTCTCTCTGTCACCCTTCAGCACCTTCAACACTGGAAAGGTGCCAGTAAACCAAAGTGATGTAAAATAATAAATAATTGCCCACCCTCCTTTTTTTTGGTCTCTGGCAGGGTAGCTCCTGATGGTTTTTTTGAAACACAAATACCTGTTTTTATTTTTTGCTTTAGGACCAAAGGACTGGAAAATACATCTCTGTGGTAAAAGGACACAGTTTAATATGGTGAAAAATATGTTAGGAAGGAGGATGGGAGACCTGGGTTCTGGTCCAATCCCTATGATTGGCTCACTGTGTGACCTTCAGTCTTCTCTAGATTATCTCAGTTTCTTATTCTGAAAAATGAGGTTTGGGGGCTAATCTCATGGTTCTTAACCTTTTTGTGTGTCCTGGATCCCTTGGGCAATTTGGCAAATCCTAAAGAGCCTTTCTCAGAATGAGGCTTTTAAGTGCCCCAAATAAAATGCATAGTGTTACAAATGAAAGTAATAATATCAGAATGCTGTTATATACACGTCTATGTGTCTATATCTAGCTCACAAAGACGATTGTAAGATGGCATAACATATGGAACACTAGGAATCACAGAAATTTGTATTTAAATTAGATTAGATTGGCATTTCCTCGAGGGCAGGAGCTGATGTTTGCTTCTTTTTCTACCCCAGAATTCCATGCAGAACCCAGCACATAGTAGGTACTTGATAAGTGTTTATTGATGGGCTGAAATACTGCTTTAGGCACCTGTTAGCCACGTGCCCCTGAAGAGATCTTTAACCTCTTCTCAACCTCAATTTCCTTATCTGTAAAATGGAAATAACACTGCCCACCTTACAGCATGATTATAAGGATTCAATGAGTTCATAATATATGTAAAACACATTATAAACCTTGAATCACTATGCAGAGAAATATCTGCTATCACGATCAGGTATTTAATAAATGTCTGTCAAGTAACTGTTCATGTTTCTTTTAAATTGGGCAATGAGGTAGAGAGTTTCCTGGAATCATTTAGACTCGGTTAGGGGGATGGTTGGGGAACTTCACCTTCAGGCTGATGTTGGCCTAGATAACCTCCAAGGGTCCTTCTTAATCCAAGATTTTGAGCTGGGGGCTCCAAGAAATGTATCATCTCCTCTCCAGGCTCAGATGTGGGGAGCAAATTAGGACTAGAAGGCATTTTCCAGAGCACCAGTGTGACCCCAGAGGCTCCTCACGAATCCTGAAATCATGCTTGACTTTGGGCCTGCTTGAGGACTTATCATCTGCCTCCCTGCTTGGGTGACCTCATCCAGAATGCCAGAGAATGCAAGCATAAATCCTGCAGACTTACAGCCAGGGCTGGCTGGTGAGGGCTGCCGGGGACATGCATCTGATGATGCCACTGGGAGGGCAGAGGTTGGTCTAGCCCCCAAGGAGGATTTTGCTTTTGGGTCCTTCCAGCCCATAACTCATCTTGCCTGGAGCCATGGCCTTGACAGGAACCTATATTTCAATGTCCTGAAGCCCTCTGCTCCTGAGCCAGGATTGCCTGGAAAGAGAAAGTTTGGAGGCTCCAGCCCAAGTCCCAGCCAAGGGGTCATGGCAAGCTCAGTCCTACCGGGATATGCCTTGCGATTGCTGGGATGGCCTCATGACCGTTTGATCAAGGAACCTTGACAACAGGGGTGGAAATAACTGTGTTGGAGAGGTGAAAAAAGAACTGGGGTATGTGTTAGAATACAGTATCTGATTTTGAGTGAATAAGTTATTTTGATTGTTATAAGTACCCAAGTGAACTATAAGGGATATTATAAAGAAAGATGTTATCTGCATCCAGAGAAAGAACTGATGAATAGATGTATAGAATGAATTTACATTTATTATATATACATAACATACATATATGTTTGTGTTTGTGTGTATACACTTATATGCATATGTGTGTGTATATATTATATATGCCTATTTGTGTCAAATGGTGGTCATCTCTAGGGTGGGGAAGGGGGAGGGAAGAAAAAATGATTGGATAACTTTGCTGTTCAAAAGGGATAGCAAATTGTGCGATGTAGACGTCCAGTTTCAGGTGAAATCATCTTTTTTGTTATACTGTGTTAAGGAAAGGTTTGTCTTACTCCATAGGTTAAAAATAAAATACATTTCAAAAAAGAATAGAATTCAGTAGAATGGAATGAGAGAGAATATAGTGGCATAAAACAGTATTCTTTATCTGCAGTAGAGAGAAATTATGGTTTTGTAAATATTTTGAAAACTCCATTTCAATATGAAATTGTTTCCTTTGTCATTCTATGTACTTTATTTTTTAATTAAAAACAGTATCCTGAGGAGAGTATAAGGCTTCATCAAAGCCGTCTATGATACAGGCACATGCACACACCACACCACATACATTCACACACACACACATGCAGAGTTTCTGTGCCCGTCCTGGTACAGTGGGTTGGGCATTGTACTTGGAGTCAAGAGGACATGGATTCAGATCCTGCCTCAGTCACTTTTAGTTGTATGGTCCTAGACGAGTCACTTTACCCCTTTTGCCTCAGTTTCCTTCTCTGCAAAATTAGAAGAGTATATGTGCATGTGCTTGTGTACACATGTGTATGTGGGTGCATGTGCAAGCATGAGCGCACATGTGTACTGTGTGTGTGGGCTTGTTTGGGGTTGGGGGGTTAGATTCTAAGGCCTCTTCTAATTCTGTCTTTGATCTTATGAAAAATGAAATAGAACAGCAATAGTAGAATGGAACGTTACTGTCTTCATCAGTGGTCGCTCCCGTGCCCTTTAGCTAATCAATGGACCTGTCCAGGAGGCGATCGCTGGAAGAAATGGTGGTTGTTTCCGTAGCTGTGAAAGGAGGGCTTTGGCTTAGCTGTTGTCTCAGAGGTTTAGAGGATCTGAGAAAACATGGTGGCCCCACTTCCTCCCTCTAACTAGGGACCCAAAGCATTGGATTTCATAGGATGTTGGACCTGGATCTAGAAGGACCCCCAGAAGCCTCTAGGCTAACCCCCTCTTTTTTTAAGTAATGAGGAATATGGGTGTGGGGGAAGGGAAAGAGAAAGATGAAGTGATTTGCCCAATGTCACAAAAGTGTTCATCATAAGAAATGGAATTTGTACCCAAGACCTTTCACTCTAGACCCAGGATTCTTTTTGTTATATTAGGAGGACATTGGGATGCCCCTTTCCCTCAAATCAACCCTATAGGTAACCATCAAGTTAAAATATATATATATATATATATTTATATTTATATGGGCACACACATGGACACATATGTATGCTGTATTGGAGTTATATGTGCATGTATAATATATGTCTTATATATACATATATAGGTATTTTCTACTAAATGTATGTATATATAAACAGATATATACCTACATATAATTGTATAAGTATTGTATAAATGCATGATTGTATCGATGTGCGTTCATAGGCCTGTCTCCTCTCTCTGGCCATCCATACGGAGTCAGTCACATCCAGTCTCCCTCCTTCTCTCCATCTCTCTTATGCCCCTGCTTTATGCATCTCCTCCCTCCCCCTCCCCCACCTTTCCTCTCTCCTACATCCCAGAGACAGGTCCAGCATTCCTCAGGCACTGCACCACAGGGAGGTTTCCCAACCCCACGCGGCCTGCTGCGTGAATGCAGAGAAGCCACAAGCTACTGCCCTGTTATTTGGCAATCTCATCACAGCAGCATAAGGCACGGGCACTTTACAAGCCGTGATTCATCTGGACGGGATAAAGGAATTGAGGGAAAATCATGCTGGTCTTCACTGTTCCTCAACCAGAAAGCAGCAAGAGTGAAAGGCAGCCAGCACACGCCGGCACATGCCAGCACACGGCAGCACACACAGTTCATAGGGAGACATTTTATTTGTAGAATTTCCGCTTTACAATTAAGGAGACTGAGGCACAGAGCCATTGCACAGCAGGAATATTTGTATGGCAATGACATTTCAAATGGATACGATGGGTCAAAGTCACCTTTTCTGTTTAGGTCTCCTGGCTCTTGGTAGAAAGGTGGCTTAGTGGGTAGAGTGCCAGGCCTGAATCATGAGTCAGACTAGAGAACCCAGACACTTACCAGCTAGCTGTGTGACCCTGGGTAAGTCATTTAACCTGTCTGCCTTAGTTTTCCCATTTACAAAGTGAGGGTATTAATGTCACCTTCCTCTCAGGGTTGTTGTGAAGATCAAATGATATAACATTTATAAGGTGCTTATCACAGTTCCTGGTGCATAGCAGGCCCTTTCTACCTTCCTTCTTCCTTTTATTTACTGGTCCACTCTGATTAGTAACTAGAGAGAGACAACCAGAGCTCTACCTCAGGGAGCTGCCATTAGGAGCATGCCATTTCTTTTCCCAGTGGCGCTCTCGCCACACTAGTGGGGTCTTGCCCCACTCCCAAGGCCACATGGCAACCTTTGAACTTTGAACACAACTATCGGGTTGCCCTTGACCCTCTTTTCTCCAAGATAAGCAGCCTTGGTTTCCCCGACTCATGCTTACTTGAGACCTTCCGCCATTCTGGTTACTTATTTCCTGAAGCTCCCTATCTAATCCACGTTCTTCCTAAGGCGCAGAGTCTGTCCTTTCAGACGGAGTCTGACAAGGGCAGATCAGAGTTGGACTTTGTGAATGCTGGGCATTTCTTGAGCCCATCCAAAATCTCATTACCTTTTGTAGCTGCTGTTTCACAGAGCTGACTCCTACCATCTTGCTCTGAGAATATCATAGGTAATGACTTATGTAGATTCTAGCAAACCATTTGTAAAAACCGCCATATGAGATGGAGAGATGATGGATGGTTCATTTAGATAAACTCTTACCTCTTTGAATGACTGGATCCAAAGGGTAGTCACTAAAGGATTTATATCAGCTTGGAAGGAGGACTGAGAAATTAGTCCTTGCCTCTGTATTGTTTTATAAATGACCCATGTAACCCTACTTTTAAATGTCTATCTTACAGAAACTTTAGAATCTGTTACTTTTTAAAAATATAGAAGTCAGGGGGAATTTTGAAAAATAAAAAGCAGTGGCTGTTTTGAGTGACAGTTGAGAAAAAGAATCTAGCATAGAGTGCTTCTATGTGGGGGCTCAGGGGAATGGTGTGTGGCGTATATGTGTTCTGTGACAATGTATGAGGGATCTGTGGGCCATACAGAGCGTGAGAGTCATGTGGAATTTCTTCCTAGTCACAACTATTACAAGTGAGAAAACTATAAAGAAATATTAGGAAGAAGATTTGGGAATATTTGTGAGGAGCTGACAAGAACAGTGTATTTTGGCAAGACCATTTCCTGTGATTACTGGAGAGAGGACAAAGAAAAAGGACTCTTTCCCAAGGGACTAAAATTAACCGTTATCTAGAATAACGTGAAGATTCTGGAGAGACATTAATCGGTATTTGGAACTGAATGGTGCGAGACTGGATTTCCAGACAAGCGAAAAGGAATAATCTGCTCTTGGAGGGTTTGGAGAGACTATGGTGATGAAGGCTGCATAGCCAAAATACTGCACATGGTTATATTATTTGCCTTCTTAGTGCTTCTATTTGTATAAGAGCAATCACTGATGGGGAGTGAGGTATTTCCAGTTTATTATATAATTTATTTTTAATGAACTAGGGTGTAGATTTAAGCTAATTAATTAACTCAATTACTAATGAAAAATAAATTATCCAAGCATATCCTTGGATCACTTTAGAGCTCATAAAGATAAAAGCAAATAAAAGAATGAGTCAAAAGGCAGGCTAAGGCTGTAACCTGCAAGAAGAGTCACCCTGACTCCATTAGAATCTTGATGCCTACATTTGGGGGTTGGGTGATGTTCCTGCCAACACTTGAATAAAGGCCTAGATATTATGGTTCCTAAATCACATAGGACATCAGAATTGGAAGGAACATCAGGAGTCATCTAGTCCACACTCTGACCAAAATAAAAATCTCCCATATGACATCCTCATTAATTTGTTATCTCACCTGTGCTTGAATACTTCTGAGGAAAGGGAACTCACTGCCTCCCAAGGCAGCCCATTCTGGCACTAATTCTTAGGAGATTTTTTCCTGATTTTCAGCTTTAGTTTCCCTCTATGCAGCTTCTGCCTCTGGGGATGAATTAGACCAGTCCAGTCCTTCGTCCACACAACAGACCTCCAGACACATGGAAAGAGGGACTCCCTCTCCCCTGGGCCCTTTCTTCTCCATCCTACACGTCTCCAGTTTGTTCAACGCATCCTCAGCTTGCATACCCTAGGTCTTTTGTCATTCCATTGTCCTTCCTCTGACCAATGTGAAAATGGGTGTGAAAGTCAGTTTTTACATTTTAATGTTGTTTACAAAGTCATTTTCTTCATTGGATGAGTTCTAAAGTTTCAGGATAGAATTCCCTTTCTGATGCGGTGGGGTTTCTGCTCCCCCTCTTTTTTGCTTTCTCTCCCTCTTTTCTTCTCTCTCTCTCTCTCTTCCTCTCTCTCTTCCTTCTCTCTCTGTGTCTTTCTTTTTCTCTCTGTCTCTATTTCTATATCTCTCTCTTCACAACTTGTCTGTGATTTAGTAGACAAATCCTAAGGAGTTGTTTAAAGACCAGAAAGTTGAAATGATCTTGCCTGTGTTACTCAGTTATTAAGTGTCAGGGCTGAGATTTGGAGCCACTTCTCCCTGATTTTAAGCTTACTACTCAGTGCACTCCACCATGCTGCCCTACTGAGCAGCACATAGTGGGATTTTATTGCTGGATGAACAAGCTTGCCACCAGTGCTTCAGAAGGGGCTCCTAATGTCTGAGAGCAGTTCGGAAAGCTTCCAAAGTGCCCTTTGTTGGCGCTAAGTGGGGGCTGATTTATACCCAGGCCCTTCATCAACACTTTGCCTCAATATCTCCCAGTGTGTAAAGTCTTGTAAATCTTCTCTGGGACTTACTACATCACTGCTGGCAGAATTTGTGCAAACACATGGAAAATGTCGTTAAAGAAACAAACCTGTAAGAGGCCTCCATGGAGTCTCTTTCAACAGGGCTTGAGTTACTTAAAATCAATATTTGAACAAGGACCAATCCACATCTTTTCCAAACCAAATTAGTGGGGGCTGTGATGGGGGCTGGAGGGGTTTTCACATCAAGATGGAGGTTATTTATAAGGGTCCTTTGCAGGGGCACAAAGAAGATTATGAAGTGAGAGGCTGCTCTGCTCCCCAGATTCTCCGATCCAGTCCTACCACTGGCGCCCCCTCTCTGGCAAGGATTCATAGCGGTAAAGCAATTTCATTTTTGCAACAAATCATTTTATATACACCATTTCTCTTGCTTCTTGGGATAACCCTGTAAGGTATGGGCCAAGTTTCACTTGGACTTATTGAGTCACACCATGGTAGATTGGGAGTCAGAGGACTTACATTTGAAGCCCAGTTCTGTCATTTTCTATTAGTGGGACCTTAGCCAAGTCATTTACCCTCTTTGGGACTCAGTTTACTTATCTGTAAATGAGACCATTGGATGAGCTGGCCTCTGGAATATTTCCTAGCTCCTTCCTGTGTAACTTTGGGCTAGTCACTTATCCCATTGGGCCTCAGTTTCCTCATATGTAACAAGAGGGGGGTGCACTAGAATTCAACAGTCCTAAACTGTTTTTGTGTCCTTGGTCCCTTTGATAGTCTGGTGAACTCTATGGGCCTTTACTCAAAGCTTTAAATGAGTAAAATAAAATACCCATAATTACAAAGGAAACCAGTTGTATTATCAGAGGGCAGCTAGATGGTGCAATAGACAGAGTGCAGGTAATGGAGTCAGGAAGACCAATCTTCCTGAGTTCAAATCTGGCCTCAGACACTTACTAGCTGTGTGACCCTGGATAAGTCACTTTACTCCATTTGCCTCTGTTTCTTCATCTGTAAAATGAACTGAAGAAGGAAATGGCAAACCACTCCAGTATCTTTGCCATGAAAATCTCAAATGGAGTCATGAAGAGTTGGACACCCTGAACAAAAATAATGGTCATAATATTTTTTAAAAGTCCTAATATCATAAATTCCAGGTCAATAGATGGACAATCTCTAAGATTACTTCTGAATCTAAATCTGTGATGATTGCTGCGGTCATTCAGCTTCCAGGTGAAGACAACTAATGAAGACACCTTTCTCTACAGCTCTATGATTCCATCATCGTAGGGAACACCCAGTGTGGAAATTCGCTCCACTAATCAGATTGCAACTCAAAGGTAATTTAGAGCATTATAGTATCCCCCAGGAATGAAACAGTAAAGGAATGGCTGAGATCACACAGCTAGCATACGTCTGAGGCATGATTCAGATCCTTCTTTCTGCCTCCAAGTCCACCTTTCCATTATAATACTTGTTATGTCTCAACTCTCCTGAGGATTTGCTGGGATTATTTCTCCTGAATTTCAAACATTAACATAAAAAGGAAAGCAAAGGGAGGGAAAAAGCATCCAGAAAGGAACATAGTCAAGTGCTTCCCTTTCAAACCTTAGGCTCATAAAGCAAAGGAAATTGAGAGGGCTGGCTGAAAACCTGTGCACAGCAGTGAGCCATGTATTGCTTGAAAAGTCAATCAGGGGACTATCAGAAGAAGATAGCCCTGGGGAGCCAGGTAACACCACGAAGAGGTAATGGCATATTGGGCATGCTTAGAGAAGTTTAGAAAATTGAGGGAGGGCCTGCTGAACAAGGCCACCCTGCTTTCTGAGGTGCCACTGACTTTGATCCCTGAGCTGTTCAGTGTGCACTCGTCAATGCTTGACCAACAATATTGCTAACATAAGCACAAGGGAATGCTATGCCAGATTGCCTGGGACAGGTGGTTTCTGAGTAACCTTTCAAATCCAAGATTTGATGTTCTTTTATTTTCTCTCATTCCCCATTCTGTTGCCCCTTGGAAGTTTGACACTAGACCTCACGCGCCAGATGAAAGTACTGGAATAGAAACCTCTGAGGACCATTTCTGCTCTCAATCTATAATCCTGTGTCCAATTATAGGGTATATTGTAGAAGAAATTCCCGTTCAGGTATGAGTTGGACTAAATGATCTTGGAGGTCCTTTCCAAAGCAGAAATTCTGTGATTAGCTAATCCTTCCTCTGACAACCACCTTCACTATTTTTCCTTTCCCTGGTCATTCATGTTCCCAGCCTATGCAATGCACAGGTTTCTCCCTTCTTCAGACCTAGCTGAACCATTGCAGAATGGAATAGGCTGCCTCCAAAGCCCAGTCTCCCATAACTCGAGGTCTTTAAGCAGACTAACTAAGCATTTTTAACATTCTGTGACTCAACGAATCATTTTGCCCAGGGAGGGTGCTGCTACTTTCTGTGATGCTAGAACAATGGGAGGAGCTGTCATGGGTGGGAACTTCCAAGACCTGGTGACAGTTTGCATGATGTCACTGGGAAGCTGCAATGGGTCTAAAGACAGATGACTCCTGTTCGTCTTCATCCTCTTGGGGGGGGGGGGGGGCGGAATAGTCTATCCCAGAGGCAACTATAAAGGTGCTCCAATGCCCTCTGGGGTTGGCCTAGTCCTGTACGAGTCTTGATGCTATAATAAGGGAGTAGCTCCCCCCAAATTCCACTAACCTTATATGAACATAAAAGTTATCTGTCCTGAATAAGTTCTTTGTTCTTGCCAGCCTGACATTATCTCAAATAATGGCTCCTAGATGGTCTTTTACATCACCTGAGCTTCTCAATTACTAGTACCCTGACTGTCAAATTACTTTGTTTTAATGATTTTGCATTTATCCTCCTTATTTTTATTCTGGATATATTTATAGGTATTTATACATTTGTTATATCCTCAATGGGATGCCAACTCCTTACAAATCTGAATTGTTTTATTGTCTTCATTTTCCTAGATCTTATTGCAATGCCTAGCACATAGTAGGAACTTCACACATGCTTGTTGATTAATTGTTAGATGGGTGATCAATTCTTCGGTGTGGGGATGTCCCTCTCCCTCTCCACCCACATCATTGGTTTCCTTTAATGAACCATGAAGGAACCTGCCAGCTGTGGAATGTTCATAACTCATGGATTAGACTGAGGTGGGAGATTTAGGGTCTTCCAGCCTTTAGAATAAAGGCTCCATGTGAATTTGGGGAAGTTCTTTCTTCTACCTGGGCTTCCTTTTTCTGTGAATTGAGGAAATTAGACAGATCACCCTCCATCTTCTTCCCATAATGACTTTTCAAGACATTTCTTATAATCCAGTCATTAAACAGGGTTTCTCCATTAGAACTGCACACATTCATCCTTTGCTTGCTCAAGCAGAAAGGGAGCAGATCTGGTGTGAATCCTGGTGCTGATGCTTCCATCTGTGCCTCCATGGCTAAAGTATTTGGTCCCCTCTGGCCTCAGCTTCTTCATCTATAAAACAAAGAAATTTGACTAGATAATTTTTTCAGGTGCTAATGCCAGCAATCCCAGCTTGGCTGTGTGTAAGGGAAAAGGAATTTCTCTTTAGCAAAAAGTTAAAGAGTTCACATCTAGCAAGAGCAAATCCCAAACTATGCCAAGAATGTTAGAAAGAAATATGACATGCCAGGGGGATTCCCTGGGCAGAAGGGAGATTGAGGAATAGCTGAATATGCTTTCACTGATACCAGCATTCCAAAACCTTAATATTGAGTAACACCATCTTCTTCCCTCCCTCCTTTCCTCCTTCCATACCTCCCTTCCACACCCAGCAATTCTTCCTATGGGTAAGCCCATTGGAACATTGGCTAACTTCCCAGAAGAGATCATAAGATTAGCGTCATGGATGAGCATCCTTCCACATATTTCACACCCAGGTTCTTATTAGTACAATCCAGTGAATCTGCTTAGCCTACCCTACACACCCGTCTTTTAGACCCAGAAACCTAGTACCTTCAGCAGACTTCCATGTTCAAAGGTTCATGCCAATCTACCTTTATCACTCAGAGATGACTTCCAGTGGAGGAGCTATCAAAGGTAGAAGGGCTACTTCAGGAGATAATAATTATCCCTTCCCCTTCCCCTCACACCATTACATGATTTTTTAAAAGCCAGACAATAACTTTTTGAATATGTTATAAAGAGATTTCTTTTCTGCCAGACATGAGTTGGAAGAGATGTCTCTTGAGGTATCTTCGACCTCTAAGGTTCAGTGACTTGATATTCTCAGGAATAAGTCAACCCATCAGCACACATTTTTATGTACCTACTGTGTGCAAGGCATTATGGTAGAAGGAAGAGATACAAAGATAAGAAAAGAGTCAGGGTGAC
Source organism: Petaurus breviceps papuanus (assembly GCF_028583685.1). NCBI lineage: Eukaryota > Metazoa > Chordata > Mammalia > Diprotodontia > Petauridae > Petaurus > Petaurus breviceps. Next base: position 16,773,889 of record NW_027185852.1, on the reverse strand, counting down.
TTCTCCTATGTCAAGGCATCTGTGAAGGAAGGAGGCTAATCTCTTACCTGGGTCCCTTTATCTACATTCACAAAGCACTAGGGTCAGGCACTGAAGGTCTCCCATGCCTGGAACACTCTCCTGGCTTCTCTGGATTCTTAGCTCCAGTGCCACTAAGTACACTGCGAATTCCTTAAGGGTAAAGACTATTTTAACTCTTTCATTTTTTTGTCTCTCTGTTCCTAATGTTTAACACCATGTGTGGCACCTAGTAGGCACTTAACAAATGTTTATTGGATTACATTGATCTTCAGCAAGATAAGAAAACCACACAGATGGATTACAAAGTAAATAAAACATTATGTGCCAGGTACCATGCTAAGACTTGGAAATACAAACATGAACAAATGAAGAAAGTCACTAAGCTAAGGAACCTTGCTTATGTTCTAGTGGGAGAAGACCATACAGCAAAAGGAGCCAGAAGACAGAGAGAGGGAAGGGACTTGGAAGGAAGTAAGGCTGATGGGGAGAAAGGAGAAGAGCCCAGAAATTCTGGACCAGAGCAAGGACTGAAATGATTCTGGATGATGTGGACTCCTGAAGATATGGTGGTTTGAGGCAGTGATTCACAAATCAGAGCAGAGGGACATAGGACTGGAGCCATCTCTAGTGTGAGAAGGCTGTTGTTGAGGTGGAGAAGTTCAGAGAGTTGGGAAGAGAGTCTGGTGAGGAGTTAACATTGGGAAGTTGTGGCAAGATGGGGAGAAGACATTGTTCTTATGTAGGCAGGATGGTGCAGTGGAAATTCCCTGGGCTGGGAATTAGAAAATCTGGGTTCAAGTCCTAGGTCAAATGTTTACCAGCTGGAGGATCCCAATGAATTTGCCTACTTTCCACAAACCTCATGAAATTATAACATTTTGAGCCAGAATGGACCTTTAAATCAGTTAGTGCCATTATGTTAACAAAGAAACTGAGGCCCAGAAAGGTCCTATTCAAGACCAAAGAGGGTAAGTTACAGGCCCCAAGATGAGGGGACAGGGCACATTCTGTATTTATATTCTTGCTTATCTTCTCAGTAAATATTTCTCTCTTAAAATGAGTTGATGTTAGTTAAATGATACTGGGCTACTAATCAATGATCAATGATATAAAACATACTAACTCCAGCTTGTATGTGATATTGGGAAAGACAAGCTGGAATGGCAGCTTAAGTCAAACAAGCATGGACAGGAACCAATCCAACTTCTCAGGGGAGCCCCGAGAGCCATCTGAGGAAGACATGGCCATGCCTCTGGGGACCGAACTTGCCAGTGAGGGTGGGAGGTGGAATCAGGCCTGACGGAGACATAAATGCTCCCTGTAGAGGGCTTTAGAAACCTGAAAGCACCATCTACATACCAGCTTCTATTGCCACTCGCCTTCTGGGCTCTTCTGAACCCTGCTCCTGCCTCCTGACTTTGCAGGCAGATTTAGGACTCTCATTTGTTCAAGCACACACACTTAATTTCTGGTTTAACAGGAACACTAGTCTATAAACTATGCACATTGTTTCTCTGAATATGTACATTATTTAATGTACTGTCTATAAAATATTTACTCAGGTCTTTTTTCCCCTTGCCTTTGTTCAGTGTTGTCTGCCTCCTGGTTTCTCCATGCTGGTAAAAGGTGGTTGGCATTCTTCCAAACATGGCAAGAGGCAGCAGCTGGAAGGGGACCATATTTTATTCATTTTTGAAAGCATGTATAATTTGCTAGTGTTGAAAGCTTTCTTGGGGCACAAGGGTTCTAAGGCTCCCTCCTCACTGCTCCACCCCCACCATCTCTAGGTCATTGTTTTTTTAG
>NW_027185852.1:16769938-16772055 GCF_028583685.1 Petaurus breviceps papuanus | reverse complement strand
CAAGATGTTTCTAATACTTGCATTCTAATGACGCTCCCAGTTCCCATATATGTTGCAAGATCCTGTCTAGATGCAATATTTTATTTGAATTTAGAGCTAAATAGACCCTAAGAGATCTTCTAATTAAATCCTCTCATTTTTACAGATAAGGAAACTGAGGACCATCAAGATTTAGCGACTTGACACAAAGACCCTTAGACAGTAAACAGCATGGATGAAATTTGTGTCAAAGACCTCTGATTCTCTATTCTTCCCATTCTAACATGTTCAGGCATTGCTTGTCTTTCAATGCTATGTTCTAATATTCTATAGCTTAAGGTCCTTTCCTGCTGTGACATTCATAGGAAGGGACTAGTCCATGGAAAGTAAGCAGGAAAGTAAGGCTCAGGGAAATTAAGTGACTTGCCTGAGGTCACTCAGGTAGTGAGGATCACAATGAGGATTTGAACCCAGGCATCCTAGCTTTGGTATTTCGTGCTCTAGCTATATATTATGTATTTTGTCTTCTAACATTGCCTGTCTGTTCTGTCTCTCTTCTGAAGCCCTTTCCATCTCTAATACTCTGTACTCCATGTTCCAACAATCTATGTCCTAAGGATCTTTCTGTCTCTGACATTCTAGGTTCCAAGCCTCCATTTAGTTATGGGTTCTAGGTCCTTATGGTCAATGTTAGAAAGTCCTTTCTAGCCACAACACTAGGCCATGCTTAGACTCCCATGCATTTTCTAATCGATTTTCATTTAGTAGACTGCTACAATATTTCCCCTTAGGGAGGCCATTAGGGCTTTAGCTCTTTTTCTGGGTTTTCAGGAAATGAAAGCAAATAATTGCCAAGGATTAGCAGATTGCAGCAACCACTTCCAAGAGCACCATAGAAGAAATTTCACTGGTCCCACTGAAATTTGGATGCACAATCTCTAACCTTTTGGGTTCCAATTGCAATTTTCATTTGTGTAGATCATGTGGCAATAGATAACTGGCAAGGTTTTAGGCATTACTGAACAATGCTCCCCAAGATAGTACACTCAGAGGTAGGAGAATGGGAGATGGGCAGTATTACAGAGGTCATAAAACACAGTCTTGTCATTTTACAGATGGAGAAACTGAGGCCCATAAAGTTGAAGTGACTTGCTCAGAGGCTGACAGGTAGTAAATAGCAGAACTATGATTTGAACTTGTGTCTTTGACTGTAAATTCAGCATTCTTTCCCCTATTGCATGTGGCTAGTCCAGATTCCCCCCCCCCTTTTTTTTGTTTACAAGTCAACATCTTTGGAGCATGTTGACTTTACATTAGTCTTCAGCAATGGAATCACCTTTTCCCTCATGTCCAAATCTTTGGTCTGATCCTGTCCACCTCCCTCTTCCTCACCTCTTGCATCCAATATCTATGGTTGGTACCTCTATGTTACCAGTTGTGATCATCCTGTCCTGTCCAAAAACCTAGTACAGGCTCATAGTACTTTCCACTTACACAATGGTATTGGCTTCCTAACCTTTCATTTTTTTCCTGAAGAACACACTGCCCTCTATCAGGCGTTCTGGGTGATGGAGGTATATGTGGGTGTCGCAATCCCAAGCAGACTCTCAGACAAGTAGGAAACCTCCTTTGGAGGTTCCTTTGGGCATGCATGCTATTTTCCAATTTAGTCATTATCTGAGGAATAGATATGATCCTGTCCATGAGATAGGACTGTGTGGTCCAAGAAGTGCCATTACAGGAGCGCACAGTGCATGAGTCACACATCATAATGAAAAATGGGAAGGATTTGGAGTGCTGTCCTCAATTATAAAAGGAGCAATTTGCAAGAGATGATTTGGTGTAATCCTCCTCCCTTTGGAAACTTAGATTCCACCCTGGGATCTCTTGTCCTAACCTTGCTAGAGCCCAGGCTTCCATTCTACTTCTCAGTTGTCTTCTCACCATGACCCCAACTTCTTCTTCCCTTCCCCCTTTTCTGGCATCCTTCAATGTGCTGTCTTCCTCCACTGAAACATAAGCTCCTTGAGGGCAAAGACTTCCTTTCTTGTATTTGTATCTCCTGAGATTAACACAGTACCTGGCTCTCCTGTCTCCTCTCCTCCACCTTTCCCTCTCCTCCCTTCCCTTCCCTCCCC
>NW_027185852.1:16764533-16769838 GCF_028583685.1 Petaurus breviceps papuanus | reverse complement strand
TCTCTTCTCTTCTCTTCTCTTCTCTTCTCTTCTCTTCTCTTCTCTTCCCTCTTTCTCTTTTATCTCTCTGTTTCTTCCCTCTATCTCTTTATCTCTCTCTCTATCTGTCTGTCTATCAGAAATCCCTTTCTCTCTCTAGAAAATTTCATCTCTGTGTTTTTAAACATGGGAACTCATATGCAGGAACTACCAAACTTGGAACTATATTTACAAGACATCCCTATCAGCTGACATTAGTCAGGAAGTCTCTTTTCTCCAGTTAGAAAGCTAGATCCTAGGATCAAACAACTCAGATAATTCAAAATTCCTCTTGCTCTATGATTGTACTACTGTATCATAAGAAACGATGAGGGGAATAGTTCCAGAAAAACATGGCAAGACCTATATGAACTGATGCAAAGTGAAGTAAGAAGAATTGGGAGATCATTTTGCACAGTAACGACAATGTTGTAATGATGATTAACCACAAAAGCCTTGGCTACCCTCATCAATACAATGATCCAAAACAATTCCAAAGAACTCATACTGAAAAAAATGCTATTCATTTTTAGCGAGAGATTTGTTGGACTCAGTGCAAATTGAAGTATGATTTTCTTACTTTATTTTTCTTGCTTTTTGAATGGCTAATATCTAAATCTGTTTTACATGATTTCACATAAAAAGATACATAAACTATTTTACAAACCTTTGAGTGTTATGTAAATGATAACTATCATTTTATTTAAAAAAAAATCCTTCTGTTATAGCCTAGGGATGGAGTTCGTGAATATTGCCCAACAATCATCCTTCTAGACTTGATGGACATGCTCCGGTCTGCCTCTGCTTTTCACTTCTATAGGAATTTCCAGGTGCTGCCATTGCTGAGGTCCAAAAACTCTCAGCTCAGCTCACCTGGACAGCATTTGCATTGAATCAATGCCTAGTGATCTTAGAATGTATGAGACATCTTGTTCTTTCCTGAAGAAGACCTAGGAAAAATGAAGAGAGACAGAGACAGAGGAGACACAGAGAGAGAGAGAGAGACAGAGAGAGAGAGAGAGAGAGAGAGAGAGAGAGAGAGAGAGAGAGAGAGAGAGAGAGAGAGAGAGAGAGAGAGAGAGAGAGAGAGAGAGAGAGAGAGAGAGAGAGAGAGAGAGAGAGAGAGAGAGAGACAGAGAGAGAGACAGAGAGAGAGACAGAGACAGAGACAGAGACAGAGAATGGACTTGTCCACTCACCTTTACCTTGTAGCCATCTTGCATGTACCTAGTTTCCTCCATCAGAATGGGAGTTCCTAGAATGCAAGAACTTTCATTTTTTTTGTTTTTTGTTTTTCTTTGAATTCTCAGTGCATAGCCCAGTACCTGGCAAATAGCAGACACTTAATAAGTGTTTGTTGACTGACAGAAAACAGCAGATCCTTTAACTAGGGTCTGCCTTCCTGAAACTCAGCCAACAAATCATCCCAGAATTTTCTGTATACTCTTAGCAAGGTGCTGCTGAGTTCGCCCACATGCCATTGGAATGTGCCCTTCACATGCCTCGGGACAAAGACCCATACCCTATATTTGCATCACATCATCTGTGGGAGCTTCCCCATTGATCAATAACTGCCCCCCCCCACTCCCCAGGAGGTAGCGAGGTGGCCCAGGGGATAGAGCACCAGCCTTGGAGTCAGGAAAATGTCAATTCAAACCCAGCTTCAGATCCTCCCTCGCTCCATGACCCTGGCTAAATCATCAAATCTCAGTCTGCTTCAATTTCCTTATCTGTATAAGGAGGCAGCGATGGCATCTACCTCCCAAGTTGTTTTAAGGATCAAATGAGATGATAATTACAGAGTGCTATGCCCAGTGCCTGGTACAGAGTAAGTGCGGAACAAATGTTTATTCCCTTTCCTCACTAAATAATCCCCTCCACTCACCCCCTGCCCCCTTACACATGTAGATATTTATAAAGCACCAGTGAGGGAGCTATGGATGCCAAGCCCGGCCAGTGGGGGACTTAAGGGCGGCCCGCTAGCCTCTTTAAGAATGCAGAGCAGTGCTGAGCAGAGGCAGGCTGTGCCTTCAGTCTACGGGCACAATTCAAACCAATGTGGCCTCGGACTTTACTGTCTTCTCACCTCCTAATTAATCTTGGGTTTTAATTCCCAATGAATTATTACACCTCATCCTGCTGAATCTGAAAATCGTTGTCTGTGGAAGATAAAATAGACGCAAAATAAAAATTCAGCTGTTCCCCCTTGAGTACCATCTGCCATCCTCCCCCCAGAGCAGGCCGGTGTCTGTCCTCCGGTCCTCGTCTTTCTTCAGGTGTCTAAAAATGCTCTTTTTGCTGTGCTCAGGCACATATAAGCTATGCCCAGAGAAGACAGAAGATGACCTTAGAGGGGGGCTCCAGAAGATGCCTTGATTGGTCCCATGGCTGCCATGGAGTTGGGCTGCAGAGTGCACTCAGCCCCCAGAGGAGGCCCCTTGGTGTCAAGGCTGCCCATTTTTTCCTCCAGGCAGGTCTGACATTAAGTAGAAGCTGGGTCCCACCCATCTGGTTATTATGGCCACATGTCTGGTGACCTCAGGTTGCTGAGGTCATCCAATGTGAGTCCCTTGAGCCTGGATCAATATTGTAGTATGCTAATCTGGCCAGGCCCCAGGCCCTAATGGACACAGCCCTGCAGCTGTAGGGCCCTGCCCTCCCTATCCTTGTGCCCTGCCCAGGCTCAGGGGTGGGGGAACTGGCTCTAGACAGGGTTGCCTCATCCTCTGCTCAGTCCCAAACCTTCCTCGGTCTTTGCTACTCCATGTGAGCATTAAGGGGTCAAGGACACTTAGGGGCTGGGTTCATGTTAGCAAAGCCACTGACCTTGTGCAGGCTGGGCTCTCAGAGGATTGCTGGAACAGAGCAGCATGAGCCCCTGCCTCAGTCAGTAGAAAAGACAGTGAATGAAGAAAATGTGAGGAAAAAAGCAAGAGAGAGGGAGCCTGAACTAGAGGTGGGGGAACCCTGAGTTCAGATTACTAGATAGAGCATATTTTTATCTTTGCATTTATATCTCTGTCTTGAACAGTGCAAGGCATGTAGTAGGTGCCCAATAAATGCAGATTAGAAGCATGGCCACAAAGAAGAGAAATGAGAAGCTCCCTCCCCATACTCCTTTATAGAGGTAGGGGAGCAGATCAACTCTATCATTGGATTTTTGTCAATGGACTGATTAGTTCTGTTGATTTTTTAGTCTTCCTTTTTCTTTTAAATACAGTTATTGGGATAGATCTCTGGGAAGCAGGAGGAGAAGGGATATGGGAGAAATTTAGGGGTTGTAAAAACTAAATATTTTTCCAAAACTATTTCCAACAATAAATGCTACTTCATTGAAGTAAAGTACCCCAGGAACCAGGAAGATGTGGCTTCCAATTCCACCTCAGATATTTCCTAACAATGGAATCATAGGCAAATTGCCAACCCCTGAACTTCCATTTCCCTGTCTATAAAATAGGGCCAACAGGCTTGTCACTTAGTGGGGATTTAGGAAGAGCTGGGCTGGATGTTGCCACACAATGGTTCCCGAACCCTGGGCAATCACACGGTGCCTCTGCACTCCCAGAGAGCTCTAAGGATACATATGGCAGCTGCTGATTCAACTGAGAGAGGAAGTTTCCTGTTCATAGGTGTCTGATAGCAACGAAAACATAGGCTTAGTCAAAAAGAGGGAAAAGAGGAAATAGTAATAACAAAAGCTAATAAGAGCTAGAATGTGGATAGTGCTTTGAGGTTTGCAAATCTCTTCTCTGATCCTCACAGCAACCTTAGGAGATAGGCGTTTTTATGATTATCCCCAATTTACAGTAGAGGAGACTGAGGCGAACAGGTTAAGTGATTTGTTCAGGGTCACACAGCTAATAAGAGTCTGAGGCTAGATTTGAACTCCTTTCCTCCTAACTCAAAGGTCCAAACCTCCCGAGGTTGTTCCAAGTATAACATGAGATGATATTTGTAAAACAGTTTGCCACCTTAAAATGATCCATAAATGTTAGCTAGCCTGGCTTGATAGCCTATATCCTGGCTAAATGTGTCCCTGGTTCTCATGGTGACTAAGTTGGTTTTGCACTAAACTCCTCACCTCTCTCAGAATATTTCCAACTGAAAACTAGATGGAGACCAAAGCAATGGGGGCGATTCCTTCTACCAGTGTCCAACAGCACCTTCTGAGCAATTTGCAGTCTTGGAGAGTTACTGGGGGCACCAAGAGCCTGAGAGACTTGTTCAGAGACAGGTATTCACATGTTAAAGGCAACATTCGAACCCAGATCTTGCTGACTCTCTGGCCTGCTACCTCTCTACTTCACCACTGATAAAATGGAGAAAATATTACTAGTACCACGTGCCTCACCGAGTTGTTTCTTTGGCATGTTGCTTCGTAAATTTTATAGCAATGTGAATTATCATCATTATTCGACTAGGAGAAGCAATTGTCTGTTACTATAGAACACGGATAACGAAAGACTAAATTTACAGTTGGAAGGAACCTCAGAGCTCATTGCATTCAATTCTCTCACTTTGCAGAGGAAGAAATCGAGACTAGGTAAGGTCATGTGACTCACCCATAGTCACTCAGCTTATGTTTCAGAGTCCAGATTTGAACTGAGGTCCTTCTGAGCCCAAGGCACGCTTTCCACAACATCTTTCTCTTGCTTCTCCCTTGGGGTGTGGAGCACAAAGAAAGCACTTAACCTTAGTCGAGAAACAGGCGTCTCTGCTTTAGAGAGAGAACTTCCTCTAATATTATCGGAACTCGGTCAAAATGGCGCCATATTGGAAAGCAGACAAGACGGTGTCATGTTGGAAAGTAGTCAGATGGCAGGCTTCCATGATGGCAGGGCTTTCTGCTCCTCTGGGGACGACTGTCTTGGATCTGGACAGGCGGGGGTCTTTAAAGCTTGCGATGTCTAGTCTCATCCCTGGTAGGAAAATAAATTGCTCAGGAAGCCGGATATTGATGATGGTGGCAAGGTCACTGGGCACTTGGGTACCATGGAGAGAAAGCATTACAATGCTAGTCTTAATTTAAGGGAGACCTCATTCAGGAAAGAGCAGCCTTTTAGAGTTCGCAATGGAATAAAGATGGAATATAGGAGATTAAAAAGGAAAGCTATTGGAAAGAAACATCAATGACTCTAGTCCTTACTGAAGTGCCCCATGATGTCTAATGTCTAAGCAGTAAACAGTTTCCCAGAGGACCATTGAGATGTGAAATGAATGGGAAAGAGTCTTTTACAAGTACACACACACACACACACACACACACACACACACACACACACACACA
>NW_027185852.1:16755835-16764523 GCF_028583685.1 Petaurus breviceps papuanus | reverse complement strand
CACACACACACACACACACACACACACACACACACACACACACACACCCCTACTTGCAGAAAGGGAAAAGACAGTGCGTAAGTGTCTGGACTATTACATAAAAGCTGTCTGTCAGACTGGGGAAAGTAATTAAAATCCATCTCTGACTTGGCCAACAGGTAAAACACATCTCATTTTTATCCTTTCTTCAGGAGACGGCACATTTGGAGACAAAGAAGGACAGCATACAAGAGGCAAGTTTGAAAAAAAAAAGAGGGAGAGAGAGAAATAGAGGGTTTTTATAAAAATGCAAACCAGCACCGGGCTGGGGCAGTGATATATGAGCAGGCTGGCTGTAACCTAATTGATGACTAATGTTGTAATGCATTTGAAGATCCAGTGATCTATGATCAGTCTCAGTGAGGATGAAGGGACACTGCAAGGAGAGAAATTCTGTTTTAACCTGACGGACCCTTAAACACACACACACACACACACACACACACACACACACACACACATCCACTTACTTCGGAAGACAGATGGCTAGGTGATGACCTCCTAATGTATATCAGGATCTGATATTGTAGCATCAGATTATAGTTAAACAGAAGCCAGGAGAGGAAAGAAGGGCATGTGGGTGTGTGTCCCAGAGCTCAGGGGGCTGTAGGAAATGGGGGCAGGATTGTTGGGGTATCTTCTGGCCTTCCCATGATTGTTCACAGTATGCCCTGATGCCGCATCAGAGTATTGAGGTTACCCTGGATTCTAAGATCCTTAGGCAGTAGAAAGAGACTGACTGTGGAGTCAGAGATTCTGGGTTCAAAGCCCACCATTGCCACTTAATATCCTTGTGATGGTAGGATGTCAGCTTCCCTGGGCTACAATTGCCTTCTCTGTGTTGTATAGAATGCCATCTGAGGGGCCTTCTTGCTCCAAATTTGTGATCCTAAATCGAACAGCTCTGGGCCTCAGTTTCCTTTTCTCACAATGAAAGGGTCTGACTCACCTCTGAGGTTCCTTCAAGCTCTAGCCTTATTATTTTGTTCTAAGCTTTGACAATAGGAAGAGTGCTCTGAGGACCAGATAAGCTAGAAAGGCTCCAAGGATCGACCCAGCGACAGCCAACCAACCCGTATTCACTAGGTGCCTATTATGTGCTGGACACTGGGAATGTGAGTATAAAGCATGCAACAATCCCTCCTTGCAAGGGCCTTGCATTCTGATGGGGGAACATATATCCATGTCCACGTCCATACGTATATATGTATATGTGTGTATATATGCACACACATATGTACAAATGCATTCACACCCATACATATGCACACATACATGTATATAGACATGCACACATATGTATGCACACAAGAATAGTGTGCATAAATAAGCAAAAGAGAAAAAGAAAGAAGGAAGGGAGAGAGGAAGAAAGATAAAAGGGAATTTGGAAAGGAAGGTAGTAGCAGTTCAATAGAGGCTTCATGAAGAAGCTGATTGCTTGAAATGCTTCTTAAAGGAAGAGAGGGTCTCTGAGAGATGGAGGTAAGGAAGGAATGGATTTAAGTCTTTTATGTTGGTTCAGTTTGGAGAGAATCATCTTTGCATTGACCTCAGGGGATATGGTTTTAAGCACCACAACAGGTCTCAAAGATGGTCCACCACATTGTACAGGTATTAACAGCTGGGTCAATAAAAGATACCCTCTCCACTCCACACTGTGAAATCGAAATTTTTAGAAATATTATAAGGGATTCCTAATGAGTGTTTCTGAAAAACTGCTGTGGTAGGTGGCCCGTGATGTCACACAGAAATGGCGCTCTGATGGGGACTTCCTTTTAGATGTGACGACCGTCCCCTCCCCTTATCTCAAGGTACTCGAAGGCACAGAATACAGAGCCTCATGCCCTCTGCATTCCTTCCTTATCTGTGTATTGTTATATGTCCCTCCTCCCCAGGAGAATGCAAGTTCCTGGAGGACAGGCATTGTTTTATTTTTTGTTATTTTCATCCCCAAGGCCTTGAAATTTCTCTTTTTTGGGGGGGGTAGTTTTGGGATTTCAGTGACGTAGAAGGATTTTCTAGTGAGGAAACTCCCTTCCCCAATGCGATTTTAGATTGCTTTGGAACTCATGGTCTTATGAAGTTGCCAGGGACGCTGAACATTTCAGCAACTTCAAAGTGAGTCTCAGACAGGTTAAATGTCACACAGTATCCAAGGTCACCCAACTAGCAATTGCCCAAGGGGGGAATTGAAACCAACATTCCTTAACTCCATCAAACCTTAAACCTCACTATGTGATTGATAGTTGCTTTTTGACGTGAATTGAACTGGATCCCTGCAGGGGAGGGGAGAGTAGACTCCGTGATGTTATTCACTTTCACTGCTGCCATCCTGGGACTGGGGTGGATCTGTCCCAAATACGTCACCCATCTTCCAGTGACTCACTTTCAACTAGTAACGGCTCTGCTATCTTGAAAAAAACCCATCAACACAAGATTTGTTTCTTTATTCACATGAAAACCATCTGCAAAGTGTCTGCTACATGTTGAACAATGTCCTCACTGCTGGAGGACAGAGGGACAGGTGAGACACAGTCCCATCTTCAGGGTAGCAGTCCAACAGAGGAGGTGTGTCATACACAAGTAAGCAATGGTCCCTGGCCATTTCTGACCTGCCACACTGATGCTTGGACAATAGACCATTGCCTAGAGGATTTAACCCTCTCAGCGCTATAGTTTTTGCCCTGAGCACCAGTTCATTATGTATGGTCTGGCCCTTGTATATGCTATGTACAGACTGGTTGTGGCCATGCTCTACTTTAGAGCTCAGACTTCTATCACCAGCTGCCCACCCCTCATCCCTCTCCCTCCCTTTTAGTTTCTGGACAGGGATAGCATAGGGAACTCCCTCCTGAGGAAACTCCCTTTACCAATGCATCTAGGGACCTTTTCTGTGACTAAAAGTCTTAGACAAATATTTTTTGAATTTGTTCAGTGTGAAGATTTCTTTTGTTTTACTAGGCATTTTTGCACCAAGAGTTTTCCTTTTTCTACCAATGGCAGGGTGAGTTGAAAGCAAGAATAAATCAATTTGTGTTCATTAAAGATAATTTTATAAAGAATAATGGATAGTCTTAGAGATTGGCACATTTCTCTCAGAGGTAAATGAACTTTCTTTGGATCACACAGTTGGTGTGGCAGAGGCTGTTTACGGACTCAGCTCTTGTAGCTTTAAGGCCAGCTCTTTCACCACCATCATCCTGCCTCCCATTTCATTTCCAGAAACATCATCTGTTGCTACTACTACTGGGAAGGATGTGTCAGCCTATTACTTTATTAATCCAATTACCATTCTTTTAACTTTCTAGAGTAAAATCCCCCTGTTTGTCCACTATTCCCATTATTAGCCTTCACTTATTGAAGGACAGAGACTCTCACTCTATTTGTAGATGTATCCCCAGTGCTTAGTTCACTGCTTGGCAGGTAGCATTTGCTTAATACATCCTTTCAAAAAAGAATTTATTTCTCACTTAGCACTCAATAAATCAAATGAGAAAACCTGGGCTAAGTGTTTTCCAGACATTAAGGCACTCCATACATGATTGCTATTAGTGAATGTTTGTTTATTCATTCATTGCTTGCTTTTATATAGTGCTTTACAGTTTTGCAGTTCAGTTTTCACAAATATTTTGCAATAGCCTTATAAGGTAGTCAGGGCAGTTGTCAATATACCCACCTTTGCATTTAATAGATACGGGAAGTTTCTCTCAAAGATCTTAAATGTCTTGCCCAAATTTCAAGGTTTCTACAGCTCCACTGGTTTCTTTAGGAGGCGCCCTTGCTGGCATGGCACGGGCATGGTCTTGGACCATTTTCTTCTCTGATCTTCAGTTTCCTTATTTATAAAATGGTGGAGATGAATTGGATGAGCTGTAAGATTTCTTCTCACACCAAACCTCTGGATGTTCCAAGTCACCTCCTGTGCCCAAGTCCCTCCAATGATCCCTTTTCATGTCATTTTCATGGTTTCTTTCACAGTGTGTGTATGATCACCATCCAAGTCACTCACTCTTTTATAAGATTTTGTTTTGTTTTGTTTTTTGGAACAAAGACCATTGCCTAGAGGACTTAACCCTCTCAGCAGTACAGTTTTTGCCCTAAGCCCCAGTTCGTGTGAGTGCTATGCATTATGTGTGGTCTGGCCCTTGGATATACTATGTACAGACTGGTTGTAGCCATGCTTTACTTTAAAACTCAGCTTTTTTTTTTTTTTGGAGGGGGGAAGGTAGGGCAATTGGGGTTAAGTGACTTGCCCAAGGTCATACGGCTAGTTTTGTGTTGTGTGTAAAGCCAGATTTGAACTCAGGTCCTCTTGACTCCAAGGCTGGTGCTCTATTCACTGAGCCACCTAGCCAACCCCAAATCACTCACTCTTAAAGAGGAAAACAGACAAATTCTTGGACAAGTGAAAAAGCTTCTTGGGCAGGAGCTCTGGGCAGGCATCCAGGCTGACCCCAGCCATTGGAATTTCTTTCTCATTGGCTCAAAAGATCAGTCATATCTTGTGAAGCTCAGGTCATCCAGAGAAAACTTGTTTGTTGAAAAGAACAAGGACAAAAACCCTGAAGTACTTTGTAAACAAACTTCCAGGGTTTTCTTGAAAGGCTTATGAGAACAGCATGATGAAATATTCACTTGTGTGTTGAGCTACAAGGGAGGGGGAAGTTCTTGTTTTCAGACTTTCTTTCTCTTCCCACGCCATGTAGAATGAGAGTCTGGCAAAACTGGGGGAAGTGGCCCCCAGAATGTGTAATGGTGGAGAATATAGAGCGAAGTGTTAGGGCTGAAAGGGCCTGAGAAAATAAAATGGCAGAAAATAAAACAAAGTCAGAGCCGGAAGTGACCTAAAACCCGCAGCCACAGCAGCAGCAGGTATACAGATCTCGAAGGTCTGTCACATACTTTACGAATATTATTTCATTTGATCCTCACAATAACCATTGGAGGAGGCATTGTTATCCTCATTTGACAGATGAGGAGATGGAGAATAAGCAGGATTAAATGACTTTCCTGGGTCACACAGCTAGTAAGTGTCTGAGGCTGGATTTGAACTTGGAACCTCTTGATTCTAGGTGCAGTATTCTATTCATTATGCCACCTACAGGCCCCCAAACTACTTAACAGTAGTGTGTTAAGTAGGACTGTGGATATGGAGAGCACAGGAATTCCGATCAGTTCTGGGAGGTGATATGTGTATAGGCAAAAGGGCAGAAGAAGACAAGGTTAGTCCATTTTGACAGTCCCTGGAGTCTGTGAAGGGTAAGATAAAATCAGAAAAAGTAAACAGTTCCTGTCATAGAAGGGCAGCTAGATGGCACCATAGTGCACAGAGGGCTGGGCCAAGAGTCAGAAAGACTCCTCTTCCTGAGTTCAAATCCGGCCCCAGACAGTTATTTGCTGTGTGACCCTGGGCAAGTCATTTAACCCTGTTTACATCAGTTTCTTCATCTGTAAAATAAGCTGGAGAAGGAAATGGCAAACTACCCCAGGATCTCTGCCAAGAAAACATAAAAGGATTCACCAAGAGTGGGACACAACTGAAAAATTATTAAACAGAAGCTAGAGGCCCTTAAATGCTAGGCTAAGGATTTTGTGCTAATAAATGGTGAGAGAGTCATTAACAGTTATAAAGTGATCATGCCTGTGTACTAGAAAGATGACTTTGGCAGTGGTAATAATGATGGAATAGAAAATGGGAGAGAATGAAGACAGAGATACTAGCTCAAAGACCCATGAAATTGGAGAGTTGGAAGGGAACCCCCTGGCTAGCCAGCCTAACCCATACACAAAAGAATTCCACTCTAACAGGCTTGACAATGACTGTCTAAACAATGACCATCAGGGCAGCTAGATGGCGCAGTGAATAGAGCACTGGCCCTGGAGTCAGAAGGACCTGAGTTCAAATCTAGCCTCAGACACTTAACACACACACACACACACACACACACACACACACAATACCTAGCCGTGTGACTTTGGGCAAGTCACTTGACCCCGATTACCCTGGCTTCCCCCTCCAAAAAGCAAAAAAAACCCCAAAAAATCCAAACAAAACAAACAAACAAAAAACCAATGACCATCTAGTCTAATCTATTCATGAAGGAATCCCCACTAAAATGAGGCTAACCTTTCATTGAAGACATCCAATGAGTGGTAACCCATCACTGAGGCAGTCAGTTCCACTTGGGACAGCTCTCAATTTTCAAAAGTTTTTCCTGACATCAAGAAGAAATCTGCTTCTGAATTTTCCACCACTTCTCTTGGTTCTGCTCTCGAAGGACAAATAGAATAATCTATTTCTTCCTCCATGAGACAGACCTTCAGATACCTGAAGACAGACATCATACCTCTCTTTCCCTCCTCTAGAGTTCAAGGGAGAAATTAGGATTGGATATATAAATGAGATGGGGCTATCATCTGAACAGGTCAAAACTTATCAGCTCTTTGGGAAACCCTTGATTTCTGAGAAGGAGATTACCTTCTTTGGTAGAGAGAATTCTCTCATCTGGAGATTCTTTATGTAAATGATGAGAAACAGCACAACATAGACAAAAGAAAACTGAACAAACCAAGAGGGCTTATAGTAAACTCCAGTTATAACAAATATTGTTCATGTGACCTTGGGCAAATCACTCTGTCCCTCAGTACCAATAGATTATTGGTTTATTGGTAGTGAAAAATATTCTTGGGGAGATGGAGAGGGCAGTCACAAATGATAATAGCTATTGAACAATCATACATCCAGAGAACAATTGGACAAAAGATCCAGTTTGGAGGCCTTTCCTAGGGGAAACAATTATATTTCTTTCCCCTCCAGTATTACCAATTAGATACCACATCGTTTTGGTCGAGTTAGTCAAGTTCAGATTGCTTAAATGAGACTTAAGTGAGATAGAAAGCTTCAGGATTCTAGGTATCTTTCCTACCAGTGCCAGACCCCAATAATTCTTATTTTATATTTGTTAGCAAGACACAATTACCTTTTAGAAATAAATGTTTGCTAAAGTTTTAGTTATAACAGTTTTACAGTGTTTACAAACATTGTCCTCTCCCTCCCACTCTGAGATATATTCTCCCTTGAATAAATAGAATAAAATAATAGAATAATAATAGAATAATAAAATTTAGAAATAAAATCTGAAGGAAAATGGTCTCTGCCATAGAAAGCCCATGTGACAAAGGGATGGTTTCACAACTTCTGATTTTTAGAAGTATTTTTAATGGAATTCCCAGGTATTTCCCTTTAAGTCTAGTTATGTAGTTTCCTGATAGGCTCCTTGTAGAGTCTCAAGGTGGCCCTTTTTCTTTGTGTCTAGTATGTCTTTGACTCCCAATGTAGACAGTGACCCCAGTCATTGTTATTCTGGGGAGACTGTTGGGAAGCTGTAATGTTAATGGGAGATAAAGATCTTCCCTGCCCATTAATAGGCCTCATGTGGAGTCCTACAAGAGAAGCTTGATTAGAGGAGGTTTGTTTCCCAGGAAGGCCCAAACCTTTTGTTTGCTTTGTAATTAGGCAGTGGTTCCTGAAGATTGTTGTGGCCTCTGACCCTGAAGAAATGTATAAATACTCTGGGGTTAGCATTTTGCTTTGGGGCTCACTCATTTGAAGAGTGCTCAAGTGATTTGGCCAGAATAGACTCTGGCTAGCTGTTAAGGAGCCTTCCCACTTTGAAAACCCAGATGTTGGTGCTTCTCTCTCTGGTAACTGTATGTATAGTTTTGGTCAGACAGCTAGAAGCTCTGTCTGTTGATTTGTTGTTTTCTCTGTCTGTATTTTTTTTTCTGTTTGTAATTTGTTTGTGTTTTCTCTGAAGTTCAGGGTGCTTTTCCCCCTGAACTAAGTGGAAATATACACACACACGCACGTATATATATGTATGTATACGTATATATGTACACATATATTTATATATATATATATATATATATATATATATATATGTAATTAAAGTGAGATTGTTGAGCCCTTTTGAGTTGTTTTCCTTTAGAAAAGCAGATCAAAGAACGTGTGCTAGCAGCCCTCCTCGGTATGCTAGGGTGCTTGCTGCTACAGAAGCCAACCTAAAGTTAAAATCCTCTGACTCTTCAAAGTTCAGAGAGATATCCTCTGGTCAAAGTGGAAAGAGGGAGGAGAGAGAGGCTCTTCTTTCTTCCTCAAGTGATTCTTTGCCATGAACTTGATTCAGCCATGCTCACCCATTGAGTTGTCCTCCCAGTGAAATGCTCAAGTTCCGAACTGGCATGGTCTTTTAACCCTAACCCTCAGAATGCATCTGAATTACTTTCTATGTAGCGTTTTCCACTGTAACAAAGACTTTTTTTTAAAGAAATAGGAACACAAGACAGGTTAGCTAGGCCACCCAACATATACGCTGTGTCTGACACTACATAGTTTTCTGCACCCATAACCCTGTCTTTTCTAACTAAACGAAGAGACCTTCATTTTCTCAATTATTCTTCAGGGCCAGGAAGGGTCATTATGATTATATAACCTTCAGTTTTGATTCTTGCCCTTGTCCCTTTTTGTCTTTGTTTTCCATGTATAATTGTGGTAATTGTGGTTTATATAGCTTTCGTTTTTCTGCTTTTTCACTATGCGTTGGTGTATATAAGTCTTCACATAGTTCTCCAAATTCATCCTATTTA
>NW_027185852.1:16711326-16755825 GCF_028583685.1 Petaurus breviceps papuanus | reverse complement strand
TTTTCTGTGATTCTGGATGGGTCATCCGATCTCTGCCTCAGTTTCCTTCAATATAAAATGGGTATAAAGCAGCACCTACATTTCAGGGTTGTTGTGAAGATCAAATGAGGTATGTTTAAAGTGCTCTCACGTCATAGATGCTGTGCAGATGCTTCATCCCTTCCTTTCTCCTTCCCTTACATTCACGCACTATCATTTGTTTAGCCACTCCCCATTCAATGGCCACTTGTATTGCTTCCCGCTTTTTGGATACTACCAAAAAATGCTGCTAATAAGATTTTGGTTTGGATATGGGAATTTTCTGTCTTTGATTTCCTTGGGCTCTACACCTGGCAGCTGATTGTCTGGGTCAAAGATTATGGGCATTTTGGTCACTTTTTTTTTTTTTTTAGCATACTTCTGGTTTGTTTTCCATGATGTTTGGACCAGTCCACCAATAGTGTATTATTGTGTTTCTGCAACTTCTGCAACTTTTCTTTTCTGATCTTTTGTCATCTTTGCCAATTTACTGAGTGTACAGGGAACCTCCGAGCTGTTTCCAATTGTCTTACTCTTACTAATGATAATTTGGGCGTAATCCATCATGCTTATCTAGTCTTAGATAAGCAGGCTGATTTGTCTCACTGATATACTTAAAAATGTTAACTGGTATGGATTTGTTTTGATGATCATTAGAAGGGCTTCATAGTTAATTCTTTCCTTTTTCTAGTATTTTTCTTAAGATTCTACATCTTTTATTCTTCTAAATGGATTCTGTATTATTATTATTTTGCCAAATTTCAGAGCTAGAAGAGCTTTTGTTGTTCAGTCATTTTTCAATTATGTTCAACACTTGATGACCCTGTTTGGGATTTTCTTGGAAAAGATAGTGGAATGATTTGCCATTTCCTTCTGCAGCTCATTTTACAGATGAGGAAACTGAGGCAAACAAGGTTAAATGACTTGCTCTAGAGCACTCAGCTAGTTAATATCTGAGGCTGGATTTGAAACTAGGAAGCTGAGCACCAGACCTGGTGCTCTATCCACTGTTTCACTAGCCGCCCGTGAAAGGGCTATGTAGTCCAATTTATGCCACAGCAAGAATCTCTTTGCAATATCCCTGACAAGTGACCATTAGCTCCTGCTCAAGAATTTCTTGTCTTCTAAGACAACCCTTGGACACTTTTGGAAAGCTCTAATTGTTTTCCTCACTTTGATCCTAAATCTACCATACTATTTCTACCCATTTCTCAAATTCTTTTCATCAATAAACAACATAAATGCATATAGCACTATATACATATGCATAGCCAGTGGAATTTTTTATAGTTGCCTAAAGTAATCCCTTTAGTAGTTTGATTTGTACAACACTAAATCCATAATTATAGATAGTATTGCCATTTTTATTACATTGGTATGGTCTGGTCAAGATAAATGATTATGCCTTCAATTTTCTGTTACTTGTTACTTCTTTTAATCATGTTTTTAATTTGAATTATATGTCTTCATTGTGTTTTGCTAGATTGACTCTCAAAGGTAGGTAGGTGGTAGAGTACATAGAGTGCTGGACTTAGAATCAGAAAGATTCCTCTTCCTAAATTCAAGTCAATCTTTTCTGTATGTATGACCCTGGGTAAGTCATTAGCTCTGCTTGTCTCAGCTTCCTCATCTGTAAAATGAGTTGGAGGGAAAAAAAATGACAAACCACTCCAGTATCTTTGGCAAGAAAATCCCAAAAGGGGTCACAAAGAGTTAGACATGACTGAAATGACTGAACAACAACTATAAGTTGAACTCAGATATTTTATGCATTTTGTAGTTATGTTGAAGGGAATTTCCCTTTTTGTAATTTCTTTCTTGATTGTGTTAGTATTGTGTGTGTATGTAATGAAATTTATTATTTCCTTCTTGATAACACATTTATTATTTCTTCTTGTCTGTTACCATATACACATTTACATTCTTACATAGGTAGATATTTATATACTCTATATATAAGTGCATGCATATGTAGACACATGATACATATATATGTATACATACATGTATGTGTGTATATATATATGCTATAATTCTATGAAACTATTTACTATCTCATTTTGTTTCATTGCAGAAATTCTGGGTCTTCCCAAGTAAAGCATCGTGCCATTTACAAAGAGGGATAATTTGATCTCTTCCTTGACCCTAATTATTTCTTTAAATTCTTTCTCTCGTCTTATTGCTACCCCTAGCATTTCTAGAACCATGTCAAATGTGACAGGAAGGAATTGCCCTTGCTTTACCCTTAAATTTACACATAACATTTCTAGTATTTGTCAATTGTAAAAACTTATGCTTAAGATCCTCCTTGGGAATGCAACTTGTTTTAGGTACAAAGAGAACAAGACTCTGCCTTATGAACTCTTTCATGGGTTAACTCCACAAATGAGGCTTTTGCTTCTGTCCTTGTCTTAGACTCCCACCAAATCCAGTCAAGTCCAACCATGCTGCTAAGTACTATGAATACAAAGACAAAATGAGAAATAGTGTGCTCCAGGAGCTTATGTTCTGTTAGGGAAGGGCTACACATGGGTAAGTATGTTCTCAATAATTTAAGGAGAGAGTTTTGGCTACGAAGAGGATGTTGAAAGGCTTTCAGAGGTAGTAGCTGAGTGGATCACTCCTCCTAAGCCTGTTCTTACATTGTTATCCTGTTTTGGATATTCCTTCTGTCTTCCTTTCATCCAGGGTTCTGATCTATCCTTTGGCCTTTATCCCTCTAAACCTTCATATGAACTGTGTCCTATACTTGGATTTTAATTTGGCAATACTCCTTTCTCCCCTCTGACTATTAGAATGCTTCCATTAATTCTATCCCAAATGAAGTCTTTCCAGATACCTCCCAATTCTTTTTTTTTTTGGAGGGTGGAAGGTAGGGCAATTGGGGTTAAGTGACTTGCCCAAGGTCACACTGCTAGTTTTGTGTGTGTGTGTGTGTGTGTGTGTGTGTGTGTGTGTGTGTTTAAGTGTCTGAGGCTAGAGTTGAATTCAGGTTCTCCTGACTCCAGGACCAGTGCTCTATTCACTGCTCCACCTAGGCACCCCCCTCCCAATTCTTATTGTTCTTGCTGTCCACATACCTAGATAAAGATTTCTTCTTTGTATATCAACATATTTTTTTCTTGACTCACCTGTATTCTATCCTGTCCCCAGGAGAATGTAAACTCTTTGATTTCAGGAATTATTTCATTTCTGCATTTACATTTCTGATACTTTGTACCTTACTGTACTTTGTACCTGTACTGTACTTACTGTACTTCTGTACTTTGCACCTTACTTTGTGTATTACAAGCTCTTTATTTATTTCAATTATACATTGTAGTTATTGCGTTACTTAAAGATTAAAGCATAATTCGCATTGCCTCTAAGGATACATCCTTTCAGGTGAATGGCTCTGATGGGGATCGATACTTCGTGATTTTATTAGAAAAAAATTTCAAAAAACATATAAATTCTAACTGAATTTAATAGACTCAGCACAAGTTCCCAACTTGGGACATTTAGTCATTGTTTTCTCTGGTTTCCCTAAGGACTTTGTGCCAATTTACTAAGGGTCAGGAAGTAAGCTCTAAAGGGAGAGCCTTCCAAATTTGATAAGAAGGTAATTCAATCATATTTGGCTATTGTTCCTCTTACAGGACCCCCCAAAAAACAACACTCAGACAAGACTTTTTTCAAAAGGCATTTCCGTGTTATATTTTGAAGAAAGTTTGGAAGGTCTTACAAGGAAACCTCTTAATTGTCCCTTAAAAGTGGAATTGCGTCAGTGTGGATAAGACATAGTGTTCAAATTGATCCCCAGGGGCTGTACTCTTAGAAACTGTCCAGAGTTTAATTGTTAAGCAGAGAATTTGTTTTGAACTGTGTACCAGCCATAGAAATAGAATGATTGGCTATAGGACCTGACAACGTATGAGTAGATCAGACTCTTAAATCTTTGGGCTCACAAGCTGTTCTGCCCAGACATTAGGGTTTGTGAAATCAAATTCATAGAAGGGGTAAACATGGTTAGATAGTTTTTTGTCTGGGGAAAAAAAGAAAAAGGAAAAGATCTGGAGGTTTTAGTGGACTACAAGTTTCAAAAGAACAACAGCCAGCAAAGATTAATGTGTTCTTGGACTACATGGAGATTCACATCTCTCAGAAATAAGGAGAGATTCTGTCCTAGTCTGCCTTGGTTGGACAACATCCCATATCTGAGATATAGGATTCAGCTCTGGGTGCCAAGTTATAGCAAGGATACTTCCAAGTCATGGAGAATCCAAAGGAAGGTCAAAGTCCAATAGAATGCCAAAGGACCTCAAGTCTACGCCAAATTAAAATATGATGAAGGGAGTTTTGTGTGAATGTGGAAAACCTGTATTCTGATTTTGCTTTAGATACTCACTATCTGTTTGCCCCTGGGCAAGTCACTGAACTTCTGTTTGCCTCAATTTCCTTATCTATAAAATAGCTAATAATGGCACCTTCTTCCCAGAGCTGTTGTGAAGATCAAATGCTTTTGTCTTTGTGAAGTGCTTTACAAACCTTCAGGTACTTTATATGAGCTATTGTGATCATTTTTATTGTTGATCGTTGTTGTATCTCACAATTCTGTATTGCATACAAACTGGTCTTCTTGCTGTTCTTTTCTCAACGTGTTATGCTTCCCATCTTCTGACCAATCTGTCCTGTCATCCTGACATATACTCTTTTCTTACCTTCATCACTTAGAATCTTGAGTTTCCTTCAATCCTTAGCTCTGGTCATTTCTGTAGGAGACACTTCAGGTCCCTGACCCCTGCCAGCTGTTAGTACCTTCTTATCTCCAGAACACTACTTTGGTTGTCCTTTGTATATATTTTGCTTTTACTCATCTGTGCACTGTTTCAAACACCCATTAGAATGTAAGATCCCTGGGGGCAGGAACTATTTTTTGTATGTATTAGCATTCCTAGAACATAGCACAGTGCCTGGCTTATTATGGGTTCTGAAGAAATTATTTTGAAATGAATGGAATGAGGATAGAAGATGGAAGGTTCAGATAAGTTGTCTTCAAATACTTAAGGACAGTCAGGAGGAAGAAATTCTGACTTCCTCTTCTTGGCCCCAGATGCCATCCTCTTCTGACTTGGGCACAATGGAAGGAAGTTGTGAAGAAGCATATTTAGCTTGAAGTTGTGTGGATCACACCAAAATGTGGCAGGTTCTCAAAGAGCTGGGAGGACCAGATTATCTTGTCTCTGGAGGAATCTGTATGCAGACCAAGAAACAACAGTGAGAGCCAAACATGGAACAACTGATTGCTTTAAGATTGTAAAAGGCGTATGACCAAGCTGTATATTGTCTCCTTATTTGTTTAACTTATATGCAGAGTACATCATGTGAAATGCCAAGGTGGATGCCAGAATGAAGGTTGCTGGGAGAAATATCAAACGATCTCAGATATGGAGACAATACCACTCTGAAAGTGAACAACAATTAAGCCTCTTGATGAAAGTGAAAGAGGAGAGTATAAAAACTGGCTTGAAGCTCAACATCCAAAAACTAAGATCTTGGCAACTGGTAGCATCACTTCCTGGCAAACAGAGGGAAATGAAACAGAAGGAGTATCATACTTTATATATTTGGGCACAAAGATCACTGCAGAAAAGAGTGCACCCAGGAAATCAGAAGCCACTTGTGCCTTGGAAGGACAGCTAAGCAGAGACATCACCTTGCCGATAAAGGTCTACATTGTCTAAGTCTTAGTTTTCCCAGTAGGAATGTATGGCAGTGAGAGCTGGATGATAAGATTAGAGTAGAGTGCTGCAGAATTTAGCTTATTTAGCCTAAGTTGTGTGGAGACCACCAAAATGTGGTAGGTTCTCAAAGAGCTGGGAGGACCAGATTATCTTGTTTTTTGAATTGTGGAGCTAGAGAAGACTTGTGAGAGTTCCTTGAACAGCAAGGAGACCAAATTAATCAATACTTAAAGAAATTAATTCAGGCTATACACTGTAAGTTCAAATATTGAAGCTGAAGTTTAAATACTTTGGCCACATAATGAGAAGATGGGACTCATTGGAAACTACCCAGATGTTGGGGGGAAAATGGAAGACAAAAGGAAAGAGGGACATCAGAGGAAGAGATGGATAGATAGTGTCATGGGAGCAGCAAACCTGAACCTAGATGTACTTTGGGAGGTAGGGGAGGAAGAAGAGCCTGGTTTGTTATGGTCAATGGAGTCACAAAGAGTTGGACACTCCTCAACAATTGCACAACAAAAACAGAGGGCAAAATGTCCCAATAGTGAGAGCAACCCAAAAGTGGAATGGGTGGCAGCAGGAGAATGTAGTAGGAATCTAATCCCTGGAGGGCTTCAAGCAAGAGCTAGTCAGCTGTTGTGTGGTGGGGATTCCTGTTCACAAGTTTGGACTCACTGGCTGCTGAGGTCCTTGCAATGCTGAGATCCAGTAATTCCAGATTTCAAGGAACACCTGAGAGCCTTTCTGTGTTTTTTCCTTCAAAAAACAAAATTTAAACTCTTTGTGAACATCTCTGAAGATTTTGGGATCAAAACTTTGCATCATGGAACAACTTCCCAAACTTATTTTCATCTAGAGTCATTTTACAGTCGTGGTATAGTGGGAATAGCCCTGGGTTAGAATTCTGATTGTCACTTATCTCTATGTGAATTTGGAGAGTTCAATTATTCTGTGTGGGCCTCAGTTTCCTCATTTGTCAATGGGTATGATATTTTCCAGAAGCAATGTAACATAACAGAAAGGGAACAGGCTTCCAAGTAAGCCAGAGTTGGGTTTAAGTTCTCCCTCTGACTCATCCTGGTGGGGGGACCTTGGACAAGAATGTCTTGTAAACTCTCAGGGCTCCAGGAAAGTCTCTAATGCTGAAAGTTGCAGAGCAAATGCAGATCTGCATCAGGTTAGAGAGTCTTTCCTATGCCAAAGAAATCAGAGATCTCCTCCAAAAAACCTCCTCCTATCCTAATTGATAATGTCATTAAGATGAAATCATAACATATTCAGTCACAGATTTGAAGATACCTCAGAGAGCATCTAGCCAAGGAGTCTTCAGATTTTTTGTTTCATGGATCTCTCTTTGGCTGTCTAGTGAAGCCTAAGGACTCCTCAGAATAATATTTTAAAGGCATAAGATATACAGGATTACAAGGAAACCAATTATATTGAAATGAAGTCATTAAAATGTTGAAACACACATTTATCAGCCCTCTGAAATTTGTCTGTGGAACCCATGTTAAGGATAGCTAAAGTAGTTCAACTCCCTCATTTTACAAAAGGGGAAACCGAGGCAGATTACATAACTTGCCTAGGTTCACTTGGCTGGTTAGTGTCTGAAATGGGATTTAAGTCTAGGTCTGCCTGACTCTAACTCAGATACTCTATCACCATCCACATGGTCTCAAAATTCTTTGTAAAGCATTAGCACTTTATAATTGTCAGCCGTTACCATCACCATCACCGTCACTGTCACCGTCACCATCACAGTCACCATCACCATCACTGTCACCATGACCGTCACCATCACCGTCACAGTCACCTTCACCGTCACTGTCACCACCACCATCACCTCAATTACTCACCTCCTACTCTCCTGAGACAGCCCGCTACCCTGATGCAGGTCCTATACCCGATGTTGCCTCAAGTCTCTCCCCACTCTAATCCATCCTCTCCTCAGAAGCCAAATTGATCCTTTTGCAGAGGAGGAAATGGCGGCACAGACAGGAAGGTCTGAATGTCGTCTTTGAATCAGAGAGCACGTATCTGCTTTCCCAAACATCATTTAACATCTCTAAGCCTTAATTTCCTTCCTCATAAATGGACATAACTACACACACAGAATATTAACATATTTACATGCGCATACATATACAGACATAGGTGGACATATATAAATACACTTATATCCATATATGGTGGTTGTTTTTTGTTCTCAAGGAGGATTGAAAGGGTATCACTGTGCTAGAGTCAGGTTACATGTGTCTGATTGTGGCTGATCAGACCAACATTAGCTCGGAATGTTCTATCACAGGTCCGTGCGAACATTTGGGCTGAATTCTCAAAATTTGTGCTTCTCATGTTTCTTCTGAGCTGCTTCAGTTCTGCTGACTCAAATCAGACAATGTGTAAAGCACTTTGCAAAGTGTAAGCTCTTTAGGATGGTAGTTCTAGAGAATTCTATAGTGACTTCACGGGACAGTCTGCCCAGCCCCCTTATTTTATAAATAAGAAAATTGAAAACCAGCTGGGTCACACAATTTGCTGAAGGCCACATGGCTAGTAGAAGTAAGAAGCAGGATTGGAATCCAGACACTGACTCCTGAGCCTATGCTCCTTCCGTTGTCCCAAGGCATCTTTCTAAATCTTGCAGACATTCTCTCTATTGGCCTTTTGATTTTCCTCACCTATTTTGCCTCGGGTCACAGAGAAAAGAGGCTCTTTGGATGTGACTGGCAGGAGAGGCCAGCCACCTACTTCCATCAAGGTGACCCTTTAAAGGGTCCATTTCTGGGGCGGCTAGGTGGCACTGTGAACTCTGTCTCTCTCAATCATGACAAAGTTTGCCCATCTCCAATCTCATGATTCCCCCTCCCTTTACATGATCCTTCACATATCACTGAAGGGCTCAGCTAGGGCACCTCCCATTTCTTTCAGTACCTTACAATACTGTTCATCTTTACTGGATCCTTACTTCTCTTGGAATTCCACTCCCTGTCGGTCATCTTTGTTTGGTCATTTCCATGTTATTGGCATGCCCTAGCCTTCATCCTCTGTTACCTTGCTTCAGTTTTCCATGATTTCCTTTTTATTTAAATCTCTTGGTTGTGAGTTGACTTTGCATGCACTTCTGTTCCTTCAGGAAAGTCCTAGTCTTGATCCCCAGGCCAGGTAACTAACTATAAATAAGACAGATTGTCAGCAACAGCCTCATTTTAGCAGGCAGGGGAGCTTCGCCTGGCTATGGAATTTTCTTGAACACAATTGGAAGTGTTATTACTGGACTCTGGCCCAACAAAAGCATGGCAGTATAAGCAAAGTACATAGGAATCGAGTATTTTAAGATAAAGCATTTCTTGATCATTCACCGTGCAGCAGGCACTGTGCTGAACACTGAAGACAGAAATGGAAGCAAACAAATCGGGCTCTGCCATCCAGGTGATTGCGTTCTAGTAGGAAAAGACAACACATAATGGGGCCTTGAAAAAGTATTGGTACAATATCATGGTCTGGAAATGGTGACTGGGACGTGACATGCAGGGAACTACTTCTGGACAAAATAAGGTAAATGCTCACTTATAAGGGCTTAGCAAGGACCTCGGGGATCTTCTAATAACTTTGGAATCTGCAAAGCATCTTATATAGATAATATCTTTATTTTCACCATCTCTCTGTCCTCTACCAAGTAGGCACTGTAAATATTAAGAATATTATAATATATAATTAAGAACATATTATTATTAATAATAAAATATTAAGAATATATTATTGTTCCCATTTTAAAGATGAGGAAACAGAGACCCTGAGAAGTTAACTGAGTTAATCATGGTCCCACTGCTAGTAAATGGCAGAAGTGGGATTGGCATTCACATCTCTCAGCCTAACACTTTGTACATCATATGATGATTCTTTTCATTTTACAACCATATCATTTTACAAATGAAGAGAGTAGGGCCCAGAGAGGTAAAAAGATCATGTAACTAGCAGAGACTGAAATGGACTTAAACCCGCTGTCCTTCTTACTCAGTGAGAATAGAACAGTCACATTAAAAAAACAAATGCATAAACATCAACAAACGCATACTGTCCATGTACTGGACCAACCAACTGATTGAGTCAACTCCATCAGAAGACCTGACAACTCACTAATACAAAGTCAGCAAGACGAGTTGGTGGGTTCACTTGACTGGCCACCATCCTACAGCATGTACTCTAGGAAGTCTGTGTTTAGCCAAGGCTGCACAGCTATGCAAATGGCCCATGCTCTATCACTATGGACATCTGGTTGACCCACTCTTTATTAGATTGTGCGCTCCTTGAGAACAGGGACTATTTTCCCCCCTTACTTTGTATCTCCAGCACTTAACACAATGCTTGGCACATCGTCCATGCTTGATAAATATGTGCTGACTGGCTTACTGACTTACTTTTCCGTGTTTCTTCAAGAAGTCTGGCAAAGCTTCATCCAGACTCTCTTCCCCAGGCCACTGTGGGGGCTTTCCCAGGTCTTCTCAGGACAATTCAAACAGCTGGTTATTTTCATCCAGATAGCTAAATAGGCCATATGTTTAGCCACAGCTTGAGATATATTTGGCCATGATTCAAAGGCCGAATAAATATTCACCACTGTTCTCCATCTTATTTGGAAACAGCTAGTTTAGTAACTTGTCACAGCTCATTGTGTGTGTGACAGAGAGGATGTGAGACAGATAGACTGAAAGTTAGAAAAGCTGAAGAGTAAGGGGGAGAAAGAAAAACGTAGGAAAAAGAAGGGAGAAATGGAGAGAGACAGAGAGAGAGAGACAGAGAGAGAGAGACAGAGGGAGACAGAGAGAGAGAGACAGAGAGAGAGAGACAGAGGGAGAGGAAGAGGGAGAGGAGAGGGAGAGGCAGAGGAGAGAGAGGTGAGGTGAGAGAGGGATAAACAGAGAGACAGTGATAGAGAAATAGAGACAGAGAAACCACTGCCCACTGCAGAGGAAGATGGATGAGGGAGAGAGAAAGAGGAAAAACCTCCTACATAAGGTTTCCCTGACCCTCCCAGCAGTTCCTGCCTCCTCTGCCCTCCAAACATTAGCTTGTATTTATCTTGCCTGTTTCTTTGCACTGTCATGTACCAAATGCCTAGAAGGTTCTGATTTTTTTTTTACTTCCACCTCTGGACTTTCTTAAAGTTTTAGCTCAACTTCTACCTTCTGTAAGAAGTCCCAACCCCTTGCCCTCACTGCTAGTGCTTTCTCTTTGAAATTATTCTAAATCCAATCAGCTGTGAAAATCAAACGGTATAGATAGTGTTTTACAAATCTTAAAATGCCATATGAATACTAGTTACAATGAACAATAGTAGTAATAATGAAAACAATCTTGTAGGCATTTAGTTGTAACAACTTAGGGGGCTGCTGATATAGTGGCTTTGGGGTGCACCTTGCATAGTGTGACTGTTACCCACTAAGGAGCCTTGAAACCCTTCAGGTAGCCTAAATGCCATCTCTCAGGATCACTGCTCTAGTGGAAGAGAGAGTCAGGGTGAGGTTCCCTTAGAGAACACATAGACGTGATGCCACCATGATGGCTCAGTCTATAAGAGGCTTCCTTCTCCCACTTCTCATGCAGAAGCCCAGGGAGAGAGCTCAGAGCTGTGTGTTCAGGAAAGCCAAAGAAGAGAACGGACTAGGGGTAGCATCAGTCCTTTTATGATCTCCTTTATTACACTTCGTTGGATAAGCCTTTTCAATGCACCATCCTCCTACTGTCTCCATGGGGGTCAATAGAATGTTGCATCTTTCCAAAATGCCAAATCTATCATTTGCCAGCATATGTTGCTCTGTGGGATGGGGGAACACAAGGACATATGTGCCTATAAATGGAGGGAGCCCAGCTCCAAAGACACAATATATAATATTGAAAGAGACCCTCAAATTCCATTTCATTGGATGCATTCTAGCCAGAACCCAATGATACCTGTTACATGAGTCAATCAATCACCCCTCACCCTACTTAATGTAAAGAGTGAGATACCCTAGTGCTGGTATATTTATCAGGTAGAAACATCTCCATGTCATCAGTAAATTAAAAATATTTCAATTCAGTGAAACATGATGCACATTGAGATTGTCCAGGGACATTCAGTTGTGTTACATGGGTTTGGTATAAAATAGCAAGCCGATTTGGATGCTAGGATAATCTGAGCATCTCCTAGGACAGAGAGAGTGCTTCCATCTAAGTACTTGAGAAAGGATTACTTTCGGAAGTGGGAGGTGAAGAACCTCTGTCTCCTTCCCTCCCAACCTTGGCCAGAAGAAGCTTTGTGATTTTGAAAGGTGAGATTTGGACTTCTCATTGGCATGATAACAGCATACTTGAGATAGCAGTAGCTGGCTGCAGTGTCTGCATCAGTTACAGAGGACAAACTGAGGTCACTGAGGCAGGGTAAATTTAAGACCTTACAAAGAGCCAAGCAGAAAGCTATACCCTACAAAGGGGAATTTTGTAAGGCCCCCACAAAGAGGAGAAAAGGACTTCCAGAAAAAGAACTAGGAGTTGTTACCCCTTTTTGCTACATTGACCATGTTTTCCCTTGTGTCCTATGCATACTTGTGGGATAATGTGTTAAAGATTTCTGAGGAGATATATGCAGTGACTATTCCTAAAACAGCACTTTAGAAAATACCTATATCTAATATCTGTCTTTTCTGACATTAAAATCAACAGATAATGATGGATGGAAGAATATTATTAGGGGGTCATGGATAATTAATTACATTAGAAAATTGTCTTTAGGGAATTAATCTCAGGCACTCTTCTCTTCCCCTAAACCACAGTTAGGGCCCCCAGCCATGCTGTCCCCAAAAAGTTTTTTGCTCCCTGCAGTACCACACTCACTGGGCATGTGCTCACTCCTCCTCACCCACAGCCACAGCCTGGGATCATGTCTGGTCAGCACCAATAGGCAGTAATTATCAAAAAACTATCTGGCACTGGCTGAGAAATAGAAAGGTAAATCAATGGAATAAAGAAAAAGTACAATTTACAGCAGCAAATACAGTAGTTTTGTATTTGACAGGTCTAAGACTTAAGATTTTGGTATAAGAATTCATTACTTAGTAAAAATTGCCGGGAAAACTAGAAAGGAGTGTAGTAGAAATTGGACGTAGACCAATGACTTATACCATTTACCAGGATAAGGAAAAATGTATACATGACCTAGATATAAAGAGAAATATTACAAGAAATTTTGAAGAACATGGAACATATTACTTATGAAAAGGCAAACATTTTATGAATAAATAAGAGAGAATAGAGTGAGGTGTGAAATGTATAATTTTGATTATATTAAATTTTTTAAAAGTTTTGTACAAATAGAACAAATGTAGCCAAGATCAGAAGGAAAGCACGAAATTGGGGGGGGGGGATTATTTTTACTTTCTCAGATCAAGGTCTCATACCTTGAATGTATTAAGAACTTTGTCAAATCTATAGGAATTCGAGTCATTCCCCAATTGATAAGTATATGAACAGGCTGTTTTCAGTTAAGAAATAAAATAATTAATAGCATATGAAAAATGCTCTAAATCATTGATTGATTAGAGAAATGCAAATTAAAGACACCTGAGGTATCATTTTATGCCTATCAGACTGGCTAAAATGATTGAAGGGGAAAATTACAAATGTTGGAGGGGATGTGGAAAAATTAGGATGCTAATTTGTTGGTAGAATTGTGAACTGAGGAGGGCGGAGCCAAGATGGCGGAGTAGAAGCATGACCTTCCCGCGGCTCCGGCTTCCACCCTCCCCAATCCATGTAAAAAGGGGACTCTAAACAAACTTTGGAGCTGCAGAACCCACAAAATAACACAGAGAAGCTAACCTCCCGCTGAGGACAGCCTGGAAGGCCGGCAGGAATCAGCCAGCGCAGCACTCTGGGAGCAAAGCCCAGACCCACTTCGAGGCTTTAGCCCCAGAGTGGGCCGGACCAGCCAGCCAGAGGGACTCCAGATCAGCAGCAGCTGTGGCCTTTTCCAGAATTATCAACACATAGATGCGAAGGACAAGGTGAGAGGCCAGTGCAGTCTGGACTTTGGGACCAGTAAGTGGGAGTGCATGGCTTTTGCCCCTCGGGCGAGAAGCCACTGAGGCACCCACACAGTCAGCCAGCACCACATGGCAGCTTCAGCTCCTGGCCTACAGAGTGTAGGAGGACCAAGCACCAGTCTGAGGGGTAATCGCTCTTGTTTTAACCTGCTTGGATCTGGATTGCAGTCTAGGGTGGAGGTCCTGGGGTGTGTGTCCAGTTTGCCAGACCGTGTGGAGGCTTCAGAGAGGGCACCCATCTAATACCTCTGGCAACTGAGAAAACCCCAGCGTTTGGGATGAAAGCTCCCCTGTCTGGTGGCAGAGTCCTACTGTGGCAAAAAGCCCAGGGGTCAAATGACTGAGGGGTGACATGACCAGGCAAAGGAAACAAAGCAGACAGAAGATTCCAACATTACATTCCTATTTTGGGGACAAAAAGGAGCAAAGCATGGAACAGGAGGAAAACAGTGAAGTCAGAACTCCTGCACCAAAAGCTTCAAAGGAAAATACAAGCTGGTTACAGGCCATAGAGAACCTTAAGAAGCAGATAAGAGAAGTGGAGGAAAAATTGGGAAGAGAAAGGAGAACAATTCAAGAAAATTATGAAATGAGAGTCAACAGCCTGACTGAGGAAAATAATACCTTAAAAAACAGACTGACTCAAATGGCAAAAGAGGCTCAAAAAAGCAATGAGGAGAAGAATGCCTTAAAAGGCCGAATTTGCCAGATGGAAAAAGAATCTCAAAAGCTCACTGAGGAGAATCATTGCTTCAGAATTAGATTGGAGCAAATGGAAGCTAATGACTTTATGAGAAATCAAGATGCTGTTAAACAGATCCAAACAAATGAAAGAATAGAAAGCAATGTGAAATATCTCATGGGAAAAACCACTGACCTGGAAAATAGATCCAGGAGAGATAATTTAAAAATTATTGGACTACCTGAAAGCCATGACCAAAGTAAGAACCTAGAAATCATCCTCCAGGAAGTTCTCCAAGAAAACTGCCGTGATGTTTTAGAACCAGAGGGCACAATAGAGGTTGAAAGAATCCACCGATCACCTCCTGAAAAAGATCCCAAAAAGAAAACTCCTAGGAATATTATAGCCAGGTTCCAGAATTCCCAGATTAAGGAGAGAATATTACAAGCAGCCAGGAAGAAACAATTTGAATATTGTGGAAACACAATCAAGATAACCCAGGATCTGTCGGTTTCTACACTGAGGGATCAAAGGGCTTGAATATGATATTCTGGAGGTCAAAGGATCTGGGATTAAAACCAAGAGTCACCTACCCAGCAAAACAGAGTATCATGTTTCAGGGGAAAATATGGTCATTCAGTGGAATAGAGGACTTTCAAGCATTCTTGCTGAAAAAATCAGAGTTGAATAGAAAATTTTACATTCAGATACAAGAAGCAAGAGAAGCATGAAAAGGTAAACAGGGAAAAGAAATCATAAGGAACTTATCAAAGTTGAACTATTAGCATTCCTACATGGAAAAACAATAATTGTAACTTATGAAACTTTTCTCAGTAGTTGAAAGGAATAGAAATACACACACACATACACACACACACACATATATATATATATATGAGGTTATATGGGCATATGAATACAAAAAACAAAAAAGAATTGTGAACTGATCCATTCAAGAGCCATCTGGAACTATGCCCAAAGATTTATTAAATTGCCTATATCCTTTGATCCAGCAATACCACTATTAGATCTATTTCCAAAGAGGATTAGGGGGGAAAAAGAACCTATAAATTCTAGAATGTTTACAGCAGCTTTCTTTGTGGTGGCAAAGAACTGGAAATTGCGCAGATACTCATCGATTAGTGAATGACTGAACAAGTTGCGGTATGATTTTGATAGGGAACTGTTGTGCTATAAGAAATAATAGCTCGATGATCTTAGAAGAAAATGGATAGACTTGCGTGAAATAAATGAAGAGTTAAATGAGGAGAGCCAAGAGAATGTTGTTTACGGTATCAGCAATATTGTTTGAAGAACAACTTTGAGTAAATAAGGGATTTTGAGTATAATAAATACCCAAATGAACTACAAAGGACATATGAAGGAAGACAATATCTACATCCAAAGAGATTATGAATAGAAGCATGTATAGGATTATTTTACAGTTATATACATATTTGTGCCTAATGGTAGCCATCTCTGGTGTTGGGGGGGAGGGAAGAAAAAAAGGAAAAATGAGAATTTTACATCATAACTTTATAAATTTGCAGTTTTGTGTGCCATCATCCTTTTTATTATACCATGTTATGGGAATCCTTGTTTTATTCATAAATTAAAAGAAAACAGTCCTCTGATTCTTAGGGCTTCTAGAACCCTGCTGGGAGAAGAAGAAACCATAATTTCTCAACCTGACTTATGTCCGTGCATTCTGCTTCATTCTATAAAATGCAAACTCCTTGAATGCAAAGATTTTTTAAAAAATCTTTTTATCTGCAACACATAGTATAGTATCTAACATACATTGAGCATTTATTATGTTTATATATTTATTGACTAATTGATAGGGAGAGGGGTGAAAGGAGAAAATAAAGAGAGACAGATACAGAGACAGAAAGAAACAGATGGACAGAGAGATATACAGACAGACCAAGACAGATAAAGAACAAAACAGAGAGAAACAGAGACCAAGAAACAGAGATAGACAGATACACAGATGGAGAGATATGCAGAGAAAGAGACAGAGACAAAGAGATAGAGAGAGATAAGAGCAGAGATTAACAAAATAAAGATCCTCAGAGCTACAAGGGACTTGAAAATGAGAAGATTTCCATTTCCATCTACCTTCAGGTGAGGTCCTGTGTTCACCCCCTGCCTTTTGGGCACACAGCAAAAAATCATAGACTCTTTGAGGTCATCTATTCCGGTTTGCTGAAATGATACTTTCTACAATGTCCACATCTGGCAGCCTGCCCAGTCTCTGCTTCATCATTTCTAGTTATGATAAATACATCTTTATCTTCACCTCTTTGGAAATCCCTCCCCCCAGCACCACTTAACAACCTATTTCATTACTGAGATACCTCTAATTGTTGGGAATTTTCCTTTCTCATTGAAAACAAATCTCTCCCTGGAACACCTAGTTCTCTTCTCCATTGGCAAAAGATGCCTCATCACTCTTCCAGGGGACAACCTTTTAAATACTTGAAGACAATCATTTCATCCCTATAAGTCTTTTCTTCTCAAGGCCAAACATTCCTGATACTGTTAGCCAATCTTCTTATGGCAATGCTTCCAGTGTCTTCTAGTTCCTGGTTATCCTCTGGACGTGATTCAGCTTGTCATTTTCTCTCCTGAGCTATGGTGTCTGATAGCTGAGCACAGTAGAGGAGCTGCCTAAGGTAGAGGACCACAGGGCAGGGTCCCGGTCCTTCTACTTGGACAGCATACTGCTGCTAATGCAGCCTACCACCTCATTAGCTTTTTTTTGGGGGGGGGGGCATGTCATACTGACTCATGATGAACCTGCAACCTGGTTAAAATGACTGGGTCTTTTTTTTCCCACAAAATCTGCTGTCTAGGCCACTTATCTCCTCCATCTTGTACTTGTACAGTACTCTACATTTTCAGATTTGGTTAAGAACCCCTTCTAAGCTCCCACTCTCATGACTCACCATGCATGGTACTAGACTTGTCCCTGAGCTCTCCAAGGCTCTGCTAGAGAAGTTCAAACTTGGAAAGTTCCTTCAAATAACAAACTGGTGAGTTTGACTCCAAGAACCCAGCTAGCTAATCTCATTGGTGAAAGGGGGCAGGATGGTAGAGGGAGATCTATATTTAAAGCCAGAGCACCTGGGTTCAAGTCCTGGACTTTTACTTACTGTCTATATTGTGGATCTTCATGCTAGAGAAGTATATGGCAAATCACTCCCGGATATTTTCTAGGATTCCGCCCCCCCCCCCAAATGGGGTCAACAAAGAGTCAGACATGACAGGAACCACTGAACAATGACATGGTTTTCTCAGCTGAATCTATGATCCTATATTACCTATTGGAGACCAGTCAGGTGACTGATTACAGTGACCGCAGAAGTAACTAAAGCTTGTGTCTACCAAGAGAAGTACCCACATATATAGAATTATGGGTATTTTGAATCACATGTACACAAAAATCAGAACATAAGACAAAATCTGTTGAGCTAGATTTATGGGTCATCCAATACAATATTCCTTCTGTGACTAAGGCACACAGACTGAATATGTTGTTACCTCATTTCCCCATCCCTGTTGCTTTTTACAGGTTGGCCCCACATCTGTAATGCATTTCCCCTCCCCCTCCACTAATAGAATCCTTAGCTTCCTTTGGGTTTCAACCCCTATCCTGACTGTTGGTGGGAAATCATTTTTGCACCCTCTTATTATTAATGTTCTTCCCATCATCCGCAAATTATCTGTCTTCAGGTTTTCTCTCTCTCCCTAGCATAACAGAAATGTTCATGAAGGTCAGGAGTGTGAGTTTAAAAAAAAAATTGTGCCTTTGTATTCTCAGCACCTAGGACAGTGTCTCATACATAGCTCTTGGAGATGCTTATTGAATTAGATGGGGTGGGATTTGTTTTAACTGGATTGTGTTGGATTTGATTGAATTGGTTTGTAATGAATGGGATTGTAATTTCTCTCTATGATAACTTCCAAGGCTAGGGTGCAATCCCCTTTATTAACCCATTATGGAACTACCAGGATTGGTTGATGGCTCTCTGTCAAGGAAGTGGGAAAGGGGCTTTTTGTTGCTCCAGAAGGGGGATGAGATGTTCTCTGATGTTCCTTCCAGTGCTGAGATGCTGTGAAATATTTGTTGAATTGACTTGAATCAAGTCCCTCACAAGTGGTCATTTACTCTAATTTGATTAGTCAGATATTTACTAGGCCTTCAGTGTTGGGGAGCTCACTGTACATCATAAGAGTTTTTGTTCCATTTTTAAAGTGCTAGGAAGTGGTTTTTGTTTGTTTGCTTCTCCCACTCCCCCACCCCTTTTCAGAAGATGTGGCATGGGCAAGTGGAATGAGAACTGGATTTGGAGTCAGAGATCCTAAGTTCAAATCTCAGGTCTTCTACTTACCTGCTATGAAACGTAAGATAAAGTTTCTCCATCACTTTCCCTCTCTGGGTCTCAGTTTCTTCAATGTAAAGTGAGTGGATTGGGCAAGAGGATTTCTAAGGTCCCTTTCAGTGCCAGTTTGTGAACCTACCAAGCTGTAAAGGTCTTCAGAATTGGCCTGATAACGGCCTGTATCCATTGTCAAGACCACCCTGAGTGTTGAGCAGGAAATGGATGAAGGTAATGGATTTTTTTCAGCCATAGAAACTCTAAAGACCATCTGTCACAGCAAGGCAGGTTTGTAATCGGTTTGTAAGGGGATGAAAAGCTGGAAATATTAAAATTCACAGAAGATGGTGTGGGGCTAGTTACCAAGGTCCTCAGGAGTCTGGCTGAGGACTGTTGATTTGATGGAGGAATAGAGTATTGATCGGGAAGTGATGTGATGAAAGCTACATTTCCAGAAGATTAATCTACCTATGGTTTGTAGGATGGAGCATGGATAGAAAGGAGGCAGGAAGGTCAGTTTAAAAACCCCATCCTTTGAGGCCCCATGCCTTCGATAAATGTATTTATCTAAACTGGAAAGGACAAGCTAATTTCTTAAAACATCAATGGCAAGGACCTTGGAGAATATCCTAATGGACCCTCCTCCTTCTATTGTCTGTTACGAGTAGGATTCTTTTTTTTTGCTATATGTGGTTCCTGACACAGTGCCTAGAACACAGTAGGAACTGAATAAATTATTGTGGATTGACCAATTGGCAAAAGTTAATTATACCACCTATTACTTGGGAGTTCTTTATAAAGAACATCGAGCTATGAACTGGAAGGTGCCCTATAGGTGACTAATTCCAACTTGCTCATTTTACAGATGGGTAACCTGGCACCCAGAGAGGTTGTGTTTGCCGGACAGTGTGTAGGCAATAAGCTACAGAGCTAGGATTTTGTCTCAAGCCTTTGTTTCCAAATCCTGCATCTTTTCCAATGTACCCATGCTTTTGGAATTGTTTTCTGTTCATACACAGTTGAAGTGAACAAGTCAAGGCCTAAGGATCTATGTGGAGCCATAGCATGGTATAATTAAATAATTTTGGAGTGGGAAGGGACCTCACAGACCATTGACTCTGACATAAACCTGAACAGGAATTTTCTCTACAACATCCCTAACAAGTGGCCATCCAGTCTTTTCTTTCATACCTCCAGAGATGAGGTACTCACAACTCATGGGTACCTCTTGTTCCACCTGGGGGCACCTCTAATTGTTAGGAAGTCATTTCCTAACATCAATCCTAGACCTGCCTCTTGGAAAATTCTACCTACTGCTCTTCATTTTCCTATCTAGGGCCAGGCAGGACAAGTTTAATATCCCTTCCAATTATGTACAGATTTATTTCATTTCACAAAATCAGAGTCACAAAAGTTGAGTTAGAATCTGTGCTTGAATAAAAGATTTCCATAGCAAGTGGCCATACAATATTTGCTTGAAAATCTCCAAAGAGTCCTCTCTTCAACAGGGTTCCTTCAATGGATACTCATATAATGTGGTCTTCATAAGACCAGTATACTTGATATATTCCTTTGGCTGGTGATGAGCAAATGACTATTTCCTGCTCCTCTAATACTTGTGATTCCAAACTTACATTAGTCTCAGTGAAAACCTCCCCTTTATTCTGCTCCTCCAAAATCTATTGTCTATTCACGAATGGTACCAACATCCATTCATTCAGTCAGTCAATAAATATTTATTAAGGCACTGTATTAAATGATGGAGCAAAAGAAGCAAAGGAAGGAGACAGGCCCTGTCCTCAGGAAGCTCACAGTCAGTTAGGGAAGATAATATGCAAACAGCCATGCTCAGACAAGCTATAGACAAGATGAACTGGTGGTAAACCAGGGAGGGAAGACACTAGCACTAAGAGAGATCAGGGAAGGTTTCCTGTGAAAGATGGGCTTTTAGCTGGGACTTGAAAGAAGTCAGGGAAGCCAGAAGGCAGATTTGCCAGCATTCTAGGCATGGGGAACAATAAAGGAAAATGCCAGAGTCAGGAGATTCAGTGTCCAGTGTCACTGGCTCACAGAGTGCTATTAAAAATCTACTACGCACAAGACATCTCCCAGGTTGCTATTGCTCAAAACCCCATTTTGTGGTCTTTGATTCCACCATTTTCTTACAGTCATTAGTTGCTAAGTCCTGCAGATGCCCAACATCTTTTGAATGAGTTCCCTTCTTTCTACTCACATGACTACCAGGTCACAGCACCTTTCATTTGGACTACAGCAATAGCCTCCTGCTAGCCACCTCCAGCATTTTCTCTCTCCATGCCAGCTATCACACAGCTGCCAAAATAAACTTCCTAATGCACAGGTATGACCGTATCCATCCCCTGCTCCAAAACCCTTCAGTGGGTGCCCATGACCCATGAAACAGAACACCAGTCCCTTGGCTTGGCATTTAAAGTCCCCCACAGTCTGGCTCGCATCTACCTTCCCAGCCCTGTTTCGTATCACTCTCCTTCAGGCACGCTATGTTCCAGCCAAACTGGACAACTAACTGTTCCCTGAACTTGATATGCCATCACCTGCTGTCCTTCAAGGTTGGAATGTATTCCCTCCTCTTCTGTGACTGAAATTCTTCTCTTCCTTCCACACTCAGCTTAGAAGCCACCCCTGCCACAAGGTTTTCTTTAATCCTGCTAGTGACCAGCTCTCTCCTCCTATGACATTTTCCCAGGGAATTCTCTCCCTTAATTTTTCCTTTACCCCCTTCACAATCAAACTAGTGCCACACTTTCCTGGCTATATACTGTGTCTCCCAAGTAGACTCTAAGTTCTATATGGGTAGGACATGTATGATTTTTTCACTTTTATTTTTCATGCCCAGCTCTGAGCCTTGCCCAAATTAAATTTTTAATAAATTTTAATTT
The DNA here is from genome assembly GCF_028583685.1 of Petaurus breviceps papuanus. Taxonomy (NCBI): domain Eukaryota; kingdom Metazoa; phylum Chordata; class Mammalia; order Diprotodontia; family Petauridae; genus Petaurus; species Petaurus breviceps. Next base: position 16,734,015 of record NW_027185852.1, on the reverse strand, counting down.
AACTTATTGACTGCACAAAATACAACACCTTTAGAGTCAGGGTAAATTACAAATATAAACTCTTGACAATAAAAATGATTCGTACAGGGATATGAAAACCAACTATATAAGGGGAAGTTTGCACTGGTTAATGTCCAAGGTCCCTTCCAGCTCTGAAATATGATGTCTTATATTTTAAGGTCTCTGCTACTTTGAGCATTCCATGTTCCGAGATGCCTTCCAGCACTAGCCTCCTATGTTCTAAGGCCTCTTTCAGCTTGTCATTATGTCTTCTAAGGCCAAGTTAAGTCAAAAAGCATTTGTTGAGTGCCTACTGTGTGTTAGGGAGTGTGCGAAGGGCTAGGAACATAAAGAAAGGTCAAAACCATTCCTGTCCCCAGGAAGCTCCCACTGGGGAGAGAAACAACGTACCAAAATCCAGGCATCTGCAAGATGCGTATTAATTATGGAATCCAATATGGATAAATGGAAAGTCCTACATTTGGGGACAAAAAATTCCACCTTAAGCAGATGGGGGAAGCATGTGTGGAGAGCACTAGTTCTAAAAAAGATTGTCAGGCTTTTCTGGTGGTCTACAAGCTTAATGCACTTCTTTAATATGATATGGTGGCTAAAATTCAAATGGAATATTGGGCTGCATTAGGAAGAACTGTTAGAGATGATAGACTTGTTGTGCCTGGCCCCAGAGAGCAGAAGCAGAAGCAGCCAAGGGAAGTTGCAGAGGCCACTTTCAGCTTGATGTTAGGATATACTTCCTAACATTGAGAGATGAATTCCCCAGAGTGGACTGGGCTGCTTGCTGGGGCGTTGGACTCCTTCTCTTCAGAAGTAATGAAGGAGAGACTAGATGCTCGCTTTTCAAGTCTGTTACAGTGGGATGGTTTGCAGTAGATATGACACTGAGGGCCCTTCCCACTCTCAATTCTATAATTCTGTCACCCTCTTGGTTGTACGGCCCTTTTGAGATTTCACTATCATTCTCTGTTTGTAAATAAATGAAGCAAAATTTCTCATCGAGGTCATAATTCTTTTTAATAGAGAAATCATCTTTAAGGATGTGATCTCTGGCTTATTTGTTTGTTTTAATTAACTCAGTTCATTATTCATTTTCCCAAATCAGCTGCTCGAGACAGACCTAGTCTTTAGTGGAAATTAATAAGCTCCCTTGATGGATCAAGCCAAGACCCAGAAACATATACTCCATCTCTCATCTCCTCCATAGGTACGGTTTATTCCCTTTCCTTCAGCATGCACCATGCATCTGGGTCCCCGCCCCCCTCTCCCATGACCTTCTCCTTGATGGGAGCTAATGGAATTGTCTTCTTTATGTCCTCATGTTCCATTTCTCAACCTGTCTGGACTTTACCCTCTGCAGGTTAGCAGGGCTATGAAGTAATGTAATTCATCACCACTTTTAAGGCAGATTTATATAAAGAGGTTTGGTTTTTTTCCCAGGGAAGGGGCTATCTACTTAGCATGATGGTTCTCGGGCTCCTCTACTGGTGCTGGAGATGATATTTCAGAGATATCAAAATGCCAACAAGCACTTTGGTTTTCCAGAAGAGATTTATGAAAAGTATTTCTCAAAATGAGTGTTTAAAGGCAGCAAGACCAATGGAATGATTTCCACTTCCTCAATAGCCACCCCAATGCCCTGCTGCTTCGCGGAGTTTACCGGAATTGTCGGGAAGTAGATGTGTTAGCCATTATCAATGGAGACTTTTGATAAACCATATTTTTAAGCATGTTATTTCAAAGAAAATGATAACTCAGGGCATGGGGTGGAACAGGGAGCAGAAAGGGGATTCCTTGCAATTCTGACATTCTAACACGGGAGTAGTCACTTTCAACTCTAACGTTTTACATTCTAACATTGTATGTTCATTCTTTCTTACCTCATAGCCAGCATGCTATGTTCTAAGGCACTTTCTAACCATAAGATTCTATGTTCCAAGGCTCTTCTGGCTCCGACTTTCTGACATTTTATCTGTAACATTCTAGGTTCCAACATGTAAAATCCTAATAATTAGAGCAATTCAAAACAGGATTGAACCACCCACAGCAAATAGTTACTCCTAATTCCCCTTTGGTCTTTAAATGAACCTTAAATGATGACTCCTTGTTGCCTACCACATGGTACCAAAAAATGGGCCAGCAGTGTCTGCTTAAACAAAAATTTTCATTTCTGTATGCTCCATAACACTAAATATTGATTGACTCCACTCCACTGATGTTAGTTGAACATGGGTCAATTTTGGCCATTTTAGTCTAACAAGAATAAAGCCATCCAGTGCCCAGTTTCCAGAGGAATAGGAAGGAATTTCTCTGACCAAGGGGCATGTATCGGCTGCCATTTGTGAGAATAAAAACAGTTGACACTTATATGGTGCTTTAAGATGTACAAACAACTTATTCTGTCCTTGTTGCAATCCTATGAAGTCGTTGTAACAAGAAGTTGCCCTTAGGACCTTATTATTCCCATTTTCCCAGTCAAGAAGGCTCAGAGAAAAGCAACGTCTTGTTATATCAGATATCAAATGACTATCAGAGGGAGGATTCGGATTCAGGTCCCTCCTGACTCCAAAAAAGGAACCCTTGTGGCATAATGGAAAGAGAACCAAATTGGGATTCAGGAACCTTGGATTGTGTCCTAAGGTCCCTTTCATCAGCAACATTTGGTGCTCTAAGTGCTGTTCCTGAGGAGACGTTCTATCTTCTCATTTCCCTGCAAGTTCACTGGTCCTTTGCTGCTAGAGACCCCCATGAAGTGCAGCCTCTCTACAAATCTTGACTTCAACTTCCTTGACCTTGAGTCTAGCCCGGCCAATTCTCAGGAGTTTCCTGTGTGTATCAGCAAGACGCCCATGGGCTGATGCTTCTACATGCTTCCAGACAAAGGCCCCTTTCCCAGAATATCTTCGGGTTGATTGGGGAAGCTCTTCTAGATGGAGCTGGGTCTCTGGTCATCTTCTCCCTAATCCCGTTATGTTAATGATCTGTTCTCAGTCCCTCCAATTGTAGTATTCTGGGCTCTTGACATTCTAAGAGTCTTCTCAAACTAACATTCTCTGTACTAAATCCTTCCCAGTTCCAATATTGGATTGAAGGGGCCTTCTAGCTCCGATATCCTACACACAAAGTTTCCATCCAATGCTAAAATTCTACAGTCCCTTCTAGCATTCTCTGCAACTTGATTCTTTACCACTTTAAGAAGGGGTGTTTCCATGAAACTTGTAGGCTAGTGATTTTGAACAGGAAGGCCCACAAACTATAACTGTTTTGACATATACCTCTATAGAGGTAGCTAGGTGACACAAAGGAAAGAGTGCTGGGCCTAGATTCAGGAAGACCTGAGTTCAAATTCTGCCTCAGACACTGACTACCTGTGTGACCTGGGCAAATCACTCGACCCTTGTTTACCGCAGTTTCCTCATCTATAAAATGTGGGCGATAATAGCACCTACCTCACATATTTACTTTTACATAGTTACAGGGTTGCTATGAGGATCACATAAAATCATAGTGGTAAAAGCACTTAGCACAGTGTCTGGAACAGAGTTAGGGCTATATAAATATTAGGTATTATTCAAATCTGGCCCCAGATACTGGGGAACCAAAAACAACAAAAGTCTCTGCCCTTCTAAGGAATTCACCATCTAAAGAATTACTGTGCATGGAGACTTTTTTGCATCAGATTTAAAGATTTTGCACAGATGAGCACACTATTTTGAAAATGATTTGGGGGAAGTTACAGCCGCTATCTGCTTCAGTTTCCCCAAATGTAAAATGGGAACAGCAGCAGCACCTCTCTCTCACATGGTTGTTGTGAAGATAAAATGAGATATTTGTAAAGCTCTTAGCACAATGACTAGAATACAGTAGGTGCTATATAAATGCTTATTCCCTCCCTCCTTCATTTCTTAGCTCTTTTCCTTTGTCCAAGAACATGTTAGCCTTTGGGAGGGCCACAGGAAGGGATGACTCTTCTGAGCTTTGACCGGGCCTAGCCAGCAGCTCCAGCTGATTCTTGCCCTCTTCCCTTACCCCCTTTCACCATCTGCTGCCTCAATATAGAAATCATCCATCCCTTGAGGTTTGGGGGTTAAAAATGTTGAGGAGGTTTACCACAATGTTTGCATTTCTTTTAAAATGACTCAGGGTCAAAATACGGAAAGTCCAATTGTGGGCAAAAGGAGAGAAAGGATAGCATACTAAGGCTTTAGCTAAGAAGTTTTGGTGGGGAAAGGGGGGGTCAGGCAGGGTGAAATAAGAGGAAGGAAGATGTAATGTTTTGTCCTGAAAGCATTTTCAAAATGGCATATTTCATATGGAATTTTCCAATTTAGTGCACACAATATCCATACATATTAATTCTGTAGGGGATTTTTCATTAGATTGTGAGCTCCTGGAGGACAGGGACTGTCTTTTGCCTCTTTATATCCCCAGTTATCATAGTGTCTGACAAATGGTGGGAGCTTAATAAATGTTTATTGTTTCATACTTGACCTTTGGCAATGATCCTCTTTCATATTTCCATGGCGGCTTACCATTTTTAAATGAAGTTTCACATATACAATTTTAAAATTGGATTCTCACAAAATTCCAGCATGACAGTTGCAACAGGCATTTTAGTGTCCTTATTTTATAAATGAAGAAACAGAGACTCAAAGATAGTAAGTGACTTACCTAAGGTCACACAATTAGAGAGGAATAGAGTGGCATCTAATCCATAGGTCATTTAAGGCTTCCTCCAGGGGCTTCCCATCTGTCTGGCTTTTTCTTTTGTTTTCAACAGTGAGAAGTGGGAAGAAATGCCCTGCCCTTTTAAGTTGCTTCAAAGCATACAGATAATATCTTCAGAGTCTCACTTTCCCTTCCTAGGAAAGGCTGAATAGCAGCTCTTCATGGTTAGGACGTTAATACAGCAAAACTCTGGCTATTATGTTTCATTATCAATGGAAAGAAAAGAGGCAATCCCTTCTTAGCACAACGGGCAATGGGTTCATAAGCCCTGACCCCCCCCCCCCTTAGCAAATTGTTGTTCAGTCTTTTTTTTTTTTTCAGTCATGTCTCCCTATTGGGTTTTTCTGGCAAAGTCACTGAAGTGGTTTTCCATTTCCTTCTTCAGCTCATTTTGCAGATGAGGAAACTGGGGTAAACAGGGTTAAATGACTTGCCCAGGATCACACTGTTACGTAGTATTTTAGGCCAGATTTGAGCTCAGGGAGATGTCTTCCTGTACTACCTAGCTACCCTTAGGAAATACATGACTATAATTCCTTACATCATTGAATCATAGTTTGAGAGCTAGGAGAGACCTGAGTGTAATCAAATCTAACCTCATCATTTTTCCAATGAAGAAATGAAGCCTAGAAAGGTAAAGGGACTTGCTGAGGGTCCCACCCTAGGACAGTGAGGAGGATGGCTGTGCCAAAGAGGAAGCTATGGGAGAGGAGAGTTGTGTCTCTGTCACAAGGCCAGAGGGAGGCTTTGCTAACATCTTCTCTTTATAAAAGGGCAGAACAACTTCCCCTTCCCACATGCTTCATGAATTCCCCATTGTTTCAGAATCACAGATTTTATCTAGCAGGGACCCCCATCTACTCTGAACCTATCAATTTCCTGGCATGAAAAATTCCCAGAAATAGGGAAGAAATTTGCCCCAAATCATATAGACAAGAAGAGAGACATAATATAAATTCAGTTCTATTGACTTGTACTATTGCCACAAAATCACCCTGCCCCTCAAAGTCCAAGGGCAAGGACAGAAACCATTATCAGATGAGAAGGTAATTAGGAAATTGGTTGGATGGCCAGATACAAAGAACAGTCAATAAGACTTGATGTCAACTAGAAAGGTCTTGAGCAGAGAGATTTTTGCTTCCTCCTCTCCTGTTTTAATATTGACTTGTATAAATGGATAGATGGTACTATTACCACATTTATAAATATGAGGAGGAGTGATCACGCTGGGTGACAGATTGAATTCAAAAGCATCTTGACATGTTAGAATATTGGGATGCATAGAATAGAATATAATTTTGTTAAGTATAAATGTTCATTTTCCACCCCCATTAAAAGAAAATCAGCTTCACAAGTACAAGATGGCACATTGGGAAAGAGGTTGGCAGTGCCTAAACAGTCATTCAGCTGAAAACAGTCTCAGCATGTCAGTAGACTGAATGCTCAATATGAGTCAATAGTGTGATATGGCATCTCAGAAATCTGACAGTCTCAGGATGGTTTTAGGGAAGTATAATGTCCAGGACGAAGAAGATTGGCCCATTCTACTTTGCCCTGGCTGGACCATGGCTAGAAGACTGGCTTTGGTTTTTGGTGGCCCCTTTTATATAGGACAGTGATAAGCTGAGAGCATCCAACCAGAGAGATGGTTCTTTTTCTGGTGCCTGTCAGAGAAGCAGTAAGGGTTCTTGACCTAGGCTCCGTGGTCTTGTGTTTGCTTTGTTCTGTTTTGTTTTGTTGAGGCTTGATCCCTCTTTCTCACCCAGGCTGGAGGTGCAGGAGCCACCCATAGACCCGAGCCCACTGCTGATGGGCAGAGAAGCTCTGACCTCTGCTATCCTCCCCCCTCCAGTGGGTCCCTTTCACATACAGCTGAACTTGATCCTGTCAAGTCTCCTTCCAGCTTTCAAATTCCACGATTCTGTGATCAACAGTCTATGAAAAATTAGAATTTTTCCCAATAATAAATTTCTGAAAATTGTAAAATTGGAACAGGTTTCTTGGAGAGGCTGGGACCCTTTGCTTTATAGGTCTTCAAACAACAGTTGGAAGACCCCTTGTTAGATGAATTAGCGTGGGGATTCCTTTCACACTTGGTTGTTCTAGATGGCTACTGAGGCTCTTTCCAGCTCTCATATTCTGTAATCAAGTCCAAGACAAACCCCAAGAATCTCAGAAAAGGGAAGGTTGAACATAGAAGATTGCAGCAGCAAGCACCCTAGCATACCCAGGGTGGCTGCCAACACAGGTTCTAAGATCTGCTTTCCTAAAGGAAAGCAACTCAGAATGGGTTAACAATCTTGCTTTAAGCAAACCTATGTCATTTACCTAGTTCAGGGGGAAAAGGTCAGTACCCTGAACTTCAGAGAATACAAACAAGTTACAAGCAGACAACAAATACAGAGAAACATTAGTAGACAGTCTTCCAACTGTCTGACCATTACATCCATACTTAGTCAGTTACCAGAGAGGGAAGCACCAACATCTGGGTTTTCAAAGCCAGGGGCTCAACGGCTGCCCAGAGTCTCATCTGGTCAAGTCACACAACTCTTCTCAAAGTGAACCTCAAAACAAAGCCTCACATCGGGGTATATATAGCCTTCTCCTGGGTCAGAGACCATCACAGCCCTCAGGACCCACTGCCCAATCACAAAGCATTAAGGTGTGGGCATTCCTGAAAAACAAGCCTCCTGCCACAGGCTCCAAGTGACCACATTCAGCCTATTAGGGGGCAGAGTATATTTTCAAATCAAAGAAGGTTCTCAAAGTCACTTAAGCCTATCAAAGGGCCTAGGGGCAGGAAAGATCTTAGATTCCCATTCCCATAACAAAGATGTGATTAATCTGTGATCTAGTGGGAGTGTTCTTTTAGATCCCAGGTCTCTGAAGATAGGAGCACACCCTCCTCCTAACTAGGCTTTCCTTTGTCTCCCTTTACTCTCTTTCCTTGGTGAGAATGAGGACTATTTAAGCGTAATTTTGAGAATGGGTCCATAAGTTTCACCAGACTGGCAGACAGTTCCATTACATACAGACACACACATACAAGGGCACACACACGCCACAATGATGAGTCCATGGTGTACTGGGAAAAGAGGTATGCTTGGAATCAGAGGATGTAGGTTCAACACCCACCTGGGCTACTTGCTACCTGTGTGAACTTAAGCAAGTCCTTAACTTCCATGGGCATCTTCTGTTAAGCAAGGAGGACCCGATCATTGCTAATGTTACTTCTAAGATCCTATGATTAGATGGCCTCTGAGGTCCTTCCCATCTCTAAGCTTCTGTGCTTGCGTGGTTGGGGGATGGGAGGGATGGTGTGTACAAAATGACAGAGGGGGAAACCCCCACCTCTTCCAGCACAAGTCAGAAGAACTGGTTAACCCAGTCCTTCTCCTCACAGAGGGAAAGAGCAAAAGGAGATGGACATAGAGATTAGTGAAGGGAGGGCACATTCCTTTCTACAGAGTCCTGGGGTCTAAGAGAACACTCCCGCTAGATCACAGATTAATCACATCTTCTATTTTCAACATGTCCTTTTCTGAGATTCTTAGGGTTTGTCCTGGACACGATTGCACAATTCAAGAGCTGGAAGGAGCCTTACTAGCCATTGAACCCAGCTATACGTGAAAGGGATCTCCACTGTGAGGTGCCCAACAAGGGGTCATCCAGCTGCTGTTTGAAGACCTACAAAGCAGGAGATCCTAGCCACTCCAATTCCTTCCAATTTCAGCCAATTCTCATTGTGAAGAAGTTTGTTGGTTTTAGTTTGTTTTTGTGTTTTGTTTGTTCCCTGACATCAAGTTTAAACGATTTTCAGCTCTCCCCTCCTTTCTCTTGACTCTGCTGTTTGGGACCAAATCTAACCCCTCTTTTATATGATGGCCCCGTCACAGAGTTGAAGCCAGTCATCATCTCCCCCATCCTCAAACGCACACAAACACACACACACACACACACACACACACACACACACACCTTAGACTTCACCAGGCTTAATATCCTCAGTCCTTCTGACCAATCTTTATGTATTGTGGACTCTTGGTTGCTCCCCAAGATTCTCTCTAATGTCTGATCCTGTGGAGGATCCCAAAGAGTTAGGAAAGGAGCCTGAAAAGCCTCTTCAGGACTTGCCTTATGACGGGGTGCTCTAAGAGGCTGTTTACATAGTTGGAAGGCAGGGACACTGACCCAACCCAGCTGATCCCAGCCATCTCCCTCAGTGGCCCACTATGCAGCCCGTTTTTTTTTTTTTTCCTTCATTAATAACCGTTAGAGGCAGCGTTTGAACCTGGTTTTTCTCTTCATGTCTAAAAGACTACCTCTACTCCTTCTTTGATTTTCATTCTTCTTAGTTAAGGCCTTCTCATTCTGGAAGGCACTTTTGAAATGAAAATGTATTTTCTGGCTGTGGAAACATCATTACATAGTATCTCTGATGGGTAGATAATTCTATCTTTGGGGTTAAAATCTGAAGCAATCAGTGAAGTTACAAAGGAGGTAAATTTTGGTTCAACGGAATAGTTCCTGACAATCACAGCTGTCCAGAATCCTAGGAGGTTGGGCCCTGCCTTCCTGGAGGTCTTTAAGCAAAGACTATCTGAATAGTTTTTAAGGGACATAGTGGATAGGGAGCTGACCTCAGAGCCAGAAAGATTTGGCTTCAAGGCCAGCCTCTGACACCTATTTGGACGACCTTGGGGAAAGTCTCTTAGACTCTTGTGTTGGATACCTTGAAAAAAAAACTCTCCTCCAAAATATACCCTACAGATGTGAATCCAATATTTTCTTGAAGACCTTTAGTGAGGATAGACCCACCACCCACTGATTCATGCCTCTCTACTTACAGATAGCTTTAATTCAAGGGAAGTAGTTTTATTTCTTCCCCCTGACATCAAGCCTGCATTTATCTGTTTAGTTCCGCCCTCTGAGGTCACACACTCCAGAAATGGTTTACTCATGGTAAAATAAGTGGGACTATCACCTCTTTATCCCTAGATACAAGACAATTGTCTCAATACAGCCTACAATCACAATTAGCCTTCTTGACTATCATGTTTCACTGTTGACTCATTGGATCTGTGACGCATTGAAACTCACAGCTATTTTTTAGAAGAGCCATCTGGTCATATGTCCCTCATATACAATGCCTACCCCAGTCCCTAGCCTGGCATATAGTAAGTACTTAATACCTGCTGGTTGATTGATTAATTTTGTACTTGTGAAATTGAAATTTTTTTTAATTCAAGTAGAAGTCTATTAAATTTACCTATTTGGCTTAATATACTTTATTTTTTATTTTTTTCTTTTGGAGGGGCAATTGGGGTTAAGTGACTTCTCAAGGTCACAGGGCTAGTAAGTGTTAAGTGTCTGAGATCACGTTTGAACTCAGATCCTCCTGAGTCCAGGGTTGGTGCTCTATTCACTGAGCCACCTAGCCACCCCTTGGCTTAACATTCTGACCTGACAAATCTTTTTAAATGCTGACTCTGTCCTTTGGTGGATTTATTATTCTTACCAACTTTGTGTCATCTGCCAATCTGTTAGCTGCTGGCTTCAGGATCAGGTGGAACTAATTTGTTTCTGAGTCCTTTCCAACTTAGAGTTGGTATGAGGTGGTAGGAACTCAAGAGAATCTTCTTTCTACTACCTGTAATGTAGTGGAAAGAATATAGAATATAAAATATAGAGAATCAGGCAGTTTAGACTCTAGTCCTAACTCTGACGATGGGTGAGTGTGGACAAATTATCGCTCCTTTCTGGAGCTCAGCTACCCAGATATTTTATAAGACCATGTCTATATTGTTCTGTCAGTAGGCTTTCTTGGCATTCAATTCAATTCAGCAAACTTTTCTACATCATTGCATCAAAGGCTTATTCCTTCTCTTTGATTGTAGTCCAGATTTGGGGGCTGCTATCCCAAACTCCATTTGCTCTGGCAGGCAGACGATGGCTGACCACTTCTCCTCTCTGAGTTCTAGGGGATTTTTAGGAACTGAGGAATGATTTTCTATATTTTGTCGCATGAGCCCCCACCAGCATGTTTCCCTGATGATTAGCAGTTGCTATCAGTCAGGCAGACACTTAGAAACAGGTATTTACCAAGCTGTCAAAGTAAGAGCAATTGGTACAAAATATCCTTCACCAAAAAGTGGGGAGACTTGCCCCCACAAGTGTATACATAGTTTAAGGGAAAGTGAGCTCAAGATAGAAGTCATGTAGTAAAGTCACAATTCATGGAAGTCCTTTTAGAAGAAGTCCTTTTCTTTTCTTAATGGGCCTAATATGAAATTCTTCTTAGACATAGTATAGCTTTCTATCAGTATCTTTGTGGGATACTAAAGCTGATGTTTCTTAGTATGTCTAGTTTTTCTTTGGATCATTAGCTGTTCTGAGAATGCTTCTAGTGCCCTAATGAGAAGATCAAGTCCTCCAACTTTTTGAAGTACACAAAAATCATTTCTGGTCAAGGTCAGGGGGAGTTGATAGATATTCTTTCCCTCACCCTTCCCCAAATAATTCCCTTTCAGGGATTTGGCTGGAACTTGTCTCTCCTCTATGCCTCCAGACACATGAATGGTCAATTCCAAACTTGTTTGCTATTTTGTACAAGACTCAAAGGATGTGACTGCATCCTCAACCAATCTCAATACACGTCTTAAGTAGCATTATTTCCTTTCATCTAATCATCTTCCCTTTTTTCAAATCAAATATTTTTCACGTCTAGTTTAATGCCTTTGATTGATTGGTTGATTCAATTGAACCCTAAGCTTTATTCACATATATATCATAGCTTTGATTAATTGGTTAAATTGAGAAGTCTGGACTCTATAATAACTGACCTAGTGTTATTATAACATCATTTCCTTATTCCAGTCAAGGAAGAAAAAGAAGGATTTTCTCTTAAGTGGATCAAAGCCAGGCCTCTTACCCTTAGTTGGTCACTGTTCTCATTCTATCAAAAGGGAGAATGAAGTCTCTCCATGAATTTCTTAACCAGCTTCCTCAAAAAAGTGGTTACACCTCTGCTAAGGGGAAAGGGATGTAAAGGATTTAATGATAGTTAAAGAAAGATTGATAAGGTTCCTCCCTTATATAAGTCCTAAGAATTCAGACTAGGAGGCTAAGAAAAATAATTTCCTAATATTTCTAGAAGAAGCATCAAGTGGACCATTGGTTTGCTTCACAGTGGTTAGGGAAAGAGGTCAGTAGAAATTTGGAAAATTAAAAGCACCTTCATGTAGAAGGGAATGCTGAGCTGCGTCGTGAGAGAAAAAAGGGAATCTATGGGGCAAAAAGAATATTTGAAAATGAAAAATAGTTCACATTTACAAGAAGTTTACATTTAATGGATAGGATAATTTCTGCTTGGCAGGTCTGCAATAAAAAATGAGCACATTTAGACAAGGGGCTTGGGTCACAACCATCTCCCCAGAGGAGCTTTCTCTTTTCTCCTGCTGGACCAGTCCTCCAATGTTTTCTATTTCTATTCAGGCCATACCATTCTTTCAGTCAAGAAAGTTCACAGCCTAAGAGTCCACTTTGGTTCTTATACCAATGAGTAACTCTTTCTTCCTATAACCAATGATCTTACAGTTCTGTCTCTGCAACCCTCTATTACTGTGCCTGTTCTTTCTACTCACACAGCTGTCAGCCAAGTTCAGGCAGTAGTCACCCTTACATAGACTATTGAAAACACCTCCTCATTGCACTCCTGGCTTCCACACTTCCTCTTTTCCAATCCATAGTCCATAACAACAACAAAACATCTTCCTAAAATACAAGACTGTCCATATTGCTTCCTTACTCAAACAATTATGATACTCTGCTGTTCAGGATAAAACACCAAGTTCTCATTGTGTTGTAACAAAGCTGCACCATCTGGTTCCATCAAAACTTTACAGGTTTATTGCCTATTACTCCCTTGGCACAGACAAAGTGGCCCATTGACTGTTCCTCGAACTCTACAATCTCTCTCCTCCCTTCATGTCTTTATACGTGCCTGGAATGCATCCTTCTATCATTTGATTCCTTCAAGGCTCCGTTTAAGTGCTGCTAAATACTAAAGAAAGGTTTTCCCAATGCCCAAAATGGTTAGTTATCTTTTCCTCCTCAAATTATCAGACATACATTTACCTGTTTCCATGTTGTGTCCCCATAGTGAAATATTAACTCCTTATTAGAAGAAATATTCCTCTTCCTGTCACCATAGCTCCTACATCTAGGACATGGCAGGAATTTAACGAATTCTTATTGGAGGAGATTTAACTGAATTGGACTGGGTTTGACTAGATTGAATTTATGAATGTGGTATCTTACCAATCCAGGTAATGGCTTCAGATAATGATGTAAAAGGGTCGGGTCATGGGGCTGAGGAAGAGCTTCCAGAGGTCAATGGAGAAAGCTGATCAATCTTGCTGCCTCCCAGAACTCATTGCACTAAACCGCTGCTGAGCAGGAAAAAGATTGCTCACATTTCCCGCATTTCACAATCCAGAAAGAGAGTTGTTCTTTTCCTCTGCCTTAAATGTCCTGTGCTACACTCAGATCTTGCACCTTCTTGTGTTACTTACTTTTAGCAGAGAAGACATCATTGAATCAAAGCCAAGTCACTAACGTCCTTTGTACTAGGGCCTACTAGAGACATGATGATGAAGCCTTAATAATACTGAAACTCTGTGTTGTGTTTTTCACTTGTCAAAGAAATCTCATTTACCCAACAATAGTATTCTAGCCTCAAATAAGGCCTGCTTGTAGGAAGTAAGTAGGAAACACACGCACACACACTCACACACATACACACACTCACACACAAACACACACTCACACACACAAATGGATGGAGAGACAGACAAGTAGATAGAAAGGGACTGTGCCTGTGATTTAATTGATAAAAAAATAACTCCCCATGTATGGAAATTCCCACCACCTATATAGCCTGGAACCTTCCTCTGTAACTTAGAACATTTAACTCCTTGGTGCTCAGGGCAACTCCATAAAAATATGTGTCAGATGGATGATTTTAACCCTGGTCTTCCTGGTATGAAGGCCATCTCTCTTTCCACCATCCCCTTCTGTCTCTTTATACAGAGATAAGTGTATGTGCATATCTACATTTATGTGTATTTATATACATGCATTCATATCTCCTACCAATAACATTTCATGCAGTCATAAAACATACATGTATGCTGATATTGTATATTTATATGTGTAATTCATATGGGTAAACAGGTTTATATAGAGAATTTATAGATGTAAAAATAGTTACATATTATATATATATATCTTTATTATAGATACATATATCTCCTACTTATAGTCACACAACACTAACACTAAGAAAATGAACTATGTACTTAGGTACAAAATATATGTGGAGTAAGGTGGGGGGGCACTTCCATCTGTAGAGTCTGACAATGGCCCCAATATACACATGACCCAACGAGAGAAGCCTGTTGTCCCAGCACTGTAAAGGGTCACTTTGATGTCAAAAGGGGGGAATTGTAACCCTGTCATTGGAACATTCCTCTTTACCTAAGGACCCAAGTCTACTATGGGGCAATTTCTCGCAATTTCTTCCCGGCTGATTTTAATATTGCTGATGTGCTCAGAAATTCCTGATCACATTGGCATCTGCCTTCCTTTTTTTTCCCTCTCCTTGGTGGCCTCTGGGAATCTTAGCATTGATACTCCCCGATCAGGAGTATCCTCACCTGTGCTCAGGCTAAAAAGACATCAAATCCAGAACTAGTTTGATTTAATACAACAAAGGCATGGAAAGGAAGGGTATCCAATTTCATAGAGTCCAGAAAGGCTCCTTCCCTTTCCAGGGCACCTACCTCTTTCCACAGGGACCACCAGACCATGGTGCTGCCTTACGTGGGCTGCCACCTCCCTGTTGCAATATGGAGAAAGACCTCAGGGCTGCTAGAGTCAAGAAATCCTCCTTTCTGATAGCACCTCTACTCCTCCAGGAACGTGGAGACCTGGGAGGAAAGGAGAGTGAAACATTGTCATGCGGAAGATACATTTGTTCTGTTTGTCTCCCGGCTCCCACAGAGCTGATGAAGGTGATGGTGGTAGCAGTGATGAGGGTGGTGATGGGGGTTGTGGCGACCGTCATAGAGAGTGTCGAAAGTTTGCAAAGCACATCATTAGGAGCACTGGGGAGAGAGAGAGTTGTTTGACATAGGGACACATTAATAGTCAGCCACCAGTGGAATAGGCTGCCTCTCCCCCCTTCCTTGTCCCCTGCTTTGACTTCTTCCAAAAGGGGGCTTATGCTTGCCAAGCGTATTGGGGACAGCGCCATTGCTCCTGGACTTTGGGCCTCCTAGGGTTTTTGGGGACACTTATTGTAGGCCTGTTTTTCTAGGTTGATTGAACCTGTTAGAGTTTATCTGAGGGTAGGGAACTTGCAGCCTTGAGGCCACATGGGGCCTTCTAGGTCTTTGGGTGCAGCCTTTTGACTAAGTACAGGTTTTATAGAACAAATTCTTTTATCAAGGGGATTTGTTCTGCGATGTTTGGATTCAGTCAAAGTTTGCACTTGAGGACCTAGAGGTCCCCATGTGGTCACCTCTGGTTTATACTCTGCTGGCAGAGGTTCCCAAAATCGAGGTTACTTTGATTTCTCCTGCTTTGAGGCATTAGAGGATTTTAGTGAAGGGGAAAAAAAAAAAAAAAAAAACCTTTTTTGGTCCAGACTTGTGCTTTCATGAGAGCAGAGTATGGAAATTATTCACCAGTGCAGAGAAGCAGCTGCTTTGCCCCATGTAGTCTTCTGTAGTTTCCAAAGGGGTGTTGAGAGTGTCTAGGGCCTGTTTATGCTCAAAGGGCCAGGAGGGCCCTTGGCAGGACCTGGGACTACGAGGCCAGGCCCCTCACCTCAATGTTGCATGCCTTTTTGGAGAAAACAAAAGGAACCCCACACAAAGAGGAATGTCACAGTGGTGTAGTGGGAAGGTGGGGGAATTTGGAGGTAGAGGACATGCCCACTTGGTTGCTTTCTGCTGCTGCTGATGACTATTACACTGGAATGGCCTAATGGAGTGGGGGCAGGGGGGGATATTGCTGAATCTGGAGCGAGAGGATGCCAGCACAGGCATCTACTCTGAATACTGTCTGTCATTTATAGCTCAGGTGATCTTGGGCAGCTCCCCTTAATCTCAGTGAACCCCAATGCCCTGCTCTGTAAACAAGAAGGGACTAATTAGATAACCTCTAAGGTTCCTTCCAATTCTGAAACTGTGATCAGGTGAGTGAAGGGTTAAGAAAATAATTATAAAGTTCACATTGTAGTATCTGGCATATAATAAGTGTTATATAAATATTAGTTACAACTGCCACTAAATACTGAAAGATTTAGGAGCAAAACGGAGAATTCCTATAATCAAAAGGAAGATGGAACCACGTGACCCAAGGTTAGACAAAGCCTGGATCTGGGCCCTGATCTTCAAGCTTCCTTTCTATTGCCCTGTGCCCATCCTCACTTATCCTAGAGAAGCTTCCTTGCATCATCATCATTTTGCAAAAAAACTCTCTGTTGTTGTGTGGGTTTTGCTGGGTTTTTGGGGGGGGGGTAGAGGATGGGAGTGGAGTATAAGTTTGTAATACAGCTTGTCAACTATATGTCTCCCTTAGATTTTTTAAAATATTAATTTATTAGTTTTTATATTAAGTAAATTACCTCCTGTATTCTTTCCTTTCTCCTTCCCTAGCCAGAAAGCTATACCTTATAAGAAAATACTTTAAGGAAGAAGAGGAAAAGAAAGAAATCAACAAAACTGGTATTAAAAACCTTGAGAATATATGAAATGTTCCTAAACTATAGACTTCTCTGTTCCAAACCCCATACCTCCTCAAAGGAGAGAAGGGTATCTTCTCATGTCTTTTCTTTGTTAATTTTGTAACAGTCCACTTCAAAAAAATTAATTTGATTTTAAGGTTTCAATTCTCTCTCACTCCTTACTCTCATTAAGAAAGCAGGGAAGGGGCGGCCAGGTAGCACAGCGAGTAAGAGCACCGGCTCCAGTGTTGAGAAGACCTGGAGATCGAATCCCGGGCTCAGACACTCAGCACCCACCCAGAAACACCTGGCCGTGTAACCTTGAGCAAGCTATTTAACCCCAATTGCTTAAAAAAAAAGAAAGCAGGGAAAACAAAACCTGTTACAAATGTGTGTGGCTAAGTAAGACAAATTCCTGACTTGACCATGTCCAGAAGCAAAAACATAATATCTAATCTGTATTCTGAGTTCATTGACTTTCTATCTAGAGGCAGACAGTGTTTCATCACGAGTCTGCTAGAATTGTGCTTGGTCCTTGTGTCGAGCAGTTTCAAAGTCTTTCAGAATTGTTTATCTTTATGATATCATTATCATTATATAAATCGTTCCCATGATTCTTCTTATTTCACTCTGCCTTAGTTCATATGAATATTCCAGGTTTTTCTGAAACCAGCTCCTTCATCATTTCTTACAGCACAACAGCATTCCCTCACATTCACGTACGCTGACTTGTTCAGCCATTCCTCAATTGATGAGCACTGCCTCAGTTTCTAGTTTATTGCCCCAGAAACTCCAAAGAGCTTCTAGAAATATTGTTGTACATGTGAGTCCTTTGTGCCTTTCTTCTATTCTTTTGGGGTATGACATATGATATCAATAGGCCAAGAGGTAAAACGTTCCCTTTCATCTGTGTTCTGGTCATTGTTCTTTTCATGCTCATGATTATATATTGTTTTCTGTGGTCTGCTTGCTTGTTTTCCCTTGTCTTATATGTCTTCACTTCCCTACATTCATGATACTCATCACTTCTTATAGAAGTCTTACATTCACACTTATTTAAGCATTGCTCAGTCAATAGGCATCTACTTTATTTAATTTGTGCTTCTGCAAAACTGTTGCTGTAAATATTTTTGAGATTGGGGGGCCCTTTCTTTTTTTTGATTAATGGCCTCTTTGGAAGTGTTACCTAACAGTGGAATCTGTATCAAACGCTTTGGACATTTAGTCTACTTTATTTGCATAACTCCAAATTGCTTTCCATAATGCCTGAACCAATTCATACACTCACCAAAAAACATTAGTGTGCCTGATTTTCCATAGTTCCTCTGATAGTGAATATTTCCTTCTTTGATTATCTTTACCAATTTGCTATATATGAAATGAAACTGGAGAGTTATTTTGATTTGTGCAACTCTTATTATTAGTAATTTGGAAAAGAGACATCAAACAAGCCATGGCCCAGACTCTCGACCTTCAACACTCCTGAGTAAGGCTCAAACAAGATTAATATGTAATTGGAAAATATTGAACCAAAGAAATAAAAATATAGTAGAGCTTAGATAATGTTAATATGTAGTTTTTTAAGTCAAAATGAAGTTTCAGGAATCCTTAGTGGTCTCCATTTCTCTTTGAGTTACATGTGAAGCATTCTTTCATTTGGAAGGTAATATTTTGCAAGTCTTTTGAGAATTTCTTCATTTCTGTGGAGCATTCAGCTCTTGGAGAATGACTCGTTGCTTTGTTCTTTGTGCATGAATGTCAATCATCTGAAATATTTGATCTAAAGACTTTTCCTTCCCTTATACTTTTATATACATATATAAATGTGTGTATACACACATATTCTTTCCCTTATACTTTTATATATTTATTTTGAATAAATTAAAATTTATGTTAAATGAAAGCAAACTAATAATCTATTATTAATACTATATTGGTTTTAATACTGTCTTTGAAAAATAGTTGATTTTGTTTTCCCTTAGGTTTTAGGAGAGATGGCTCTACTTTGCGCCCTTGACCCCTGCAGGTGAGGCTGGCTGGTCAGTGAGCCCACAGGCCCAACAGGAGTGTGTGGCCTGGCTTCCGGTGAGCTGGGCAGAAAGAGAAACCAAGTGTCCCCAGGGCAGGGGAGCTGTCAGGGAAAAGAGGGAAGGGAGGAGGAGGAGGAAGAGGAGGAGAGGCCAGAAGGAGGAGGGGAGGTGGCCATCCAATCAAGGAGCGGGTCCAGATGCCAATCTGGAAGTGCTTTCCCCGGGCTGGCGGAGGGGGCTGGGCAGCGGCTGCAGCTCCAGCTGAGGGAGAGCTCCAAGTCAGGCAAACTTGGTGGGCGCTGCCCGGGTAGGTTGTGAAGTAAGTGTGTGACAGCGCTGGGGGAGGGGGCGCGATCGGCCGGGGGGAGAGGATGGGCAGCCCTTGCCCAGCCTCCTGGAGGTGTGCAGGGTCCCCTCGGAATGCGTGCACACACACACACACACACACACGTGCACCCACACCAAGGCACACACACAACCATGCTCACGCACACAGACGTGTGCACCCCCACGCTCACGCCAGCCTGAAGGCCCCTGGAGCTGGCTTCTGCAGAGGCTGGAGGAACCAGGATATGAACCTGCAGGGACTGCAAGGCCTCTCGCTGCCCTTTGCTGGCTGCTCCCCCTCTCCTCTCCTCCTCCCCCCCTCCTCCTTTCCATACTCACCTTTCCCCTCCTCCTTTGGGCCCCGGGCTCTCCTTCAAGCTTCCTTCCGTCCCCCTCTCTCCTCTTTGCACCCATTATTCGCTTCCTCCTTCCTTCTATCTTCTGCCTATTCACTTTCACTAATGAAGTGGGTAGGGCATTAGACTTCAAGCCAAAAACAAAAGCAAACAAACCCAGGTTCAGTTCCTGCTTCAGACACTTAAAGAGAACTAGCTTGGTGATCTATCTGTGCCTCAGTTTCCTTATCTGTAGATAAGAGGGTTGTAAATAAGATGAGGAAACTGAAGCCCAGGGAGCTAGTGACTTGCTCAAGGTCTCTTTCTCTCCCTAATAGTCTTGTTTTCCCCAATTACATGTAAAGATAGTTTTCAACATTCATTTTCATCAAATCTTTTAGTTCCACTTTTTCTCCCTCCCTTTCTTCCCCACTCCCCAAGGCGCAAGCCATCTGATACAGGTTATACATGCCCAATCATGCTAATGAAGTGTCTCCTTCTGTCTCTGTCTCTGTCTCTCATTAAATGGCAGAGCCAGGCCTTGAACCTGGACACTCTCACTCCACATTCCTTGTCTTCGCCCTTGTATTCTTTCTGCTTCAGTTTCTTCCTCTAGAGGTGACTGCAGCTGCACAACATGGTCTCCTCCAGCTCAAATCCACTTCCTGCTTCTTGTACTCACCTCTTGTTTCTTTCCTCCTTCCTCAGTGATTCCTGAGGACTTTCCATTGCCCCTCGCCCTCTTTATTCCAAGATCTACCCCGTATGTGCACAGTTCCCCTGCCTGTGCCCACAGCTAGGACATTGGGGAAGCTCCTGGCACATCGACTGAGCCTGGCATTTTTCAGAGCCTTCTCCTGAACCCCAAGCCCCGCAAATTGTACTTATTAAGTGCTTAGTAAATATTCCCAGCATTAGACTGAGTGTTTGTGACTATCCAAAGAGAAATCTGTCTCCTTAGAGCCTGCAGTTTCCAGAATGAGCCCTGGCCTGTGAATGATCAGTCCTGGGTTCGATTTCTGGTTCTTCCACTTAGCAGCTGTGAGATCCTAGGAAAGGTGTTTCTGTCTCTGAAGCTAACGAGCCATCCTCTTCTATAAAAAGAAGGGCTTGCACTCAAGATGGCCTCTGGGGTCCTTATTACCTCTCACTCTGTACCCCCTGTGCAAACTCTGCACACTTCAGGGTGTCTAGTCCTGATCAAGTCTCAGTTTAAATGTCTCCTCCTCCAGGAAGCCTTTCCTTGCTCCTCTAATTTCTAGAGTCCTCTTCCCCTCCCTTTGGAAACTTTATATTTATTTGATAGACATTTTGGGTTTTTTATACATAAATTCAGAGACCTAGAGCTAGAAGGAAGCTGAGAGATCATCCTGGGAGTTCAACTCCCTCATTTTTCAGAGGGGGAAACTGAGGCTGAGGGAGATGAAGTGATGTGTCCCCCAGGGATGTTGGGTCAGTCAATCAATCAAATAGTCATAAGAGTTGAAACCAAACCCACCTTTTCAGGGCCCTTTCTATTGTAACGTACTGCCTCCTTCCCTGTGTACCCAGAGGAATGGAAGATTCTTGAGGGCAGGAACTGTTTGTTTTTTTCTCTTCGTCTCCCTAGAACCTGGTGCAGTTTCTTGAAAAAAATGCTTTTTGAATGAATGCATGAATTTGGGAGGGGCCCAGTGAAATAATAACTCTCCTCTCTATGGCTCCTGAATAGTCAAAGTCTGTTTAATTACAACCCTCTTATGTGGTACAGAGTGGGAGTGTTAATATGGTCATGTTTCCAGATGAAGTCATCGAAGGTTTGAAAAGTTAAATGACTGGCCTACTAATTAGGAAGATCTGAGTTCAAGTGTAGCTTCAGAGAGTTTCTCGTTGTGCAATCACAGGCAAGTCACTTAGGTACTGTTTGCTTCAGTCTCTTCATTTGTAAAATAGGGATAATATTAGCCCCTAGCTCCCATTGTTGTTATGAGGCTCAAATAACATAACAGTGGCAAAGCACTCAGCAGTGCCCAGCTCATAGTAAGCACTATATGTTTATCATTACCACCCTACCCCCGTCATCACCATCACCATCACCATCATCATCACCCCTATCATCACCATCACCATCATCACCATCACCATCACCATCACCACCACAATCACCATCACCATCACCATCATCACCATCACCATCATCATCATCATCATCATCATCATCATCATCATCATCATCATCATCATCATCATCATCCCTTGTAAGCTTCTGAGATGGGATTCCAGATCAGTATCCCTGACTCTGAGCCAGCATTTCTCCACTGTTCTCTTTCCCTGTTCCACTCTCTGTATAGATGCTTCAATATTAAACATTTCCCCCTGAATTTACAACTACCAAAAAAGAATGGTCTTTTCCCCCCTATGTGGCCTCCTCACTCATTTTTCCATACAGAGATCAAGAAATAAATGTGGATAAACTTTGAGATCTAAGAATTGCGGTACAGTCATTGTAAATATATTGTTGCAGTGGAAGGAAAGGGTGAGTCAAGAAAGAAAATGATGAAGTTACTGGGGAAAGGTTACTTTGGATGTCTGGGCTGCAAGATTAGGTAATGGAAGCTGATCTCTGGAATGACTCTATTTGTGGTTTTGAGATGGTAGGAGAAGTGAGACATTTATCACTCTACCATTAGGGATGTTAAGAGCTGTAGATGGGGAGAGAGAACATTATAGGTATAGGGAACAACGTGGGTAAAATCTCGAAGATGGCAGATGGAATGTAGTAATAGGGAGCCACATAGGTTTATTGAGCAGGGAAGTGACATGATCAGACTAACACTTTAGGAAAATCACTTTGTTAGTTGGTTAGAGGATGGACAGGAATTGGGAGAGATTTGAGGTAGGGAGGCCAATCAACAGGCTATTCAAGTAGCCCAGGGGGAGTTGGCTGCTGTGTGATTGGAGAGAAGATACATTCAAAATTTATTGTAGAGAAAGAAATGATAATTGGCACTTGATTGTCTCTGTGGGGTGAACAAAAACAAGGGTAGATGATGACAAAAAGGTTGTGAGCTTTGGTGACTGAGAGGATAATGGAGTCCTTGACAGAAATAGGGAAGTTCAGAAGAAGAGAGGGTTGGGGGGAAAGTAATGAGTTCTGTTTTGGACATTTTGAGTTTGACTTGTCACAGGGTGGGGGAGGGGGACTTTGTGGGTAGATGAATGGGGGAGGTAGCCATCATTGTTTTGTTACACCACTACACACACACATATAATTATATATGTGTGTGTTATATATCACATATAATATGCTTCCTGATTACAGAACAAGGTTATATTGCATTCTTTTTATTGCAATTTATTGAGTTATTCCTCAATTGATGGATATACACCTTGTTTCCATTTTTTACCACAAAAATGCTACTCTGATTTTTCTTTTCTCCTTTCTTTCTTTCTTTCTTTCTTTCTTTCTTTCTTTCTTTCTTTC
>NW_027185852.1:16673524-16711226 GCF_028583685.1 Petaurus breviceps papuanus | reverse complement strand
TTCTCACTCTCTCTTTCTCTTTCTTTTTTCTCTTTCCCTTCCTTCCTTCCTTTCTCTTTCTCTTTCCTTTTTTTTACTCCATATGGGACTTTTCTTTGTCTCTTAGACTTTCTCATGGCCTATGAACAGCAGCAGGATAGTTGGATCAAAGGGTTTGAGAAAGATTTACATTAGAAACGTGCGTGGGTAATTGTTAAATCTATACCTAACAATTAAAAGAAGTTAGGAATGTTGTGAGGGGACTTTCTGACCTTGTGAAGTTAACCTTATGGAAAATGATCATGTCCTCTCAGAAACTGGTTGGTGGTACCACTGTTGGTGAAAAAGTAATGAATGAGATAATGAGATGAGCTTCAGTTGCAGCCCTTCTCATGTCCTAAATGTGCATATGCCCTCTCTTGCCTAAAACAATGCCCTGGTTCTAAAGCTTACCTCCCTCAAAGTTGCCCTTAGTGGGAAAATCAAATATGGTGAAACAGATGAGTCATTCTCCCAAAAGGAAGAGTAGAAAGAAAAAAATCCTAGAAAACCTATGAAAGCACAGAAAACGTCTGACATATGGAGTGTTCCACATTCATAGTCCAATTTTATAAAGAAAAAAAAAAGGTGGCTTCTTATTTTACTTCTTTGGGGCCAAGCTTGGTCATTCTAATTTCAAAATATTCAATTTCAATTGTTGATGTAAAGGGAGAAAACATTATCGTAGTCATCATGTATGTGGTTTTCCTGTTTCTGTTGGTTTTTCTTGGCATCTATTCATATAATTCTTTACGTGCTTCTCTGTGTTCATCTATTTATTGTTTCTTAGGTCACTATAATGATTCCATTATATCTATGTAAGAGAGTTTCTTTTGGCATCTCTGAGTTGATGGGCATTGATTTTATTGATAGTTCTTTGCTGTTATTACAAGAAGTGTTATTAGAAATTATTTGGTACATATGGGGAGTTCCTTTATATTATTGAACCTTTTAGGAATATCTTCCTAATAGTGGGATATCTGGATCAAAGGGTATGGCCATGCTTAGTCACTTTCTTAGCGTAATTCTGAATTGCTTCCCATAATGGTTGGGCCAAATCATAAATCCACCAACGATGTATGAATGTGCCAGTTTTTTCCACAATCCCTGCAGCACTTAACTGTCCTCATCTTTGCCAATTTGCTAAATTGTGCAGTAAAACTTTTGACTCATACTTTTCCTATTATTAGTGCTTCTGAGGCTCCTTTCATATGATGCTTAATAGTTTGTAATTCTTTTGAGAATTGTTTATATCTCTTTGATAGCTGGTTAGAGGGTGGAAAATAATGGAGAGAGAATTGAGGCAGGGAGGTCAATGAGAAAGCTCCTTGTTGGGCATGACCTTGATGACATCCTTTGTTATCTTTGACAGGTTGGTTTTTGATGTCCTATAATTCAGAGTACCTGTGATTCCACAGTTTGGGGCACTCCCTTGATTGATTTAAGCACATCTTACACTTCTTTCTGTTAATTACTGTGTGATACAATGGAAGTAACATTGAACTTGGAAGAATATGATTGGAATTAAAATCCCAAGTTGTATCTCTTCCCCTCCCTCCCCCCTGCTACCTGTGTGACCTTGGGTAAGTCATTTAACTTTCCAACTCTAAAGCTATCATACTGTCCCTTAAGTTCTCTGGTCCTCATTTTTCTCATCTGTAAAATTGGAGGGTTGGCCTCAATGGCCTCTAAAGCATCTTCTAGCTTGAGATCTAGGATCCTGAGGTGAAGAGCCTCTCTTTGCTTAGCTAGGAGCATCCTCCGATGTTTGACACGGAATTTGCCATTAGTGAGGAACTCAAAGCTTTTCCTTTTAGATGATGAAGCCTGTCAAAGTTAGTGTTACTCTGGCATAGCCCTCAAAAACCCAGAGTCAACTTTTTGCCAGGAAAAGATACAGGATCAGGACATTAAGAAAGATTAGGGTTGCACTTTGCAAATTTTAAATGGCTCAATATTAATGCTGTGATTTATGCCCTTGCTTCCCTATGATGAATGCTATCGGTATTTGTGTTCAACCCCAAAGAGTTGCAACAGGGCCTTTTACAGGAAGGACAGACTCTCCTTCAATTTGTTTTACCCTTGAGGCCTCATTCTTTAGTCCCGTCACCTTTAGCCCTGAAATTACAATTCTAGACTGAGCAAGTGGGGTCAACACTGAAATGGGCCAGGGAACCAGACTGGCCTCTGGGTGGGAATTGTTTCAGAGGAAGGAGTTTCATAATCTACTGTGAAAAACTGATCTTGTTGTCCTACCTAGAACTGGCCTGAGCTTGCCAGAGGTAATTATGGCTAGTGGGTTTGTTTGTGTGTTTTTTCCATTGGAGTGGCTTTCTGGTAAGAGGTAAGAGCTATGGATTTCATCCAGGATGCTAATTGTATGTAATATTGTTCCTTTAGGGCAAATGTTCTTAAACTTTATTTATGTCCAGGCTTCTTTTGCCAGTCTGGTAAAGCTTACGGACCCCCTCTCTGAATGCTGCTTTTAAAATTTTAATTATACATATTTTTTTCAAGCATCAAAAATTCACCATCTCTCTTTGACCCTCCCCCTTCCCATTGCAATCAAAAGACAAACAAAATCCCAGTGACAAACGTGTAGTTAAGCAAAACAAATTTCTTCATTAGGCACATCAAAAAAAAAAACATTCCTCATTCTATCTACACTCTACGTTCTTCACTTTTCTGTCAGCAGATGAGTAGAATGTTTTGTCATCAGTCCTCTGGAACTGTAGTGAATCATCATGCTGATTGGAATTCCTAATTTATATTTATCATATTATTTCATTATATAATTTGTTCTTCTGGTTCTACTCACTTCACTCTACATCATTTCTTAAAAATCTTCCCAGGTTTCTCTGAAACCTTTCCTATCAACATTTCTCATAGCACAATAGGATTCTATCACATTTGTATATTATAACTTGTTCAACCATCTTCCAATTTATGAACACTCCCTCAGATTCCCATTTTTGCCACCCCGCAAAAAGAGCCACACTTATTTTTGTGCATTCTTAGAGTTTGTTTTGCTTAGGCATAATTCTTCCCTTAATCTACCTTTCTTCTGATTCCTCATTATTTCCCTTATATTTTCCTCTTGAGTGAAATGTATTTCTTTACCCAATTGTCCCCTCCACTGACCAGTTCAGAGAAGTTCAAGTATTAGCTGCTCCCCTTACCCCTTCCTCCTTGTTTATATAGATGGGATAATTTTCCCTTGACTTCCTTTCCCAAAGGCCCAACCAAGTGCTATACATTTAGAAATGTTTAAACTTCAAAGTTTCTCTGTAGTTGTAGTGTTTTGATTACTAATGTCTAGAAGTCATTTATTTCACTGGAAATCTGTTTTTTTTTCCCTTGTGGGATTATATTTTTTCCTGGTTAAATTATTCTTAGCTGTCATATAGGTTTTTTGACTTCTTTAATATCACTTTCCAAGCTTTCTGCTTCATTACAGTTGTGACTGCTAAATCCTGTGTGATCACAACTATAATTCCTCAATATTTGAATTCTTTCTTTCTTGATGTTTGCAGAATTTTTTCCTTTGATTTGGAAGCTTTGGATTTTCAATGTAATGTTCTTGCATCTCTTTATTTGAGGTTTTTTTCAGGAGGTGACATGTAAAGGAGTTGATGAATGCTGTTTCCATTTTTCCTTCTGGTTCTAAGATTTCAGAGCATTTTTCTTTTAAGATTTTTTTTTCTTTTTTGGAGGGCAATTTGGGGTTAAGTGACTTGCCCAAGGTCACAGGCTAGTTTTTGTGTTATGTCTGATGCCGGATTTGAACTCAGGTCCTCCTGACTCCAGGGCCGGTACTCTATTCACTGGGCCACCTAGCCACCCCCTTTTAAGATTTCTTAAACATGATGTTTAGCTTCTTTTTTGGGGGGAGGAGTAATGGTATTTTGGTAGTTCAATAATTCTTATTTTCCTCTCTTTAATCTGTTTTCCAGGTGAGTTGTTTTTGCTCTGAAATAACTTGAATTTTATTTCTATCTTTCTTAAATCTTTTGATTTTGTTCTAATATCTCTTCTCATTTCCATTGTTTCATGGAGTCATTGCCTTCCATTTAGTCCATTCTAATTTTCAGGGATTTTATTGCTGGGACAAGATTTTGTACTTCTTGTGCCAGACTTAATTCTCTTCCCATTTTTCTTTCACATCTTCCCTTTCTTTTCCATTTCTTCCCTCTAGAGATCTCATTTCATTTATAACAACAAACATTTTTAACTTTTGTTTCACCTCTTCCCAGAATTCTAGTTGAATTTGTGTCACAGATGTGTTTTACTTTGAAACTTTGTAGATATTTTGGAGTTAGTCTCTTCTACTATTGTTGTGTCTTGAGTGTCCCTGTAAGAGTAATAGCTTTTTAGACTGGGTTCCTTCCCCCCCCACCTTATTTCTTTACTTATCCTTCTAACCACTTTCCTGATTTCAGATGTGATGTAAGGACACATTTCTGAGCCCTTTTGGAAGGAAAGTCTTATCTCGTTTTGTTGCTGCTTCCATGGAATGTTGATCTCAAGTACCTCAGATCTGAGCACTTGCAGGCTTTCAGTGCTCCCCAAGTGATCTGATCCAGGTTCTTGAGCTAGATCTGAGCAACAATAGAATGCTATTGTACTCAGCCATTATTAGTAATCTGGGAAGATCTGTTGGTCCAGAGTGACAGAACTAAAGGCTCCCCTTTGTCCTGGGATCCCTGCCACATACATTCCTCTTCCATCTTCAGACTAAGCTAGAAACTGGAACTGAGATCCCTCTCTGCTCCTGGGATCTGAACCGCCACAAATTACTGCTTGCTTCTGAACTCCCTCCTTTTTCTTGGTCCTGTGACCTCTTTACCCTGGGTGTACCTTTATGTACAAAGACCCTCCTCAATACATCTTTGATCTGTGACTTAGAACTGGGTAGTAAATAATGTAATTTCTAACTGGCAAGGGATTCTGTCGAAGTTCCCAGTCTTGGTCTAGAACTTCCTTTTACTGTAGTGGATAGTGAATAGTTGGAATTTTTTGTTTGATGTGCTCCTGGCCAGGTCCCATCCCCAGTGTCCACATACCTTTCCTTCCATCTCTCTATGCCAACTTGGTCTGGGAAACAAACAAACAAACAAACATGATTCACTGTGATTTTTTTCTTGGACTTCCCTATCAGGATTTGGTTTAGTGAGTTTTCCATATATGTTTGAAGGAGTTTGTGGTCTATAGTTCTTCCTGTTACTCCACCTTGGCTGTAGCCAGAATATTCATGCAGTTAAGTGGTACAGTGGAGAGAGTACCCATCCTCCCATTCTGGAGTCAAGAAGATGTGAGTTCAAATCCAGTCACAGAAATGAGCTACCTGTGTGACCCTAGTCAAGTCACTTAACCTCTGTTTGCTTCAGTTTTCTTATCTGTCAAGTCGGGATAAATATTACCTATCCCCCAAGGTTGTTGTGAGAATAAAATGAGATATTTATTGTAAAGCACTTCACACAATGTGTGGCACCTAGTAAGGACTATATTAATGTTTTCCTCCTCCTCCTCCTCCTTCTCTTCCTCTTCCTCCTCCTCCTCTTCCTCCTCTTCTTCTTCTCCTCTTGTCCTTTTCCTTCTCCTCCTCCTCCTTTCCCTCCTCCTTTTCTTCCTCCTTTCCTCCTCCTTCTCCTCCTCCTCCTCTTCCTCCTCCTCCTCCCAGTGTCTTGCACATAGCAGTTGTTTATTGTCTGACTGATTTTGGGTATCCTCAGCACTAGGAGTATTCAAAGACATGATACATACTCTCAAGGAACTTTTAGTGTATCTTTGAAAACATGCTGTATACACATTAAAAAATTAAGGAAAAACTTGGAAATACTACATTATAAACCTTAGCTTAGAGGTAAAGACAATAACTAGTGTTCAAGTTCCAGGGAGAAAGGGATCGTTGTGAGCAGGGGTGGTTAGGGACTGGATGGTCCAGTGCTGAGGCTGGGAAAGTGGGTAAGAGTGAGACATGGATACTCAAAGGGAGACTGTCTTTTGCCTCTTTCTGTATCCCTAGCACTTAGCATGCTACCTAGCATACAGTAGGTGCTTAACAAATGTTTATTGATTGATTGAAGAGACTAGCCTTCAGGGCTTGTTCTCTAGTGACTTTATAGGACACTTAGGATCTCCTTGGTTGGCTAACCTCAGTGCCCAGCAAAGGATCTTGACAAATATACATTGCATTGAATTATATTAAAGATACGGATGATAGCTGTGTGCCCATAGTCAAGTCTTTGGGCTTTGATCTTGGCCTCTGTCACATAGGTCATAGAAAAATAATTATTATAATAATAGCAAACATTGCTATATAGCTTTGAGATTTGTACAGTACTGCATGCATGATCTCATTTAGGTCTCATAACTCTGTGAGGTAGGTTCTGTTATTATCCTTATGAAGAAATGGAGTCTGAGAGAAGCAGAGTTATTTTTCCACGGTTCCCTAGCTGGTGGGGATCTGTCTGATCTTCCTGATTCTCAGACCAGTGTTCTACACAAGGGATGAAATCCCAAGTCACACACACCTAACCAGCAACAGCAAAGGTAAACTGAGTCACAAGGTCATCTAGGCACCTGGATAGTTATTTACCTTCAGCAGGGAGGGACACCCTGCTTTAAAAAGGGAAGAGATTCCCAGGACAGTTTTCTTTGAAACATTTGGCTCAAAGAAATGTCCTTGTGTTTTAAGGATAAGTCCAGTTCAGAAATCAAAACCAGACCCACTTTTAAGCACTTAATCTCTGGCCTCTTGGTAGCTGCAATGACTGGGAGAAAGATGACCCAGGTTATATTTTTGACTCCTTGTGGGCCAATACTTCCCTTTCTGTGGAAGATGGATGTCATGGTGTGATGCCTTGGCATGGTACAAAGACCAATGGCCTGGGAGTTCTAGTGTCAGCTGTTTCAGCTGGAGGGAGAGGGTGGCCTCTGGCAGCTCATTTATTCTCTCTGGGCCTCCACTGCACAATATGGACAAGAATGAGTTCTGAGATCCACCCAGTTCAAAGAATTTCACAACTCAGTGACTCATTTGTGGCCTAGTTGGTGGTGTGCATCCCTGGGTTGAATTTTACCTCTGTTCTTTGCAAGCGTTGTGACAGTGGCCAAGTCACTCTCCCTTTCATGGTCCTCAGTTTCCTAATATGTAAAATCAGGGGATGACTTCTAATGACTTTCCAGCTGTAGATATATTATCATATGTACCTTATGGTAACCTTGAACTTATCACATCAAACTTCTGGAGAGGTTCCTGTAGGTTCCATGGCCATGAACTATTTCCTCATCCCTTCACCCTGGCCATGATGATATACCTTTGGTTTTATGCATCTGAACCTAGGATTTCATTGGTGCGAGGAACTTGCTCTGCCAATGGAGATCTTAATTGCCCAGAGTCACTGAGAATCCGGTGACTTTTCCTAAAGTCACATAGCCAGGGTTTTTTTGTTTGTTTTTGTGAGGCAATTGGGGTTAAGTGACTTGTTCAGGGGCACACAGCTAGTAAGTGTCAAGTGTCTGAGGCTGGATTTGAACTCAGGTCCTCCTGACTCCAGAGCTGCTGCTCTATCTACTGTACCACCTAGCTGCCCCACAGCCATGTTTTAAAGGAGGGACTTGATCCCAAGCATCGTGGCTCCAAGGCCAGCTTTCTCCCCAGCAATGTTGCTTCTCCTTTGATTGGCACTCAATATTCCAGGAGTGTATCTGATGTATAGACCAAGAAAAACTACATAATCGATAATTTTTTTAAATGGTTGTGGGAATGGAATAGGAAGGAGGGAGGCCTAAGCATAAGAGGAGGAGGGTGACTTGTTCTCTAAGTTCAGGTTACTCTGTTGTATTTCAGTGAGATCTGTGATCCCACCCATGCAGAAAGTCTATCTGGTGCAGATGGATTGCCGCCTATCCATGGCCTTTGTTCCCTTGCAGCTCATGTCAGTGTCCTCCTGTGGATTCTCCACAGAAAGTCTGCCCTGTGTGCCTTTCTTGAGATCTCTCAAAATGATACAAGGGCTAGTCATCTCAGGCAATCACACAGAGCTCTTCCAGACCCTTGGATGCTATGTTTATGCCTTACTTTGCTACACCCAAGAAATAATGATAAATACATCAAATGGCAGAACTGGAAGCGGCCTCAAAGGTCCATCTCACTTTACAAAGGACAGGAAAAGAATGCTTCCATCCCAGTGTCAGGTCTATCTATGATTAATGATGAAGAGTTGTATCAATGGACTTAGAATCTGTTCCTGATTCCTACCAAATTCTAGCAGCTTTCTGCTCAATCTACTTTGAATTAAACAAGTTTATATTGATTCTTATTTATTCTGTATACACACAAAAAATATACACATGTATTTGTCTCCCTCATTAGAATGTAAATATGTTGAAAAGAAAAATTGTTTCTTCATCTATATATGATGGGAGTCCCACAGGCTCTATCACATAGAAGACACTTAAAAAATTTGTTGATGAATTTATTTATTATTATTATCATCATTGCTGTGTCCTTGTCCCCATGCCCTTCATAGGCTACTCCCCCCATAACTGTAACATCTCATGATTACAACAATTGAGTCGGGAGGTGAAAGCCCTTTAATTCCACCTGGAATGCTCTCCCTCCTCTCCTCCACCTTTTGGGATCCCCAGTTCCCATTGAAGCTTGCCTCAAACATTGACTCATAGACAAGAACTTTTTTAAGGGCCCTTTCAGCTGTGATTCTATGATCCTATGACCTTCCCTCTCTTCTCCCTTCCAGATTCTGACTTCAAATTACCTTGTGTTTATTTTGTATATATTAATGTATGTCCGTGTTATCTTCCCCAATAGAATGTAAACTCCAGAAATGCCCTTTGTTGTGCCATGCTTTCTCTCCACTTAAGAAGATTATAATGTATTGCAGTAGTTGAAGCTAAAATAACATCAGCTGTTTTGATATACAAAAAGAGTAATTGAGTCCTGATTGCTATGGTCTTGAGAAGGAGGGCTCTGAGAGTTCAGAGAAGACCTAGGTGTAATGTTAATGGGATTTAAGATATTCCCTGCCCATTAATAGACCTCACATGGGGTCCATTAAGGAAAGCTTGCTTAGGGAAGGCTTGCTTAGAGGGAGCCTTTAACTCCTTTTTCTAATTTCTAATGATGCTCTGCGTCAGGAGGGTAGTGATGCCTTCTGTCTCTGAGAAGTGAACATATACTCTGAGTTGGTATTTGGTCGAGATTCTGAGTGTCCATATGTTCAGAGCCCTCTGACTGCTCAGATGGGAGGACTCTCTCCATTCAGTGATGCATGTAAAGTATATAGTTGATTCAGGCAGTCAGAGCCCTGTCTGTTGGTCTTTATTTCTCTACCTGTATTTTCTCTGAAGTTCAGGGTGCTGACTTTTCCCCTGAACTAGTGAATGTAATTAAAAAAAAAAGATTGTTGACCCCTTTAACAGCTATCCTTCCTACTAAAGCAGATCTAAAAACCTGTGCTAGCCGTAGTCCTGGGTATGCCAGTGGGGTTGCCGCTATACTAGGTCATAAGATTCACAAATAGAAGTGAGGGGTCTAGTTCCTTGTTTGTTGTTCCTTCATTTCAATTGTATCCAACTCGTCATAACTCCATTTGGGTTTTTCTTAGCAGAGATGCTGGACTGGTTTGCTATTTCCATTTGTCATTTCCTTCTCCAATCTAAAGCAGGCTGAGAGAGGAGACAAGATTTCACAAAAAGTGATTTGGAGCCTCAGAGCTGGAAGAGACCTCCAAGGCTATCTAGCCTAATCTGCACCCTAATATGAATATCCTTTATACCTTCCCTGACAGTAGAGTCCTCCAGCCAGCACAGAATGATGCAGTAGCCATTGCCTCCTCAAACAGTGTATTCTACTTTTGTCTGGCTCTAATTGGTAGTATTTCCTTAAAGTAATCCCGAACTTACCTCTTTGCAAATTGTTCAAGAACTGATTGTTCTTGGTTGTTCCTTCTGTGACCAAGTGGAACAAGTCTAGTTCTTCCTGTGTAGGATAGCCATTCAAAGACTTAGAGGTCAATGACATGTTTCCCATAAATCTTCTCTTCTTTGGGCTTTGGAACATCCCTCAAGTTCCTTCCAGTCAACCTGTGGTTTTCTTGGGCTCCAGTCCATTCACTGTCCAGATCTATTTCCACTTACCATGCTCTAATTTCCCAATATCTCTCCTAAAACTTAGACTTGAGCTGGTCTTGAAGGATGGGTAGGAAAAGTGGGGGGAAAGGACTTTGAGCATGGGTGCTGGAGGGGCCTTGATGGTGGGGGGTCCATGCCAGGATTGGGGAAATGGGGAGATGAGGGAGGGCAGATGTGCCTAGTCACATATCATAGACTTCAAGCAGTGGTTCTTAACCTTTTTGGTGTCCTAGATCTCCTTGGCAGTCTGGTAAGATCTGTGGCCCCCCTTGTCAGAATCAGGTTTTTAAACAAAAATAAAATAAAATACTGAGGATTGTAAAGGAAATCAATTATACTGAAATATAATCATCAATGTATTAAAAGAAAGTGTCCAGATCCCAAGTTAAGAACCAACCCCTTCTGCAGAGCCTTAAAAGATCTAATAGATATATTCATCTTACATCTCCTACCTCATAGATTTGGGGTCGTAAATGACCTTAGAGGCTGTAGAACCCAACACCCCCATTTTATAGATGAAATAACTGAGAATCTGAGAAATGAAGTGTTTTGTCTTAGGCTCACACAGTCCATCAGTGTATGAGATTCAACCCGGGCAGGTTTATCCCACCTTTTCTGGACAACAACCTTTTCCTTTGACATCTCTAACAAGGAATCACCCAATCTCTACTTCAAGATCTCCCATGATAAAATATTCAATGGTGCTCATTCCATTTTCTGACCACTGTAAATATTAGGACCTTCTTATATCAAATCAGAATCTTCTGGAAAAAAAGAATAGGCAGATCTCCTAATAGCCTACTATACATGGCAAGCTCAAAGATCACAGAATCTGATCACCTTATTTGGGCACTGGAAGGGGTATTGGTGGCTATCTAGTCCAACCCACACAGGAAAGAAACCCTCTGTGAGTTCACATAGAGCAGGAACTTCCAGAGGAGAAAAGTCCCTCTGCTGATATAAATTAGCACCTTCTCTGAAACTTATAGTCCTAGAAAGTTGTATGCTATGCTAGCAATAACTTTTATAGCCAGAAGACCTGTGTGTGAATTCTGGCTCTTCTTCTGACTACAAATGGAATAACTTTCACGATCTTTCCTGTTTCTGTTCTTTAGGGTCCAGAAGGATAAGCAGAATCCCTCTTCTTTTTAGTAGCTGCTCAAACAACTAAAAATAGGCATGATGGCTGCATGCTCCCACATCCTCTCTTCTGCTGGCCCAGCTTCACTAGTTCCTTTAATGGTCCATCTTCCCCCTTATGCTCTCCAGTTCTCCCTCCATCCTCCTTATCTCTGGGGATGGTCAATTTGGTCGACCAGAATTTGAGGCCCCCAAATGCATATAGTACTCTCATGGTCCAATCCCTTCATGTTACAAATGAAGAGACCAAGTTGTGATTCAGTAACATAAAGTGATTTGTCCAGGGTCACACAGTGACAGTCAGTGACCAAAGTGGTTCTAGGCAGGCCCAGGTCTTCTGGCACAACCCAGTGCATTGCCCCCTTCCGAGGCAGCTGTTTTCTAATTGGACATAGTCAGCTCTTCTTTAATCTACAATCTTCCTGAGAGCCCATGTAGTACTGCTGAGGATGGGTGCCGGGAAGAGTACTGGAGAGTCAGTGTGTTGAGGTGGAGAGAGTGAAAAGCCTAGAATCCATCCATCCGTCCGTCCGACCGTCCATCCGTCCGTCCGACCGTCCATCCGTCCGTCCGTCTGTCCATCCATCCATCTATGAGACATGAGCCATGCTAGGCCCTGAGGACCCAAAGTCCTCACCCTCAAAGAGCTTATGCTTTATTGGGGGAGTCACCATATACCTTAATATATATGAAGATAACTTCAAAGGAGTTACAAGGCTGTTTAGGGAGGGAGGGCACTAGAGGCTGGGAATGGAGGGAGGAGGCTAAAGGAAAGGATTCAGATTGAAGTTGGAGCTCGGGAGGGGTCTCTCCTTACCTCAACCTCTTAGAACCTTCTCTTTGTGTATCACCAGGTCTCCTGACTATTCTCCCAGCCTTCTTTCCACACTTAGAATTATGATAATAGCTGGCATTTATTAAGTACCTATTATGTAATAAGGACTGTACAAATGTTATCTCATTTTATGTTTATAATAACCTAGTGAGATAGGTGCTGCTGTTTTCTCCGTTTCAGAAAATTGAGGCTTACAGAGGGTGAGTGACTGGCTAGGGTCACATAGCCAGCAAGTGTCTGAGGTTGGATTTGAACTCAGGTTTTCCTAATTCCAGGTCCAGCATTCCACCCACTGTTAGAAGAGACCTCAGAGCCCATTTAGTCTTACCCATACCTGAAAAATAAATCCCTGCTCTTTTCTTTCCACCCTAGGTCATCCAGACTCTGCTTGAAGACCTTCAGTGGGGATCGGAGTGCCCTCCCAGGGCATTTATTTATTCTGTAACATTGCATGCATTGTTAGGCAGATACCAGGCCTCATCCTCCATGTTCCATCCCTGTCCTTTAGTTCTTGGCTGTTCTCTCTAAAGCCCAGCAGACTTTCTTCATGTGTACTGTGAATGAGCAGTCCATGGAGTTCCAAAGGTTAAAGTTTAGAACTCCATGGGCTGGTCCTTGTCAGTGCCTGCTCTTTTCACAGAGAGAGCCACCTGATCTGTCTCATAGTATAGAAATATCCCGGAGCCAGCCAGCTAGTGACCCCTAGATTTAAAGGCCTTCTCTATCTTAGACATTTGAGGAGACCAGCATTTAAGAATCAGGAAGGAAGGGAAGGTAAGCTGATCCAGGCTGGATAATTGTGGCCTTAGTCAACCAATCCTCTGCTACTCAATCATTCTTTTTTTTAATCCTAACCTCCCAGCATCCCATTTTCAGAATGAGGTTTGTTCCTTTCCTTGAATAGCTACAATGTTTTTATCTACAATGGCCTCCTTCCTCTCCCCTCTTCCTCCCTCCCTCCCTCTCTCCCTTCCTCCCTTCCTTCCTTCCTCCCTTCCTCCCTCCCTCCCTCCCTTCCTTCCTTCCTTCCTTCCTTCCTTCCTTCCTTCCTTCCTTCCTTCCTTCCTTCCTTCCTTCTTCCCCCCCCTCTCTCTTTCTCTCTTTCTGCCTGCCCACAGTTAGCCTGTCTTTTGAAGAACCAGATGAGAAGTCTGCAGTTTCCTTTGAATGTATTTCTAATAATATTTATGCAGACTGTTATTTAATGAACCATGTAAATATTGATCACGCAAAGCAGACCTTTGATCCTCAACAAATTTTTTAAAAAGCCTTTTTCCTTCTGAGGGCAAGAAGAAGAGACAGGTTTCATTGTAGATTCTTTAAGGAGTCATGCCAAGAAGGTTGGCAGGCTCTGGTGGTGGGGTGGGGGAGGCATTCAGGTAAAATGGTGTTTGGATTCTCTCACTCTCCTACCTTTCTGTCCTTTCTTTCTTCAATTCCCCCTGGCTTCCTCCAAATCTCAGCTAAAATCCTACCTTCTGTGAGAAGCCTATGCTGATCCCAATTAAAAACTCATGTCTTCCTTCTCCTGTTCACCTCCAATTTGTTCTGTACGTCTCTTGTTCGTACATAGTTGATTGCCCTCCCCCATTAGGGTGCAGGTTCCTTAAGTACAAGGATTGCTTTGGTCTTTTTGTATTCCCAGGGTCTAACACAGAAACTAGTATGTAATAGATGCCTATTGACTGCCTGTCTGCCTTGCTCAATGCACACGTCCCATGCCACCATTTCCTCCTCTCCTCTGTGATGTGATGTTCCTTTAGGTTCCCACAGAAGTTTCACAATTGCTTAAAAGTTAAAGTTAATAAAGGACACAGCCTTTCACTACCAGTGAAGAACAGGGTGGAGGGAGGGAGTGATCAGGAAGGATGTGGCTTTCACTTCCCACTTGGAAGATGGTAAGAGACAGGAGAGTGTGATGTTTCCCATTTGGGAACTGTCTTTTTTTTCAATGTGTGTGAGTTCTGAAGGCTTGCATGTGGACTGGGAAACCTTTGGGGTCAGGCTCTGCTGTCCTGGGGAGCAGTCCTTCGAGTACAGAGAGGAGGGGGTCTCCTTTGAAGCCAGATGACATGTCAGGGAATTCATGAGTGAACGGTGTGTCCACAAAGCCTCCTAGCACCTGACAGTGTTTTTTGCAAGAGGCAAGGCTCATGTTTCGGGGAGCCTGCCCCTTGAGCAACCTCAGGGCCAGCATGCCTTTGCTTATGGGCTTTAGATGTGGAGAAGTAGAGACCAGTGCTGTTTCACTTCTTGTTTCACTTAGGAATTATTTTTATTATGTGATGTCTCTGAAAGATTTAGTTAAGATGTGTTACTCAGACTAAGGGCAGCTGAGGTAGAAGTGATGTGCCAATCATATGTACTTCCTTATGGTTCTACTAATCATCTTTATGACTTCCGAAGTCCAACCAGAATCTCCATGGCCATCGCAACTGTTAAATTCCTATAAACATGTTAGAGGTGAAAAAAATGTCGGCTATGAATGTCGAAAATAAGTGTCTCTGTATGTATTTGAGATTTTCTAAAGGTTTATCATATCCATGCTATACCATATGCTATGTTATTGTTACCCCACTAGGCTCACGTTGGCTGTGGGCTGCCTGCATATGGCGGGTGACCTTAGCAAAGACATCAAATCTGCCCTTATTTCATAGCCTGCATAAAAATCATAGGAGTAGATGGAAAGTGAGATTTCGAAATAGTGATGGGTTTGGCTAGGAGAGAGAAACAAAAAGAACCTGAAATCAGGATTGTTGTTTCAGAAAAGGAAAAAGCTTTGGAAGGAGCTAATAGTCATGGCTGAATCACTAGACCATCCCATCGTGTGGGGGAGAGAGGGATCTTCCCCTAACTTCCACTCTGGCTTAGTCAGAGGGCAGTGCCAAAATGTGTACGTGAGTATGTACATGCATCGGTGTGTGTGTGTGTATGTGTGTGTGTGTGTGTGTGTGTGTGTGAGTGTGTGTGTAAATGGAACAGAAAGGAACCAAAAATCTCAACCAGTTTTAGAGCTGTTCATCCTTGTTTCTCATGCATTTGTACTCAATGCGCGTTTGTTAAATCCCTATCATGTGCAAAACAGTGTGCTAGGATATAAAGGCAGAAAAACAATTGGAGAAGGCCATGTGCATGACAGCCCAGCAACAGAAAATATACATGAAGGAACTTCCAGATGGAAAAATGGTAATAATTAGAGGATCGGGAAAGGTAGGCAGCAGTGCCAGAGCTGGGCTTCGACAGCAGCTAAGAGACGGAGGAGAGGAGGGAAGAGGGAAGAAAAGAAGTCACTGAAATCCCTCCTCGTCCTCTGAGTCTGGGCTGAAGTTTCCATTAAGGGAGCAGACATTCTGAATGGAAGCTTCCTTTTGTTACCCCTTTCCCCTCTCGTGCCTGCCTGCCTCACTTCTCTCTCAAAGGCCTTCCTTTGGTGAGAGTCAAAATTAAAGTGAGAAAAGAGGGGAAATTGTTGAGAGGGAACCAGCTTAACTGAGCTGTCTCTGCTATATCTCATGGGCAGCTGTCACGCGTCTGCTGGCCAACATTCCCAAACTTCTCAGCATCCTTGGGTGCACATTTAAATGGCAAAACTTCTAGTTTTGGATGTCTGGCTTGCAGGATTGCTCAGGTCATAAGCAATTGTCCGATACGATGCCTACATCGGGTCTTTAACGTGAGTCGGGGGATTTTCTGAGTGTTGTTGGGGCACTGTGCTTTGAATAGCACATCTGGAGGAAAAGGATGGGCAGAAGGTTCTACCAAATGTGTTTTTGTGACAAGAGATTCTGAGAGACACAGAGAAATATAGAAACAGAGGGACAGAAATATAGATAGATCGATCGATAGGCAGATAGATGGATAGATGAGATATACCAATATGTGCATCTGTATATATATATATATATGTATGTGTATATATATATATATATATATATAAAGAGAGAGACAGAGAGAGAGAGAGAGAGACAGACAGACGGAAATGGATAAACAGAGACAGAAAAAGAAGCAGAGAAAAGTAGTCCAGTTCTGTAATACCAAGGAAGCCTCAAATGTACTACTTCCCATAATTCCTGCAGCTCTTCAAGGTTCTGGAAGGGAGAAAACACTGGCCATCAGGCCCCTAGTCCTTCCTCTCTCACTGCCCTCTTTTTGGGTTCTTTCCCAGTTTGCTGGCACTTAAGGCTACATTTGTAACCTGAACCAGCTTTCCAATGACTTCCTTGTCTGCCCTTGATGGAGAGAGGATTCAGGTGTTGTCAGTAACAGGCAGTAGCAGCCCAGAAGGCCTATGCAGCTGCCATGGAGAGAGTTTGTGAGCAGCAGCTTTAAATCAAGCATATTAGGAAAGTGAAGAAAATTGGGGAAAAACTAGTGAAAATGATGGTGGTCTTCCTTGGCAAGGATGCTGCTGTCATCAGTAGGAAATGGTCTTTAAATTGTTATTTTCCAAGTGAAGATGAATTTGTCCTGGTTTAGTAGCCACACTCTCTCACGGAGGCCCCCCTTGGGGTTAAATATAGCAGATTCAGCTCTTCATTGGTTTGTCCATCAGGGATGGACAGTGTAAGTGGATAACATATTGGATACAGAATTGACCAGGAGGTGGGGAATGAGCTGGGATGCCTTTGGGAAATTGCAAAGATGTTTTTAATGATACCGAACTTCTCCTGGGAAAAAAAAAATCAGTCATGTAACAGGCTTCTTTTAAATACCTACTATGTACTAAGCCTTAGCTGAGCAGGCAGCCAACCCAAAAGCTGTGCCTAGAAAAAGAAAACAACAAGAACATTTGTTTACATTAAATAAGGATTTGTATTTTGTTTTAAGGTTTGCAGAGACTTTTACATGTGATCTCAACTCCCAACCACTCAGTGAAAATTATGTCATTATTACTCCCATCTTCCAGATGAGGAAATGGATGCTCAGAGCAGTGCTGTGGCTGCTGAGGGTCCCAGAGCTAGACTCAAACTGTCTTCCTAATAATAGCTCACATTTATATAACACTTATCATGTACCAGCCACTGTGCTAAGCACTGTACAATGGTGATATCATTTAATGCTCACAGCAATCCTGCTGTTATTATGCCCATTAAACAGGTGAGGAAACTCAGAGAAATAGAGGTTCAGTGACTTGCCCAGGGTGACAAAGATGGAAAGTGTCCAAGGCTAAATTTGAACTCAGGGATCTTGAGCCCAGGTTCACCTTTCTATCTACCCTGCCATTGAGGGCTTATCAGATTGGTCTGACTGTTGCTGAACTCTTTTCAGTATGGAGTATTTGGCTGCCTTGATTACCACCCAACATAAAGGGTTTTCTTTTCTTTTTAAAGATCCTTGGGGGGGTGGGTGCTATTCAGACGTGGGATGACCAGAGGGTCTCTGAGGCATCCAGTGCCAATACAATGAATTGAGTGCTGGGGCTGGAGTCAGAGGACACACATGGACTACAGATCTCAACGTCATCCCATCAAGAAGCATTTATCAAGAATTGCTTATGTGTCAGGCTCTGTGCTGTGCACTGGGGATACTACCTAGGAAGGGGGCATTGTCGCCTCAGCTCCACTTGAGTCTCTAAACATATCTTGTCTTTTCTTGTCTAGCAGTTCCCACAGCATGGCCAGTGGAAAGCAGGAGCAGGTGAATTACTATGTGGGCATTGATGTGGGGACGGGCAGTGCCCGGGCGGCTCTGGTTAGTCAGCAGGGGACCCTTGCTGCTTATGCAGAGCACCCCATCGGAAAGTGGGAACCTCAAGCAGACCACCATGAGCAGTCCTCGGATGACATCTGGGCTGCGTGCTGCATTGTCACTAAGGTACGAGTGAGACCTGGAGACTCTGTTGGAAAGGTCAAAGAGAATGTCCTTGTTCAGGTGTAGGATGGCCCAGAGGGCCTCTGAGATTCTGTAGAAGGAGCATGGGGGTTGGAGTCAGAGGACCTCAGCTTGAGGGCTAGATTTGTTACTTCCTACCCATGTGAACTTGGGCATGACCCAAGGTGCCTCATAGTTCTATCTGTCAATGATGTTTACACCAGATTGAGCTGGACTCCTTGGGGAGGGAGGGAAACACTTGTGGGCTCATAGGATCATGGATTTAGAATCAGAAGGTATCTTAGAGATTTCATTTTGCAGATGGGGAAACCGAGGCCTAGGGAGGATAAGTGACTTTCCCAGTGAAATGCACGTGATAAGTAACAGTGCAAAATTGAACCCAGGTTCCACCAATCCAAATCCAGTGCTGTCCAGGGTACCTTGCTGCCTCTCCTTCCCTTTTTCAGATTTTGTGTGACTATTCTTTGTTCTATGCTAACCTGCAAAGGCTAGTGATAAAGAGCATCCTTTGTCCTCTATTTTTCTTTAAGGACTCTATTTTTTAAGTGCTGGTTTCTCTCTGCTCTCTGTTCTTGAATTTGTTCCTTTAAATATTCATGAGATGCTTGGTAATTTGCAGATGGACAATTCGCCATTCTGTCATTATTGATCAGTCTTCTCAAACATTAATGAGCCCTGTGCAGCTGGGAGCACCCACAGAAGAAGGGAAGGGATTGAAGAGCTGGGGAGAGATGATTGAGTTTGATAACTGAGAGATCTCTTCTCTTCTGACTGTTTAATTTTCCATTCTTTTTGGTGTGAATCGTCTCCTCTTCGCCCTAGGGTCTCTACTGTTTTTCTAGCACATAGCCTCTTTTGCCATTAAGGAAATTGTCAAGGAGAAAATGTAATTCCCTGATGAAAAGCTGCTTTAAAATAGTCCCACTCTAAGTATAGCTTGGTTTTAATGGCTAATTTTTATCATCTCCAAGTGATGACCAACTTATTACTTGTTTGCTTTCTAATGTTTCTACCAGTCATCATTGACTATTCATCAAAAGAGACACAGGGGAGCAAATAAAAAACACCTAATTTAGTCCAGATAAAAGTGGGGCTGAAGCATAGGCTTTAATCTCCATTGGTCTAGCTTTCCCTTATCTCTACTCTGCTGGGGTAGGTCAGCATCCTATTTTCCTAATTTTCTCCATTTGTGTATAAAATCATAAAATCTCAGAGGTGAAAGGGACTGACCAGGGTTCTCTTGACCACATTTCTGACTAGTTGTCACCCACTCCAGGACCCAAGTGGAGCGAGGAAAGGGGAGACAGACTTAGGTGTGTTGAAAAGAAAAGAAATGCTTTGAATGATGAGAGTTTCAAAGTAGCTGGGGCTGATATGGGAGGAAGTGAGCTGCCCTTCAGTGAAGGACTTCAAATAAAGGAGATATAACAAGTTATTTCAAACACTAGAGAGGGAATTCTGGCTGAGGTACAGGATAGAATACATGGTCTCCAAGGTCCCTTCCAGTTCTCTGTGTCTGTAAATTCTCTGATACATGATAAATAAGAGACTTTTTCAGATATGTATCATCACAAAAAAGTGAGACACCTTTTAGAAATATACAAAGCAGCATTCTTGATCATCGTAAAGAACTATACAAACCAGGTGGCAGAGTGAATAGAGTGCCAGGAGTCAGGAAAACCCAAGTTAAAAGCCAACATCAGACACTTACTAGCTGTGTGACCATGGGCAAATCACTTAACCTTGCTTGCCTCAGTTTCCTCCTCTGTCAAATGATCTGGAGAAGGAAATGTCAAACCATTCCAGAATCTTTGCCTAGAAAATCCCAAATGGGGTCATGAAGAGTCAGACATGATTGGAAAAAAACTGAAAAATAAAAAACAAACCCTAAATACTTAATAATAGATGAATGTCCTAATGAAGGAGAAGTGACACAATAGAATAGTGATGTGATTTTAGACCAGATAAATATAAATTTAAAAACCTATAAAGGATTCATTGAAGACTACTCCAGTGCTAAGCATAGTGTTCATCAGATGACTGAGGGAAGACATATGTACCAGACATACTGACCAGAAGTAAAGACTGTCCAGGATTGTGTGAGAGAACTCATATGTACTAAAAATGTAGCCCTGACCTCTTGTTTTTAAAGCCCAGAAAGACTCCTAATCAATAAATAAGGATTTATGAAATATGCCAGGTCCTGTGCTGGGTGATAGAGATACAAACAGAAACACTAAAGCCATCCATCCTATCAAGAAGTTATATTGAATCAGGGAACAGACTAAACCATTTATACCTATTAACCCATCAATCCTGCTACTGAGCATATGTGCCAAGAAAGTCTAAGACAAGAAAGAAAAGACATACACACAAATATATATGTACAAGTATATGTGCAGACATCTACATCTATGTCCATATGTATCTGTGTGTAGATGGACGTGCATATATGCATATACACACATATATATCAAGCTATTCATAAGAATACTTTTTGTTATTGTAATAGCACATTACAGAGGGAAAATAGGTCCACTGAGACACCATAGAGGCAGCTCAGTGGTACAGTAGAGGGAGAACTGGGGCTGAAGTCAGGAAGAACAGAGCTCAAATCTGACCTTAGATATTTATTAACTGTGTGACCCTGGGCAAGTCATTAGACCTCTGTTTTCTCTCAGTTTTCTCCGTTGTAAGATGAAGAATAACAGC
The DNA here is from genome assembly GCF_028583685.1 of Petaurus breviceps papuanus. NCBI lineage: Eukaryota > Metazoa > Chordata > Mammalia > Diprotodontia > Petauridae > Petaurus > Petaurus breviceps. The sequence continues at coordinate 16,690,534 of NW_027185852.1, read as the reverse complement.
ACCTCCCTCCTCAGGTTGTTGTGAGGATAAAATGCTATACTCTTTGTAAAGCACTTAACAGAGTATCTAGTACATTTTTTTTTGTGCTGGTGGGGGTTCGGTCATTTTAGTCATGGTCAACTTCTCATGACCCCATTTGGGGTTTTCTTGGCAAAGATAGTGGAGTGGTTCACCATTTCCTTCTCTGACTCATTTGACAAATGAGGAAACTGAGGCAAACAAAGATAAGTGACTTGCCCGGGGTAACAAAAGATTTGAACTCAGGGAGATGACCTGGCACTCTATACCCATTGTGCCACTTAGCTGCCTGATACCTAGAACACAGTAGGCATTTAATAAATGCTTATTTCCTTCCTTCATTTCATTATGTCCTGAATGATTCAATAGAAATAAAGAAAGAAAGGAGTGGAAGATGAGACAAAGTCAGTAACTGCTAAACTATCGGGGATATGTTGGGTGCCAACATTCATTGTCAACAAGGACCTATTAAGTGACTGCTATGTGCCAGGTGCTGGGGATGTAAAGACAAAGCAACAAAAACCAATCAATCAATCAACAAGGGTGTATTAAGTGCCAACTTTGTACTGCTAGGCATTGCGCCATTGTGAGGAAACACCATGTACATGAGAGTTGCCAAAGCTTGTCTTTCTGTCCCTAAAATGTCTCTGGAATCTTATCCCTTCTTTTCACTCCTTCCCAGACACTTCCCTGGCTCAGTTTCCCATTTACTCTCCTCCTAATTGGTGTCTGTGCCTCAGATCTCTCCCCTCTACAATCCCCTTCCATTGAAAGGCCAAAATGATGCTCCTAAAACAAAGAGCATTCCCTTTCTTCATAAATGCCAGAGCTAAAAATTGGCCCTGAAATGTGTGAAGCTGTAAAGAACCCACTTGGTCTGAAAAAAGAGATGGGAAGCTATCCCCTAGCTATCGCCTTTGCAGTGGTGGTGGTGGTGGTGGTGGAGTCGTGGCTGTGGAGAATTGCAAATGTGTTCAGATATGTTTTGAGTATCTTTCAGTTTTGTTGATGTTTCCTCCTTTTTTCTTAAATAAACATCAACTTTTTTCATAAAGTTTAGCCCTCTGTGTGCCATTCCTTGTGCTGATGAAATCATAAAGAGGAAAAAATCTAGGATATGAGAAAACAAAATATATAAATGAAAATCAGTTAAAGTAATCTCCAGTCATTCCCTCTGCCCTCTAGGACCAAATTCCATTTCCTCTGTTTATTATTTAAAGGCTTTCACCACCTGGCCCCAATCTACCCCTCCAGCCTTGATGGATATTATACTCCCCTTCTCCCACCCTATGGTTCAGCTAAATGGGCCTCCTTGTTCTTCCTTACACATATCTCTGCTCTCTGTGTCTTTTCCCAGTCTATCCTCCATGCCTAGAATGTATTTCCTCTTCACTTCTTCCTCTTAGGAGGCACAACTTTCTACAAAATTCAGCTCAGTGCCAACTAAGGTCTTTCCTGATTCTTTCTATCTTTCTATCGGGATTTATTTCTCTTTGTATTTATTTTGCATGTTTCATTGTATATTTGAATATTTTATGTATTACTTGTATATTTGTACATTACATTTTATGCACATGTTCTTTCCTTGCTAGAATGGAAGCTTCTTGAGGGCAGGCTCATATATAGTAGGTGATTAATAAATGCTTTTTGGGTGATCGATAAGGGGTTAGCAATATGTTAGAGTCATAGATTGTCCATTTTGGAGAACACAAACCAGCCCAGTCTGACAATGATATACAGTGTTTGGAGGTCATAACTTGATATCAGGCCAGAAAGGAAGGATTAAAGCCTCATGCTTAAGGACTGTAAAAAACATCTTGGGTTTTACATTTTATCTGAGAAGTAGGAAGCCCCCAAAGATTCTTGAGCAGACTGCATGTGTTATGGCTCATGGGTACGGGCCCAACTGACTGAGTTGCATCTTTTCTTTTTACAGAAAGTGGTAGAAGGGATAGATGCTACTCGGATTCGAGGACTTGGCTTTGATGCCACATGCTCTCTGGTTGTCTTGGATAAGCAGTTCCAGCCATTGCCGGTTAACCAGGAAGGTAAAAAGGAGATGGGCACCACCCATTCCTGCGTTTTTTGCAACCCCGCCATAGGACATTCAGACATATTGATGCAAAAGTATGCCATCCTTAATTCTATCCCATCCCAGCCCTTCTATATTAGCAAGCACCCTACTACCTAGGATGGCCTGAGAGCACAGCTTCTTTGATCTACTTTGCTAAAGGAAAGACAACTTTTAAAGGGGTCAACAATCTTACTGTAATTACAGATGAGTAGAAAATACAAGCAGAGAAATTAGCACAGGGATTCAACTGACCGGGCTCCTACCATCTGGACAAAGTAATACAGCCACCTACATACACCATTGGATCAGGACAGCAAAAACCTGAGTAGTTGGGGAGCTTTTAACAAATGGCTACTCAGAGTCCTGTCCAGGGAATCTAAAGGTCCTTCTTCATAAGCACATCCCCAGAGAAAAACACCAGCCTCCAAGCACATATAGTTTTCAACTAATAGGATCAGAGCCAGAAGGCACCACAACCCTGTGACCCGGTGCCTAATTAGCTCAGTACCCAAAGGTGGGAAAGCCTTCCTGTAAGCAAGCCTCCCCTAAGCGAGCCCCTCCTTGGGCAAGTCCCCCTCCCCCATGGGCTCCATGTGACGCAGGATGTTTCACAGCCGTGAAAGCAGCAAGACATCCATGATTGAAATATGTGTGTGCCTTTCGACCTGGGAACACGGCTCCTGTTCCAAAGGAAAAGGGGACAGATGTGGTCACATAGGCCTGTTAATAGACAGGGAAGGGCTCCATGTTCCATTCACATTGCACCTTCTCATATGCACCAGGGGTGGGAAGGTCCATTTGCCTCTAGACGTAAAACATTATTTTGCTTTCAGCACACTTGAGCACCCATTCTACATGACTTTTAGCATTATATTGTATGGCTATTTGTATATGAAATACATCTTCCTTACTCCTTTTATGAGAGGCATGTCTTGTATTCTATGTAAACCTGTTTTATCTTAGAGCATTCAGAAGAGAGCTCTCCATACAGAAGATCTATGGGTGCTTGTGGATTAAAAAACTTGAATTCAGATCAGAGATGAAAGTTTTCTGGTTGGGGTATCATGGAGGGCTTCACAAAAAAACAGTATTTGGGATGAATTTTGAAGGATAAGTAGAAATTGGATAAACAGAGCTAAGGTGTGTGTGTGTGTGTGTGTGTAGTGGGCACAGAGAAAGGAGGAATTAATTCATTAATTAAAAGGAATTTTTTATGGACTTTCTGGGTATCAAGCTGGAGATACAAACAGAAAATCGAGTCAGTCCTAATTCTCAAGGATCTCTTGCTCTAATTGGAAGAAACAACACATTTAGAAGAGTTAGCTGCTAAGTGGGTAGAAAGGCCTGGTGGTCCTAAGGTTTCAGTGGTAGCTGAGATGGCAAGACCTGGAGGTAAAGGGAAAGAATTATAAAAAAAAAGACCTTTGAGTGGTTTATTATGGATAAAAGAGACTTCGGGGCTGGTCTGGGGGTCTGCCATCATTTACAGCATTCATACAGCTGGAGGTGACTCAGAGTTGGAAGGAATTTTAGAGTTCATCTATTACCACTTGCACCTGAAGAGAAATTCTTTCATATGGTCATCTGGCTTCTGTTTGAACACTTCCAATGAGGTGAAGCCCTCCCTCTATTGATAAAGCAGCAGATTCCCTTTTTGGTGAGCTCTGATTGTCAGGAAGCTTTTCTTGACGTCTGTCCTAAATCTGCCCCATTTCCTCTTCTATCCATTGGTCCTCACTCTTCCTTCCAGGTCCATTCAGAGTACATCTACCCCCCCCCCCCCATGTGCTAACAGACATCGCTTCCTTCCTCCTCATTCTTCTCTAGTTTAATTGCTCCTGGCTCCATCTTCTTATTCCTTTGTATCCTGAACCTTTATGGCTCCACATTCTCTTTGTTCTTTCCTGGACACCATCTTTATCTATGTCCTTCTCAAAATATGATGCCCAGAACTTGGTCCGTCAAAAAGTATCTTTTACATGCTTGGAACTTTACTGAGAGCTGGGAAAACAAAGCACAGTCCTTGCTTTAAGAAACTAACATTCTAATAAGGAGCCAATGAGCCCCACATATTTGCATGTAAGATATATAATAGAGATGATAGAAAGGGATGTCAGTGGAAAGGCATTGAGAGTGGAAAGGGGAGAAGGAGGAAGGGGACCAGGAAGGTCCTCCTAGAAAAAGTGGGATTTGAGTTGGTTCTTGAAGGAAGTCAGGGATTTTAAGAAATGGAGGGAAGAAGGGAGAACCTTCCAGCTAAGGGGGACATCCAGGAACAAGAAATGGAGTTGGGAGATGGAATATTTCGTTCAAGGAACAGCCAAAAGACCAACATCTCTATATTGCAGAGTACATGGAGAGTTGTAATGACTGGAAATGTAGGAAAGGCAGGGTGTGAAGGGCTCCAAAAGACAAGCAGGATTTTGTATTTAAACTGACCCCAGGCCTCCAGACTCATGAAAGGTCTTTGGAACAAGTGAGAGGCCTGGCTGCTGGCTTTATTTGTGCTCTAGGGGAGTCAGTGATGAAGAATGGTTCAAAAGTATTTTCCTTGAGGCAGAATGTTTTAGGGAAAGAAGCTAAGGTGTCTGTTCCTAGAAGAACATGTCTTCTGAGTTCCAAATCAAATTATCATGCTGTGGGGTCCTTGAGCTAGATGGGACCTCAGAGACTTTTAAGTCCAATTCTCCCATTTTACAGAAAAGGACACTGAGTCTCAGAGAAGTTGTGACTTGCTCAAGGTCACAAATCTAGCAAGTGTAGGAGGATAGGACTTGAGGTCAGATCTAGATCTCTGTGGGTCTGAGGCCAGCATTCTCCCTAGTATGCCATCATGATTCTACTTGAAGTCAAGTTGGGTCAACAAGTATTTATTAAGACTACTGTGTGCCAGGCAATGTGATGAGGATACAAAGAAAAAAAAATAAAAACAGTTCCTGATTGAAAGAGTGCACTGCCTCACAGGGGAGACAAGATGCGGGTTACAATGTATAAACAAGATATGTTCAGGATAAATTAGAGCTAACTAACAGAGGGAAGGCCTTGGAGTCAAGGGAAATCTGCAAAGGCTTCTCGTAGAAGGCAGCACTTTAACTGGGACCCAAAGCAAGCCGAGGAGGTCAGGAGGCAGAAATGAGGACCTGGAGACTTCTACGAACCTGAATGAATAAAAAAGGATTTATTGGGCCCTGAGAATATTATTTATTCATCATTATGAATAAATAATACACTTATTATTTACTGTATGCCAGGCACTATGCCTAATGAAACTTCAGGCACACATTCTGCCCAGAAGCTGGCGGTTGCATGCAGTTCTGTTAAAGAGACTTTTCGGAATCAGTGACCCTGGATATCTGCTTTTAGGAATCCTTGCTGTGTTCCTGGCCACATAATGTTTCCCAGACATTGTGGGACCAGGCTTAGAGTGTTTGGCTCAAAAAGACAGAACTAGTATCCGCTCACAACTAGAAATTAGGAAAGAAGCCTGTTTTGGCTCGATCAGAGAGATTACTTTCAAACAACCAAAGCTGTGTAATATCAGAACTAAATGCTTTGGGAAGTGTTGAGCTCTCTGTCACTGGAGGTCCTCTTCCTTAGCAGAGAGAGACAAAGTGACTGTGTCTAAGAATTGTGGTGTACTGCCATCTCCAGAGAATCAAATTGTGGGCGTTGTGGTATTTCAGAGTCAGAAGGGACCTCAGAGGCCACTGAGTTCAACCCATACCTGAACAAAAATCCCCTCTCCAACATACCTCATAAACAGTCATCTGGTTTTTGTTTGGAGTGATTGAGTCATTTCAGTCAGGTCTGACTTCTTATTACCCCATTTGAGGTTTTCTTAGCAAAGATGCTGGAGTGGTTTGCCATTTCCTTCTGCAGTTCATTTTACACATGAGGAAACTGAGGCAAACATGGTGAAGTGACTTGCCCAGGGACACACAGCTAGGAAGTGTCTGAGGTCAGATTAGAACACAGGTCTTCCTGACTCCAGACTCAGTGCTCTATCCACTGTGCCCCCTTGCCAAAACCTCCAGGATAAAGAAAACACTGCCTCCCCAGGAAACCCAGTACATTTAGGGATGACTGTAGCTATTAAGAGTTTTTCCCTCCTTGATATCAAGACTAAATTGTGTCTTTACACATTCACCTATTGTTCTTTATTCTGCCTTCCACAGCCAAGAAGAAAACAAGTCTAATCCCTCTTTCAGCATGACAGCCCTTGAAATACCCAAAGAGCTTTCTCAGGCCTTCCCTGAGTCTGCTCTTCTCCAGGCTAAGACTAGCTAGGTCTTTTCATATTTTCTCAGTGGGCATAGACTTGAGGCTCATGATCATGCTGGTTGGTCTTTCTGGATGCTCTCCAGCTTGTTAATACCCTTCCTAAAACGGAGGGCGAGGTAGAAAGGATTTCTGGGCTACATTAGAAGGAGATCTCTAGGCCCCTTGCCATCCCTGAGACTGTATGGTGAGATGGGTGAATATCCATTGAGCCGGATGAACATGTCAGGAACAGCGTGCACCAGGTTGTAAGAGCTGCTCTCCACTGGTCCCGTTTTTGCTCCCTGAATGGGTTCTCTTCATCTTTCTGTGCACAATGGCCTCCTGGGCACAGGCCCTCCGTTGAGAGGCTCACGAGGTCGAAACCCTCATTATAAGTGATGAAATAACTTTGTTCAACCCCAAAGGTTAAAATGCATCCAAGCATTACATGTATCCAGCTTTAGGTCAGGGCCCTGCCCCAGGCTTGGTGCCTTTCAGCAGGATTAAATTAAAGGCAGATTTGATCTGAAACATATTAACCTGTATTGGAATTAGGAGTTCAGTTTTAGGGAGTCCTTCTGTTAGTCTCTCTCTGCACTAGATTAGCTCTGATTGTTTCCATGTGCATGGCCCCATGGCCTTTTGGGGATGCTTCCCACTGTCACCTTCTGTCTGATCCGTCATGCACAAAACCACAGAATCTCAGAGATGGACTGGTCCTCAGCAGTCATCCAGCCCAGCACATACACTGAAGGCATCTCCATAGTCACATGCTCACACGGCCATCTTGGCTCTGTTTGAAGACCTCCAAAGATGGGAACCCACTACCTCTCAAAGCATCCCATTCTATTTTGGGACAGCTCTCATGGTCAGGAAGTTTATCTTGGCACTGAGGCTTCATCTGATAACCTACCGCTTCCAGCCTCGTCCACAGGGGAAAACAATACAAAAACCCCACGAATCCATCTTTTAAACGAGAACTTGCACGCCCATTTTGTGCCTTCTTCTCCAAGCTACACAGCCTCAATTTTTCAAGGGATTATCATATGACATGACTTTGAGGACAGCTATTGTGAAGGGAACTGGGTGGTCTAGTGGATAGAAGGCTAGACTTGGAGTCAGGAAGATCTGAGTTCAAATCCTACCTCAGACACACTTACTAGCTTCGGATCTCTGGAATAGTCATCAACTGCTCTTATTCTCAGTTTCCACATCTATAAAATGGGAATAATAATAGCATTTCCCTCACAGAATTATGGTGAAAGTCAAATGAGCTTCCACATAGACAGTGCTTTGCAAAGCTCACAGTTCTATATTGATTCTAACCTTTTTTTTTTTTATTATTCTCCCTCAGACATGTGTGACCATGACCGAGTCACTTACCCTCTATAACCTCAGTTTCCTCATTTGTAAAATGGGGATAAAAATAGCACTTGTCTCCCAGAGTCATGAAGTCCAAATGTGGTAATATTTGTAAAGTGCTTTGCACATCTTAAATGTCATATAAATGCCAGTGATGGTGAGGATGTGGACAATTAGCTGTGTAAGCATTTTCAAACTTGAAACACATTATCTTCGTACATGAATTCAGTTGCCAGACTAGTCTACAGAGTCAGAGGACTGAGTTCAAGTCTTTCCTCAGACACCTACTAGCTGTGGGACCTTGGCAAGTCACTTTATCTCTGTCTTAGTTTTCTCACCTGTAAAATGGGGAGAATAATAGTCCACACCCCCCAGGGTTCTTATGAGGATAATATGGGATGGTATTTATAGCATGGTGCCTGGCACATTTTCCCCCTTGCCCCTTAACACAATGTATAATGGAGCACCAGTGGGCTCCTAGACTGAGGCTTCTTTGACCTTCCAGACATGAGCCTGCATTCCTCTCATCCCTGCCAAAGGCATATTATCCATCATGGCGGTATAGAGGGAACGTTATAGCACCAGGAAGGTGTGGAGGAGGTGGGGCAGATGATCAAGCAGCTTCCAAAGAAACACTGGGAGAAGGGAATGAGAGAAAGTGTTTCAATGGCAGGAGAGAAATAAGAAAGAGAGTTTTGGTGAGTGTGTTTTTGTGTAGACTTGTCTTCATGCATTACTTGTCAATTGTGCAATGACATGAAAACAAGAAGACAGCAGCTTAGTCATGAATAGTTCTGTGAATTACCCCAACTCTGGACATGAACTTGACTCTGTGATCCCTTACTTGCTTTTAGGAGCAGCTACTATAATTACATCAAGCAGCCATTACTTTTTTTTATCTCATGTTCCTCCTTTGTGTGGAGTGTGGCCTGACGAACAGACAGCTAGCCTTCAAGTCAGAGAGATTGGGGTTCAAGGACCTGGCTCTGTGATGGTGGAGAGGTCATCTGATCACTCAATGCCCAAGATAATTCTTGAAGACTCCACATTGGAGAGGAGATGCTGACTTAAATTGGGAGGAGTCTCATCCCATGAATGTTCCATACTAATGAAATTCCTGGTTCAATCCCTATAGCTGTTCGCCTTTCTACATACAGTTCCAATCTGGTGGGGGGAGGGGAGGCAGAAAATGGAGATGATTAACACATGTTTATTTCCGTTTAATAAAATAAAAGACAAAATTACAACAGAAAATGAATAAAGAAACTCAACTTTAACCTTAGCATTTTTCAAAACAGAGGTTCTTAGCTGTTCCTTTGGCAGGCTGGTGAAGCCTGCAGACCCCTACTAACAGACATGTTTTTAATACACAAAATTACAAAGAAAATCCATCTTATGGAAAAGCAGTTATCAAAATATTTTTTAAAAAAGAATAGTTCATGGACCCAAGTCAAGAACAAAGACTTTTAACCTTCGTAGTCTGCAAAACCCAGGAGGGTGAGGACAATGCCTTTTTAAACTAGAAATTTCTCTCTGAATCTCACCACCATGTTTTTGGGTGGGAGGATTAGGGGAGAACCTGCGATTTCCTTGCTGTAGGAACTCTATGTGTGGAAACTTCCTCTGCAATTAAGGTCAGCAACTACTTTGTAATTGATGTTCTCAGTTAACTGGTGGTACTAATTGACATGCCTCAGGTCACGTGGACAGCATCAATCAGAAGCAGGATTGAAACTCACTTCTTGCTTCTTACTTTACCCATACTGGTTAGAAAACATGTAAATGATTGTCCGTGAAATAGATTCTTCAGAGTATTATAGGATTTCTCGTAAAGTTCCTGTAAACCAAGGTTTTTAACTGTTTCAGGGTCACATACCCCTTAGACAGTCTAGGGAAGCCTATTGGTCCCCCTCTCAGAAGAATTGCTTTTAAATGCAGAAAATAAAATGCATGAGATTTCAAAGGAAACTGGTCTTGTTATCTATCTATCTATCTATCTATCTATCTATCTATCTATCTATCTATCTATCTATCTATCATCTATCATCTATCTATATTTTAAACAAGTTCACAGAACCCAGGTTTAAGACCCATGCTATAAATGAGTTCTGCTAATGTATATAACGGAATGATTGGATTTTTATTTTTATGCCTTATTGATGCTTTCTCATTTCACCACTGTCAATTTCCAGAAACTGCCATCCCGTAGATCCTTCCTTGTCATAAATCAAAATAGCCTGTGCTGAGCTTTCAAACTTCCATCAGCATATGATGTTAAAAGAACAAATCTAGTCTACAAAAAAGGGGGTTGATTTTGTATCAACCACATAGTAGAAGACCTGGGAGATGAGAGATAAAGATGGAGATGGAAATAGAGATAGAGATAAATAAATATAGATAAAAATATGTGTGAATAACACACACATGCAAACCCACATACACATATACATATATACCTATATAAATGTATAGAGAGGTATATCAATCAATATATCTATAGGTATAGATATCTAAATGTGGATATTGACATCTTTGTCTATATTTGTGTGCATGCATGCACACATACACATATATAGTATATGGGCATATGTGTACATATGTGTGTATATTTTATGTACATATAGACACATGCATGCAGATTGTGCTTTATTATTGCATTAAGTCATTGTTCCTTGAGGTAGCTATTGTGTTCATTACAATTCTCTTTTAATAAAGGATACTGAAGCTCAGAGATGTTCATTGACTTGCCTAAGGTCACACAGCTAGCTCATGGCAGGGATAGAATTTGATTCTCAGTCATTTGCTCTTCAGTTCTAGTTTCATTGTCCTTTCCTTCATCCTCTGTTTTATTTGTCCCCTCTTGGAGGCAGCTCTGGGCACTGCTTCTAGTTGCAAGGGTAGGTGAAGGTCTAGCAGAACTCTTGGAATTTTGGCTTAATTGCCAACATCATCCTCTGTTTCTTTTTAAAATTTTATTGGCTGCTGCTGACTGACTAGGCATGGCAATTGAGTCTTTCTGTGCTGAACATCTCTCATACCTTTCCTTCGCCACAAAGATCTGAGAAGAGTAAGTCAGATAAGAGTTCTGGCCTAGACTTGTTCTTCTTAGGGAGGGGTAGTTGCATACATGAAGGGTGTCTTTGACTTGGGTAGAAATATGCCATTCTTGGTATAGCCCAGGTATGCTCACATTGTTCAGGGAGATAGAAATAGTGTTTAACTTCACCTTTTTCAGCATTTTGTCAAGGAGCTGAGGCCTGATGGGCTACAGCTGCCTCTCTATGGTTTATCTTGTAAAGAGTAGAAAAAGTAATACTAGAATAAAAGGAAAACTCAAGCAACTTATGACTGATGGCTCTACCATTTGAAACTGGCAGTTCCCTCATGTTCTGAGAGGCAGAGGGGTGGTTGTTTGACAAGTAGGAGAGTGGGAGTCAGGCAGTCCTGAGCTCAAATATCACCTCTGACTCTTGGTTCATGCAGTTTCCATCAGCTTGGTGGAATCGCTTTGAGGGGAGGGGATATTTTTTATTTCTTTGTTTTGTTTTGATATCTCTAGTACCAAAAGAACCAAGAGAGTGCCTATCTAATAAAAGGTAGGGACTTAATAAATGGTTGGTAAATGCATGTATGAATCCACTGTGTGTGTATGTATGTACACTTGCATATATGTAGTCTATATATGTATGTGTGTACATGTGCATGTGTATATGTATGTATGTATGTATATACACATGTACATATATATCCTCAGAATTTAGCATAGTGCCTGGTATACAGTAAGCACTTAATGCATGCTTGTTGACTGGCTAGCATTAGTCAGCATTCACCACTATTCAGCCAACAAGCATTTTGTAAGCTATTTTGGCCAGTGTGTGTTGATGACTTTGCTCTGTGGCATGTAGTCTCTTACCTGGTCCTTTGGGATAGAGAAGGCAAGCAATGGAAAGGTTCTTCAGGTCAGGGATTATTCCATGTTAGTCTTTGTTCCCCCAGTGCCTGCTACTTAGCAGCTACTTAAGTGCTTATTGGATTGAATTGAATTTATTTAAATACTGCAACTGATGATACATGTTGTGGTGGATAGAGAGTCTTCATAGTCAGGAAGACCTGAGATCAGGTATGACTTCTGACACATGGACTATGTGATCTTGGGTGAGTCACTGTAACGGCAAGCACCCCAAGCGTCCTCAGGGTTTGCCGCCCATACAGGTTCTTCAATCTGCTTTGATAAAGGAAAGCAACTCAAAATGGGTTAACAAGCTTACTTTAATCAGTCAAACATATATCGTTTACCTTGTGCAGGGGAAAAAGGTCAGCACCCCGAACATCAAGGCATACAGGCAGAATTATCAAGACAGAAACAGATCAAGTAGACAGATTTCCAAACTGTCCAACCATTACATCCATACCCAGTCAACATCTGGGTTTCCACATCTGGGTTTTTCAAAGCCAGGGGACTCTCAACAACGGCTTCCCAGAATTCAGATCAAATCACAGAACACTTCTCAAAGTGAGTCCCAAAACAAAGCTACACATCAGGGCTTATATAGCCTTCTCCTGGCTCAGAGAATGTAACAACCTTATTGACTCACTGGCCAATCAAGAAGTATCTACTGAAAAACAAGCCTCCCTCCCCAGGCTTCAGGTGCATTTTAGCCTAGGGGCAGGGAAGATCTTCCAAATTTACATTCCCATTACAGTCACTTAACCCTCAGTGGGCCAGGCAGTTATTTCAGTCCCTAAATTGCAGAGCAGTAGTCAGCCTGCATCAGCGGAGGGGATCTCCCCATACCCAGTGAAATTGCTAAATGGGAGAGTGTTCAGAGAAGGGCAGCTAGGTGATGAAGACCCTTGGGCTTATGACATAGGAAGATCATTTGGAGGGATTGGGAACTTTAGTTTAGTTTAGTCTGGAGAAGATAAAATTCCATGGGGCAGAATAAGTGCTTTAAATATTTGAAAAGCTGTCCTGTGAAAGAAGCAAGAGATGGATATTTGGTTTCAATGGCAGAACCAGAAACAGAGCAGGGGAAGAGGCAAGGAAGACAATTTAGACTGGAGGCCAAGGGAAGCTTCCCCAACATTAGAATTATCCTGCAGGGAAATGGCATCCCTAGAGAGGGCACAGACCTTCCTTCTTGGAGTTCCTCAAGCAGCGACTGATGGACTATTGACTGGCTTGATTAGCTGGGGGTATTTTTCAGGTATGGGTTAGACTCGATGACTCCTGAGGACCCTGCCAACTCACAGCTACTTTGATTCTGTCAAATCACCAGTGCAGGCAGTGTGTGTGTGTGTGTGTGTGTGTGTGTGTGTGTACGTGTATCTGTGTTTGTGAGTGTGTGTATGTATACTTACCCTGATTTGAAAAGACAAATATAAGGGTACGAGATCATTATGGATACTTCAACTTCTCCCTTAATCTTGTCCAAAACAAATTTTCCTAGAGTAATACATGAGAGAAGGAAGGAAAAAGGATGTGGGTTTTTTTTAAAGTCATTGAATCTTATAATGTTGGTAGATCTTGAATGGTTTTTAGCTGAGGGGAAGCCTTTAGTTAGACTCACAGTGATCCCGGGGGCTAGGTTAGAGAGTCAGCAAGTGTGCTCCAAGTAGCACATGGGTTTTAAGTAAAATGCATTTATGACCCGCAGTCATTCTTTCATTTTTACCGCTCATGACATTTATAAATATATAGAAATGTTCTACACTCCTTAACAGCTGGAAATTTATAGCTATAGGCCTGAAATGGATCTCTCTCTCTCTCTCTCCTTCTCTCTCTCCTTCTCTCTCTCCCCCCCTCTCTCCTTTTCTCTCTCAATCTCTCTCTCATTCTCTCTCTCAATCTCTCTCTCATTCTCTCTCTCCCTCTCTCTCAATCTCTCTCTCATTCTCTTTTAATCTCTCTCTCATTCTCTCCCTCTCCCTCCCCCCCCCTCTCTCCCTCTCTCTCAAGAACTCTGGGTCATATTCAATAAGATGAAATTTAACAGACAATATATGTCAATGCAAATATTCATTAGTCAATAGATGTTTATTAAGTACCAGGTACCATAGTGGGTACTGGGGACCCAAAGATAAAAATAGAAAACTTTTATTGTGGTGGGTTGAGCCAAAATAAGTTAATTCAAAATATATTATGATAAATATAAGGTAATTTTGAGTGGGGGAGGCACTGGTGGCTAGGTCAACAAGAAAGGCCCAATGTAGGAGGTAGAGTACGTGAGGTGAGGTTTGAAGCAATCTAGGGATTCTAAGGCAGAGGTGATGAAGGAGTGCATTCCAGGCATAAGACAGCTAGAAGTCACAATGGATGGAGCTCTGGGTCTACACTCAGGAAGATCTGAATTCAAATCCAGCTTCAGACACTCACTGTGGAGTTTTTTTTAACCAGGAAATAACCTATAGTCAAGCTTTTAAAGAGGTAAGCTGGGCAGCTGTGTAAGGGATGGATTGGGATGAGGAAAGGTTGGAGCCTGAGAAACCAGTGGATAGGTTATTGCAATAGTCTTGGTGAGAAGTCATGAGGCGTGAACTTGGGTGGTGGCTCTGGGAGGGGAGGGAAGACATTTTGTGGAGTAGAATTGAGAAGACACACAGATGAATGACTGACTGGATATGAGGGAACTGACAAGTCAGGGATGCCTGGATAAGCGTTAAGTTTTACACTTATAAAATTGGGTTTTTTTATCCCCAGAATAAGATTGGGGGAATTATGGCTAGAAAATCCCCCCCAAAAGAGAGATTGGGGGATTTAGTGGCCTACAGCATCAACCCCCATCTACATTGTGACTTGGCATCCACGAAAGCAAATGAAATCTTAGGTGGCAATTAAGAGAGAGACGGATTGCCCTGCAGTAGGGACATGAAGGCTCTGTTTCACTTGTTCTTGTGGCATTCAGCTCTGGGCACCACATTCTAGGCTCTGAGTTGGAGAGGAGGGTGATCAGGATGGTGACAGGTCTTGAGATCCCACCATAGGTTGAAATTAGCCAGTTAAAAAGCATTTATTAAGATTTTCCCCAAGTGTGAGGCTCTGGGCTAAGCACTGAGGAGACAATGGAAAGCCAAAACACACCCTCCCCTCATGGAGTGCCCATTCTAATCGGGGAGAGACTATGCAAACAACGTGCATGTACAAGATATAGACAAGATAAATGGAAGGTAGTCCCAGAGGGAAGGAGACCGGGAAAGCCTTCATATAAGTGAAAGGGGGTTATTGATATTTAGATGGGAGAAGAGAAGACAAAATGTTGTGGATGTAAATATGATCTAGCTGGAAGAGATCTTTGGTGTGATAATTATCCTCAGGTATCTCCAGAAGGGCCAGGGGACAAGGGATTAGCCTTATTCTGCTTGACTACAAGGGCAGAAGCAGGACAGGATGGGACAGGAGGTGCAGTGAGGCATTTAGGTTTGCCATCAAGAAAATATTCATAATCACTAGAGCTGTCCAGACATTAGACTGGGCTGCCTTGGCAGTTAAGGCATCGTGTACCCCACCACTACTTCCCTACAAGCATCCTCAGTGCCAGAGGTTTTTAAGCTGAATGAACACTCAATGGGTATGTCCCAGTCTTGGTGAACTCAGAGACAATGAGGCTCTTTCCTACTTGAAGGGGAAACCCAGCACTCCTAAGTCTGGTCTTCCTAGCCCTCACAGCCTGTGTCTCCAGCCTACGTCATTAGTCTTATTTCTTACTGTTAACTGTCATGAATGTATCTTCTCCATCAGCTAAGCTAACAGTCAGGCAACCAAGAAACACGTATTAAGCATGGACCATGTGCCAGGCATTGTGCTAAATGCCAGGGATGCAAAGAGGCAAAAGCCAGCCCTTGCTTTCAAGGTCTAGTCGGGGAGACAACAAACAAACATCTACTGCCCACGGGGGGCAGGGGGAGCATTCATGTAGGCCATCCCATATGGTGGGCATACACTCTTTCTACATTACCATCTATTGATGTCCTTTGGGTCTTGACTTTTCCTCTTCCTCCCAGCTGAAGGCTCTCTCTCTCTCTTCACAATCCTCTTGACCTGTTCCTCAACTCTTGCCTTCCCCTCAGCAGACCTCGGTTTGTGTCGTCCTTACTTGGGTACCTGTCCTAACTGTTCTATAGAGTATAGACTCCTTGAGGGCAATTACTATCATCTTTGCATCCTCATTACCACCAATATTGCCTGGCATCTCCAGTGTCATACTGTGTTCTGGAGGCATCAATCCACCCTTGGACTGCATGCAGTCCACAACGCTCCCACGTGTGCCCCAAACCAGATTCAAATGTAACTGAGAAATTTTAACAAAATAAATAAGAATACAATGATGCATAATGTTACATTTTAAAACTAAATCAATCTGCAGGACCTGGGGAGGTATCCTGCTGTACAGATTGGCGGCCCCTGCCCCTCTTTGAGTTTGACCCCACTGCTGGCTATCCATACTCTCCATGGTCTGGTCTCTCTGGATCAGTTTCTCTGCCTCATACACATTGATCTCCACCTCCCATCTCCATGTCTTTGGCTTGGCTGTCCCCCATTCCTGGAATACTCACTTTCCTTCCTAACCTCAGAATCTTAGCTTCCTTGAAGACCAAAATCAAAGCTAACCTTCTTCAGGAGGCCTTTGCAGCTCCCCCTGGCTGTTTCTGTCTTCTGCTCTTCAATCTACTCTGGGTTTATAGTCAGATACCAATTTATACACATGTTGTCTCTCCCATTAGACGATGAACTCCCTGAAGACAGGGACTGGTGGTTGTAGGTTTTTTTTCTTCCTTTCTTTGTATTCCCAGCACTTAGGTTTAATGCTTGTTAATTGGTTGATCAAAACCAGGTGCTCAAATTCTTGTTGTATGGAGGGACTCTGGATCTCTTGTTCTGTTTCTAGTCTTCTCTTTCTTTCTTCATTGCATTTTCCCTCTGAATTTCTGTATCTCTCACTCTGTTTTTGTCACTACTTGGCTATTTGTCTCTGTGTGTCTATATTTCTGTCTGTTTCTTTGCCTCTCTTTGTTTTTCTGTCTCTGCCTCTGTCTTTCTGTCTCTTCACTGTTATTTTATCGCTTTCTCTCTCTGTCTTTGTGTCTCTGCCTGTTTCTATCTCTGTATCCGTATTTGCTACTCTTTTTGTTGTTTCTCTCTCTCTCTTTCTCTCTCCCTCCCTCCCTCCCTCTCTCTATCTCTGTCTTTTTCTCTCTGTCTTTCTCTGTCTTTCTCTCTCTCTCCCTCCCTCCCCCCTTTCCTCTCTCTCTCTCTCTCTCTCTCTCTCCCTCCCTCCCTCCTTCCCTCCCTCCCTCTC
>NW_027185852.1:16663238-16673424 GCF_028583685.1 Petaurus breviceps papuanus | reverse complement strand
CTCTCTCTCATTGTCTCTATATCTCTCCTCCTGTATCAGGGGACTCCAATAGAAATATCATCATGTGGATGGACCACCGTGCAACTAGTCAAGTAGAGAGAATAAACAGAACCAGACATGGGGTTCTGAAATTTGTTGGAGGAGTGATGTCCGTGGAGATGCAGCCTCCTAAACTTCTCTGGCTAAAGGAGGTGAGTGCCCAGGATGGGAATTTGGGAGAAGGGAGTTGTACAGTCCAACCTACCGTGTTTCCCCGATAATAAGACCTATCCCGAAAATAAGCCCTTCCCTTACTGTGTAAGATTCCTCTAAAATAAGCCCTCCCCCCAAAATAAGCCCTATTGAGATTGCTACTGCGCTACACGCTACATTACGGTACCCCGCGCTCCGAGCTGCATCCAATCAGAGCTGCAGCAGTGAGCGCGTCATCCTGTTCTTCCCCAGTGATTTGCTTATTGAATAAAGGTACATTTTTTTGTTCACATTTACCTGTTTGTTAAAATTGCTGTCAAGGTTCATTAAAATAAGCCCTCCCCTGAAAATAAGCCCTCTGGTGTTTTTCTGTCCAAAAAATATAATAAGACAGTGTCTTATTATCGGGGAAACACGGTAGCTCACTGTTTAAGTAAAGTCAAGAACTTGGCCTTTGTTAACCTCAAATTCCTTTTTTTTTCTCATCTCATTTGAAGTTAAGTTTCTTCGTCTGAGATGATTCTGAAATGCCAGAGCTTTCCTGGTGACTTGAAAAAAAAAACAACTACTAGGGAATTCAACCTTTTTATGAATTACACTCCAAGGGAATGCCAGTTTAATGGATCCCATTAGAGATGGATGAGTGAGAAAGTTCAAGTCCCTGAGAAACCCAATAGACTTGGAAAATCCTAGGTGGTCTAGAGTCCTAGTGAACAGTGCCTGGTGTGATTCATGCCCTGGCTATAAAGTGTTAGCTAGGTTGAGATTTCAGTTATTCCAGCAGCCTAAGGGAAAAAAGAAGAAAACCCACAGATCAGTGCACTTGGAGAAATATTGGAGTCCCGAAGGCTTGGATTCTAATCTCAACCCTGCCTATGATTATTATTCAATTTATTATATCTCTCTGACCCTCAGTTTCCTCTTCTGCGAAATATGTGTGTTGTTGGGTTGGAGGAAGGGAGAAGGCAGACAATTGGACATAACAATGATAAACCTGAAGCTAGGAAGGACCTGTATTCCAATCCTGTCCCTGACAGGGTGTATGACCACGGGCAAGTCACTTAACCACTCTGAAACTTACATGTAAAATGGTGATACTAATAGCATTATTTCCTGTGTGAGGCCTAAATGAGATAACATACTTATGATGCCTATAAAGCATTTCACAGATTCAAAGGTATTATATAAATGCAAATTGCAATAAGATTATACGTAAAGTCTCTTTCAGCTAAAAACAAAAGGATTCTGTATTTAGCCTTCGGCTGGTTGGGATGAGAAATGTGACTGTGTTGAATTCTAGCATCTAAAGCTATCTCAATATTTAAGCAGTTGGCCATATAGTATGTTGTCTGAGGCCCAGTGATCTCCCATGTCAAGGTCAGGTTCTCTGGATGGTATCTACATTGAATGGGGCTCTCCTTCAGCTAAGACCCAGCAAAGTTACCAGGGAAGATCATCCTGCCTCCTTTTCCCTTCTCTCCTTTCCCTCCCTCTTTTTCCCCCAGTACACAGAAGTGTACAACATGGTCCCTGTACTCAACGTTCCTTCAGTTTAAGACAGCAAGAGAGCAACTAAGGGTCCAAGTATATGCAACTTACTGATTCTGATTCAAAGACTGTAGTCTTGCTAGGGTTGAAATGAAGTAGACCTGGATTAAAATCCTACCTCAGTCATTTAGAAGCTCTGGGACCTTGGGCAAGTCCCTTAACCTCAATGTGTCTCAAACAACTCCCTAGGACTTTTCTACGACAGTTCAGAATGGCTGGCTTGCTGTCAGCCTAGGTGGATGAAGTTCCCCACCCTGACAAAATATTTGTACTGTCTGCCTCCTGAGATGGAAGGAAAGCACTTTGTAAATTGTCAAGGCCCTGTACAAATATGTTATAATTATCTCAAGCCCTCCCTGGTACATCCTTATGTCAACATTTTCCCAGGATCTCCTGTAATTGAATAAGATGCTAAACATGTCCTCATTGTATATGATCGTCAAAGGAGATTTGTAGCTTCCCTGAAATTAATATGTGGACTTAATAAGATCCAGATTTCCTCTGAAGCTTATAAAAGAGGATCTTCTGCCTGGTGACTTCCTATTCAACCCAAATGGCCTCTTTAGACAACATCCTTTGCTTCCCCCAGGTGGTAAAAAGCTTCCCCCCAGGACCCAGACAGCGTTTTCACTGTATTTGCCTGTATAAGCCACAAGTTTTCTTATATTGTGGTCATTGGGGTATCTGTGTGATCCCTATTCTAGACCATGAGTATGGGCCACTAGGTGCCATAAGAAATAGAATACTGAGCCACAAACCAGGAAGACTTGACTCTAAATCCTGCCACTTTCTGGCTGTGTCTTCCTGGCAAGTCTCAGCTTCAGATTCCTGATCTATAAAATGGCACCTAACTCCCAACATTGTGAAGAATGAGACAATGTATGTAGTAGCTGTTCTTGTTAAGTCATTGCTCAGCCATGTCTCTTTGTGACCCCTTCTGGAGGTTTTCTTGCCAAGACACTGGAATGTTTGCCATTTATTTCTCTAGTCTGCCCCCATTTTACAGATGAGGAACTGAGGCAAACAGGTCACAAGGTAGTAGCTGTCTGAAGACAGATTTGAACTCAGATCCTTCTGACTCCAGGGCTGGCATTCCATCTGCTGTAGTACTTAGATGTCCTCATCTATAAAATGAACAATTTTGAAATCTGTGGTACATTCAACATAATGAAATTAATTTTGCTGAGTGTTCCATTTGTTTTTCTTTTAGCAAACCCAAAGTAGCATTCAATCTAAAATTGGAGATTTATTATTTTTTTGGTTTATTTGTGATAACAACTTCAGTGGGATATTAGAAAACTCATTGTATTTGGGATCAAGATGTCTAGATTTAAAGACTAATTCTGACATTTAATGCCTTTTTGACTTTGGACAAGTTACTTCCCTGTTTACAAAATGGGGAAACCAGACTGGGTGATTTCCGAGGACCCTTCCATCCCGACATCTATAATCCTTCAAGTCAATATTGAAGGTGTTTCTTGCATTCCCTTTAAACTATCCTTTCTTCAGTGGTATTCAGTTCATTTGATGGAGAGGTCACTAAGCACCTATACTCTGACATGGATTGAAAACAATATCACTACTTCAAGAATTGATCAATTCATTGTCAAGAAAAGGTCTTCCATTGATGGAGATTGAAGACATTTGTAAGTCAGTAGAGGAGTGTTACAGAATTGCCCAAGACTCAACATTACAAAGCTAGACAAAGCCTTAACTACGGAATCGTGAGATCTGAAGGCACCTCAGAGGTCATTTCGTCCAACCTACCCATTTTGCAGGGAAGGAAAACTGAGTTGCTGAAAAGTTAAGTGTATTAAGTTGGTGGTGCTGTCATTTGAACCTAATTCCTCTGATTCCAAAGCCAGCATCCTTGGCACTTGACTAAGTAAATATTTCAGGCCCACTTAGACTCCATTCTCCCTCACCGCAGAACAAGGCTGCTGTCCACTATATTATAGGCAATGATGACAAAGGTAGAAATGAACCAATCTACTCTCCTAAAACTTCCATTCTGCTGGAGCAGGCAAAATGTACATAGAAACAACTGTTTCCTTGTATGAAAAGGCAGATTTAATGACTTCCAAGATCCCTCCCAACTTTAGCATTATATTTTCTTATGTTGAAAACAACTCTGCCGGGAAACAGCAGGCTTTCTTACCTAGAACACACATTTCTATAACATTTTCAGAACTTACTTTTCCATAATCATCACAGATTGCTGTAACAACAACCCATGAGATAGTGAACATAGTGAGAACCCAATTTTATAGGAGAAGCAATGGTCTAGGAGGGAAGGAACCCCCTCAAAGTCACACAATAAAGTCAAGCCAACAGGTATTTATTAAATGCCTATGTGCCAAGCACTGTGCTAAACTCTGGAGATATAAAGAAGGCAAAAACAGTCCCTGCCCTCAAGGGGCTCATAATTTAATATGGGAGATAGCACACAAGTAACTAGGTACAAACAAGATGTATGTTGTATGTATATATACACACATACATATACACACATATATTACTTATATATAAACTTATATAAATAAACATATATTACTTATATATAAACAACAATGATCATATTTTGTATATATATACATATATGCGTATATATATACATATATGCATAAATATATACATATATATATATACAGGATAAGTTAGAAATAATCAACAGAAGGAAGGCATTGGAATTAAGGGCATTTGGAAAAGGTTTCCCCTAGAAGGGGAGATTTGAGCTGGGACCCAAAGGAACACAGGTGGTGTTAGAGATGGGATTTGAGTCTAGTGTTCTTTCCATTATGTTGACCTGCATGTATAGTTCACTTCACTTCCCCTACAAATGGAAGAACTTGAGACAAAGGAATAGCCTGCGTTTGACATTTATTTCATGGCATGTTCAGGACTAGAGCACATATTCACATGTCCTGAGTGCAGTGGGCTAGCCAACACACTCTACTTTCAATGTGGTTCATTGCCCTCTTGTTTCTAGAAGTCAGAGAGCAAAGGTCACTGGCCCAGATGTCCAGTTCACGCTGCCAAGAAGACATGTAGACTTTCTAAGACCAATTTAGCCCTTCTCTAGAGAGCCTCGGCCCTTGGGTCTTGTCTTACAGTGTAGAATTTTAAGTGTGTCCCATATACTTAAGGTCTATGGGCCTCAGGTTGATGGATGTTTCCTTAATCAGAACTGTCAGATAAAAGGAAAAACGCCATGTGAATTTTTCATAACCCCCACGAGTCTGGCTTTTCCATTTGGTCTCAATGATTCTTGCTCTCTTCCTAATGAAGGCCAAATGTAAATTAAGTTCTGTCAGTTTTGAGCAGCTGGAGTCTTCTCTCCTAAACATGAAACATGGGAGAGAAACAAGGTGCAGACTGAGGAAGGCCGTTAGAGCTAACTGGCTCAAGCAGACCCTGACAGTTTAATGTTAATGGAAGATAATTAACATGGTTTGCAGGAATGGCAAGAGGATACTCACATTCATCTTTTAACTCATTTCCTCTTTTTTTTCTATTGTCAGCAGAGCTAGGATCTTGTCATTTCATCCTTTGCAATTTGTTCATTGTTCTTTAAAATTATTCTAGGAGTAATTGGTTAAAAGTTCCTAGAATTTGTTTGACTGATGAAGAAAATGTTGAGCCAGTTCCTGGCACGGTAGAAAGGCACTGGTCCCGAAATCATTGGACCTGTGCTCAAGCACCACCTCTGATACTCACTGCCTCTGTCATCTCGGGCAGACGTCACTTCCCTGGGCCTCATTTTCCTCATTTGTCACATTAAGGGCTTAGATTAGATGGGCTCCGAGTCTCTGTACAGCTGATCTCTGTGAACTTTGTCTCATTTTGGCCAAAGACCTTGAATTTCATTCCCATGTTGAGAAAAGGAGGCAAAGGGAAATTCTTGTGATCTTTTTGGATCCTTGGCTGTGTTGTGCCTGTTTTAAGAATAAACCAAATTACTGGCTTGGGATGCAGAAGAACGTGTTAATTTGAAGCAAGCTTAACCCATTGGTATCAATGACCATATCCTACTCCTTTACGTCTACCTTACTAAGAATATTTGATGTGAATAGTTGAAAAAAATCCCACTGGTGCCTAGTTCATAAAAACAAAGCTGCTGTGCCCCATTCCCCTCCCCACCTTCTATTTTCCAGACCGAATGTCATCCAAATGTTCTCCTGTCCTTTTTCCTTATAGGACATTCCATTTCTTGTCTCCCTGTCTTTGCATAGGCTCTCCCCCATGTAAGAGATGCCCTTCTTTTTCTCTTTGTCACAGGAGCATTGAAGGCACAGCTCAAATACCATCTCCCCTCAGTTGGTAGTGCCCTTCTCCACAGCCTGATATTGCCTTGTGTTTCCTTTGCATAAATTCCATGTTTATTTATTTATTTTGTGCACATGTTGATTTCCATTGCCTCCTACTGTACTCCAAATAGAACTGAAGTCCTTGGAGTAGAAAGAGCTTCTTTTTTGCCTTTGTGGCCCCAGACTTAACATATGATATAATATCATATGTGATATACCATCTATATTATAAAAACATAGCATATTACATATATTATAACACAGTATATTATATGTATGGTATAGCATATATAAAACATAATTTTGTATCTGTTTATATATACCCACATCTAGGTGTATATGGGAGTATGCCCTTTCATTCTGGGAGTGCAGGTAGTAGTCAGGCAATGATATTAAGCGGAGTTGGCCTTCCCAAGTCAGTTTGGCACACAGGGGCTTCAGGATGCCTGCTGGAATCTCAGGGAATGTATTTTTCTTTGTTATTTTCTACAAAAAATCCAGATAAGGCTGGATTTCCTAGGAAAGAAGATAGTTGAAGCAAAGGAGAATAAGGAGAAAGCAGGGGTTTGGTGCTTAAAGTCCCAGTTTTCAGTACTTACATGTAAAGACTTAATGTTCCTATAACTCTTTTCCACCAAAACTTAATGTGCTTCATTTTATTGTCACTTTATTGGGTTTGCCAGTCAGCAAGCTTTCATAAAACTCCTACTATGTGCCAAGCACTGCTGGACACTAAGGATATGCATATGTAATTTATATATGGCAGAAACTGCCCAAGCTTGGCCTTAGAGACCCCAGAGTTAGGGCAGCGCAGTGAGGGGCAGAGGGTGGTCCTTGAGGAATAGTAAATTAACAATGTGGTCAAGAGACATGAAAGGTGTGTGGATGACTGCCATTGGGGATGATACCCCTTGTATATACTGACAATGCCCTAAAATGGACTCTCCTAACCAGGTATCCTCTCTATCTCTCTGAGTCTCTCTGTCTCTGTCTATCTGTCTCTCTCCATCTCTCTGTTTCTGTCTGTCTCTGTCTCTGTCTGTCTCTTTCTCTCTTTGTGTCTCTGTCTGTCTCTCTGTCTCTGTCTCTCTCTGTCTCTGTCTGTCTCTCTGTCTGTCTGTCTGTCTCTCTCTGTCTGTCTGTCTGTCTGTCTGTCTCTCTCTCTCTCTGTCTCTCTCTGTCTCTCTGTCTCTCTGTCTGTCTGTCTGTCTGTCTGTCTGTCTCTCTCTCTCTCTCTCTCTCTCTCTCTCTCTCTCTCTCTCTCTCTCTCTCTGTCTCTCTGTCTCTCTCTGTCTCTTTCTCTCTTTCTCTCTCCCCCTCCTTCTCCCCACCTGCTATGTGTCAGACACTGGGGTTATAAAAAGAAGCAAAAGACAATCCCTGCCCTCCAGGAGCTTACAATTTAGTGGGGGAGACAATATGCAAACACAAAGCAAGCTACATACAGGACAAAATGGAGGTAATTAACAGAAACATGTAATTAAGGAAGGTTAGGGAAGGCTTCCTGTAGAAGGTAGGATTGTGGTTGGAATTTAAGAAAAACCAGGTGGGTCGGGGGGTGGAGATGAGGAGGGAAAGTGTTCTGAGTGTGAAGGACAGTCAGAAAAAATGCCCAAAGCTGAGAGACAGAGGGTGCTGTTCATGGAACAGCCAAAAGGCCAGCGTCCAGCGTTGAAGAGCATGTGTTGGGTAGGCACAGGCAGGAGGGACCTGAGCCCTGAAGGGCTTTATGTGCCGCCCTATCCAGATGGCTGCAGAGGAGAAAGCGAGGCTGGGGACTTGTCACAACCTTCCTTCCCTTACATCCACTTCATTTGCAAGGCACGGCGTCACCTTCCTGATGTTATGGTCCTCTTTGAGAATGAGGACAAACACCAACAGCAACAAATGCCACGGAGGTGAGGGGGAGCGCTGCAGTTCATCGAGTAGGAGGAGACATGGTCAGACTGCGCTTTAGGAAAATCAGTTTGGCAGCTGAATGGAGGGTGCACTGGAGTGGGGAGAGATTTGAGGTGGGCAGACAAACCCAGCAGATGGCAGGTGATAAGCGCCTGCGCCAGTGGGGTGGCTGTGGCAGAGGAGAGAAGGCGACCTACTGGAGAGATGCTGTCGAGGTGCAATTGACAGGCTTTGGCCAGATTGGCTTTGTGGGTGACAGGGTTATCAAAACATTTTTAAAAATTTGTGAATCCCAAGTTCGGAATTCCTGGACAAGATGACCTCTGCTCTCCCCTCTAGGGATAAATTATCTTCTGTCTCACTAGTGCTAGCTAAACATCCCCATTTCCATCCTTAATTTTTTCATTCTTTACCGTAGAGATGGACCCTAAAGACCATGGGGTGCTTCTCTGTGTCCTGGCATCTGTCTTTTGTGAGTGTTCAATTTAGCATTCTCTCACTCACCTTCCTTATGCAACACTTCACTCCACCCACCCACCCATCCAATTTCCTTTCACTGTGTTCTATTTCTGGTGTTTGCTGAAAATATGTTACTGCTAAATACAGAATCAAGCAAAGGTGGGATGGGCCATTTTAATGCTTCCATATGTACATGGTGGGTGTGCGCAGGCTGTGACATGAGGGGAATGCTGAAGAATGGGTGTAAAGGATATCATCTGGAAAATGTATGATGGGAAGAGATGATGGGCTGGTCCCATGCTGAGGGTAAGGAATGACAAGTAGCCAGCCAGAGTGGTCTGCTGGGATCCTTTCAGTGTAAGGTGAACAAGAGGAAGGCTTTCCATCATGTTGGATGGAAACCCTGTAGTTAGCTTATGGGAGGAAAGAGACAAAAGCTTTCTAGAATGAGGAGGCACAGATGGAATGCTTCTGCACTATGGGCAGAATTCAAATTCACTAAGTTCATAGACGTATTTGAGCATGATGAATTCTTTCTCCAGTCTTGTGCCCTTTTCAGTACCAGCAGCTCTATACCCATATTACTCCTCCAGTCAGGGCTATTTAGATAACTCTAAAAGCATAGAGTATAAGAAATGTGAGAGACCTTAGAGGACTTAATCAAGCCTGGACTTAAATTTAAACCTCTGGTTCCCAGTCCCATCTAAAGATCTCCAGGGAAGGGGAAACCCCTTCTTGAGAAGCCCATTTGACTTTTAATAACACTGATTGAGGAGCTGCAACCTTTCATCAAGATGCAATTTGCCTCTTTGCAAGTTCTACCCATTCTCCATGACCTCATATCTGGCTGATATTAGGAGAGACTTTTGGGAGAGAATATGTTTGGAGAAAAGAATTTTAGGAGAGAAGAGAACATCCATTATTCCTAATTCTGCTTTTTACAACCAAGCAAAATAGCTCTAATCCCTTTTTATCTGTTTCTTGGAGCTATGCTTGTAAATAACAGTATGGTATGGTGATTAGAAGGCTAACTTTGGAGTCAAAGAAGATCTGGGTTCTAGTCCTGCCTTTGAACATTGGATGTCAAAGCTTTGGGACTATGGGCAAGTCTCTTAACCTTTCATTGCTCTGGACAGCTCTCTACTAATCTGTGGTCCAATGGGAAGAGCGATGGATTTGGGGTCAAATCCTGTCTCTACCTTGTACTACCCATGTGACCTTGGTTAAGCTGCTTAATTTCTCTAGAGCTTGGTTTTCTCATTTGTGAAATTAGAGGTCAGACTAAATGGTCCCTAAGATACCTTCTGATTTTAAATCTATAATATTTAGAGTATTATAGAGTTACAGGGCAGTTGCTACTCTGCATTAATAGAAGGCATTCCCATACTGAGATTTCCTCACAGCAATGAAAGGACAGATCTGGACTCTCTATTAGAATTCAAGGTCCTCGAAGGCAGGGATCATTGCTGCCTTTCTTCATATCCCAAATGCCTGGTGTCTGGCAGCGAGTAGGGGCTTAATAAATGCTTATTAACCAATTTCCACCAATCATTCTTATTTATGAGGCTACTAGAATAACCATTAGTTTGTCAGTAGTGGGAAATCATGACTTGGATTCGGAAGACTCAGTGTCACTATGTAATTGGCCTGTCTGACTTAGAGAAGCTCATGTTAACTCTTTGAAGCCCAGTTTAGAATCTTCAGGACAAGGAGATGCCTCCATTGCCTTGCTCATCAGGTCTTTAGGACAAGGGGATGCCTCCATTGCCTTGCTCGTCAGG
>NW_027185852.1:16521922-16663228 GCF_028583685.1 Petaurus breviceps papuanus | reverse complement strand
CCATTGCCTTGCTCGTCAGGTCTTTAGGACAAGGGGATGCCTCCATTACCTTGCTCGTCAGGTCTTTAGGACAAGGAGATGCCTCCATTGCCTTGATCGTCAGGTCTTCTTGACTGCGCTCCGTGTACCCTCTACATTATCTTATGCTGCCTCTCAACTTCCCAGTCTCACAACAGCCCTGAGATACCATGAAGATCATTCAAGACAGTGTGGAATGACACCAAGTAGAGTCATGTTGACTTTTAAATACAGTGGATGTCCAGAAAGATCCATTAGATGGTGTACTTGAGGAAGTCCTTAACAGAAGAAGGGAGAATTTAGGGGGATATAGAGATGAGTAAATATAGAATAAGCTCAGAGACGCAGTGTTGCTTACTGTTAGAGTGAGAGTGAGGAAGACCAGGATCATGCCCTGCCTCTGCTCTGTGACCCTTGTCTCTCCTCTCAGGGCTCTGGGTAGCTCTCTGACTGAAGGTACAGTGTAGGTAGCAGTCTGCATTGTTAGAGGTAGTTTCTTCTCAGAGTTCCATCCACCAATAAAAGCAGAGGAGAATTGCCTGTAACTCAGTCAATGGGGATTTATTATGCACCTAACATCTATCTGGAATTGTGCTAAGTACTAGGGATATGAAGACAAAAACTAAAAGGGAAGGACAGGCCCTAAGCTCATGAAGCTTCTATAACATATGGACAACATGTTCCCTCCTTGGGAAACTCCTGCCCTGGCCCCCTGGCCCTGCTGTGTTTATTGTGGTTTATTTCTCTGGAATCAGTTTCAGGAAAAGGCAAGCTGCCATGTTCACAATCAATGATAAACACATAGATCTAGACCTGAAAGGGACCTCAGAGGCCATTATATCCAAGGGTCCTAAACCTGGGATCCTTAAACTTGGTTTTTATTTTTTGTTCTTCCTCATTAAGGCTTTTCTTTTAGTTTCCAACATTCATTTTTATAAAATTTTGAATTCCAAATTTTTCTCCTTCATTCCCTCCCCCTTTCCTAAGACAGCAAACAATCTGATATAGGTCATACATGTACAATCATGTTAAACATATGTCAACATTAGTCATGTTGTGAAAGAAGAATCAGAGCAAAAGGGAAAAACCGCAAGAAAGAAAAAAAACAAAAAAGTGAAAACAGTCTGCTTCAATCTACATGCAGACTCCATAGTTCTTTCTCTGATGGGGTTGACATTTTCCATCCTTTGGATAAGTCCTTTGGAATTGTTTTTTGAGTATTGTATTGCTGAAAAGAGCTAAGTTAATCAAAGTTGGTCATCACATAGTGTTGGTGTTACTGTGTACAATATTCTCTTGGTTCTGCTCACTTCACTCAGCATCAGTTCATATAAGTCTTTCTGTGTTTTTCTGAAATCCACCTATTCCTCATTTCTTACAGCACAATAATATTCCATTATGTTCATATACTACTACTTGTTAAGTCATTCCCCAAATGATGGGCATCCATTCAGTTTCCAATTTTTTGCCACCACACAAAGAGCTGCTCTAAATATTTTGTACATGTGTGAACTTTTTTAATAGTATGCCTATTTCAATGTAATTGATTTCCTTGGTAATCCTATATAATTTATTTTATGCATTTTAAAACATTATTTTGAGATAGAGTCTGTAGGCTTCACCAGCCTGACAAAGAAATCACACAAAAAGGCTTGTCTGATCTAATCCAACACTTTCATTTTACACATGAGGAAACTGAAGTTCACCGAAGTAAAGGGACTTGCCCAAGGTCACACAAGGATTATCAATGGTAGGCTTTGAACCCAGGTTCTCCTACTCTGTAGCCTGGATCTTTCTATTCTACATTACCTCACTTTACTCCCTATTTTCTGCCCATCTTCTTCACAACTTTGCCAATACTTGCTGTCTTTTTTATCTTTTCCTCACCTGTCTATCCTACATTCAGTTATGGAACCATGAAAAATCAATTCTGCCATTGTTCCTGGATGGGATGTGTCGATCTTCTCCACTGTGGTCCTATTCACCATTTCTGTAACTTTTCAGACCAAAGTTTCTCTCTCTAGCCACCATTTCCTTAGTGTGTTTTCTTTCCCATTAGAGTGTAAACTCCTTGATGGTAGAGACCAACTTTAACTTTGTTATTTTGTATCCCTGGTGCTTGGCACCAGGTAAATAAAAGTTTTTTCATTCATTAATGTAAGTATAAGTAAAGTATATACAAAATTAACAGGAAGTATAGAGAGAGGGCAGCACTAGCAGCCAGGGGATTAGATGGCAGGAAGTCAGAGAATCAGGAAAAACCTCACATAGTAGGTGATATTTGAGCTTCCTGACTCCAGCTCCAACAATCTATCCACTGTACGACCAAGCTGCCTCAGCTAGAACATGTGAGATGTTCGACTAAAAAAGAAGGTACAGTGGTTCTTTGTTTCTTTTGCATCACTTTATCATGTTTCTCTCCAGTTTTGAAAGTATTTAAAGAATATGGAGGGGACAGAGAGGCTACATAGAGTATCATTACTATAGGATATTATATCGATCTTATAGCATATAGAAAGATACCATATTAATATAATGGGATATATAGATTTATCTATCTATTGCATATTTCTTGGTTATCTAAGACATAGACATAGAAATTAAAGCTGGAATGGTTCATAGAGGTTTTCTTATTTTTCCACCACCCATTTTTCCTTCGTGGGCCTCTTTTTTTTTAAATAATTTTTTGGTTTTATCATGGGCCTCTTAAATGAACTTTTAGAAATGAGGAAAATGAAACCCAGAGTTCTAATGACTTGTTCTTGGTCACATAGATCCATCTCTTACCCTCTCCTCTACGTGGCTTTACAGATAAGGAGCCTGAAGGAGGTCCAGGAGAAGTGCCTTCTTAAGGATGACATGGCTAGTGAATTGACGGTGCCAGTTCAACTTTAGGGGAGAATACCAATGAACTTCCATCTTCTGGGTTAATTTTCCTTTTTCAAAATTTTTATTTATTTTTAATTTATGTAATAAATCAAGTATTTCCATAACATAGTATAATAAAAAATATTGCACATGAAACTGCAAATCTATTATGTATAACTTGCTATTCCTTTTAAATATATAGTAAAGCTATCATGAAATTTTCTTTTTTTTTCTTCCCTCCCCCTGCCCTAGGGGCTGTGATGCCATAAGACACAAATATGTATATAAATATAAAGTCATTCTGTACATACTTCAGTTAATCAGTTCTTTCTCTGGATGCAGGCAGGGCCTTCCTTCATATATATGTCCTTTGAAGGTAATTTGCATATTTATAATAGTTAAAATAACTTATTGGCTCAAAGTTGTTTTTAAAGAATATTGCTGTTATGCATATGATGCTCTGCTTATTTTTCTCTTTATTATTTTGCACAAGTCTATTCATGTCTTTCTAAGATCATCAAACTCATCATTTCTTATAGCAAAGTAATATTCACCATTCCCCAATTGACAAGCATCTCTACAATTTCCAGTTCTTTGCCCCCACAAAAAAAGCTGCTATAAACATTTTGGAACATATAGATTCTGTTCCTTTTTCCTTATCATCTTTGGAAATAGACCAAGTAGGGTATAGGCAGTTTAATAATTATTTGGGCATAATTCCAGATAGTTCTCCGAAATGGTTGGATCAATTCACAATTCCACCAGCAATGAATTAAAATCCCATTTTCCCACATCCACTCCAACATTTATTGCTTTCCCCTTCAATCAATTTAGCCAATCTGATAAGTATAAAATGATAGCTTGAGGTTTTTTAAATTTTTATTTCTCTAATCATTAGTGATTTAGAGAAATTTTTTTCATGTGATTATAAATTGTGTTGTTTTCTTCATCAGAAAACTGCCTGTTCATATTCTTTGACAATTTATTGATTTGCAAATGACTGTATTGACTTTCAAAAGCAGGAGGGTCTTCCACCTTTGGGAGAAGGAGCTAAGGAATGAAATTATCCTGTTCCCCTGTCCCAGAAAAATCAAGAACTTTAAAGGAGCCTCCTAGACCTGTATTCTACTTTGCAAGGGGATATAAACCTTCATAAAGAACCAAGACCTCAGCTGTACCACTCCTTGGTGACCTTTTCTATTCTAAACATTATTTTCCTTTTTCATCATAAATCTCATTTTCCCTCTCACACAAAAAGAAAACACATGTCATATCATCTCTTGTATCAAGCCGGGTCATCTCTTTGGAAGTTTTGTGCAGGGACTTGTCAGGTTAGAACCAGATTCTCTTTAACCTTTGAAGAGGGCATAGGGTCACGTTAGCTACTCTTACAGCATCTGCTGTGGATTTTGTCTTTGGGAGGGGGCATATCTCTCCTATGGAGGTTCTATGTAAATCAGGCTCATAATTCAATATGCCTCATGTTCACTCAGTGGAGTATTGAGCATCCTGGTTTTTTTTTTTTTTGTAACATAAGGTATCCATCTATTTCTCAGTTTTTAGTTTTCTATTCTCATCTTTATTTCTTACATCTGTGTCCTCCACTTTCAGGCCCACAATACTACCGGCATTGATATTCCTGAAAAATAACAGATTCCAGAGAATTAAAAACTAAATCTTCAGAATAGTAATAATCTTTCTTTGGTTAGCTACCTATGTCCCACAATTAGTCAAGAACACTTCTTTACCCATTAGCGTTACAAGCACATATCACCAAAAAGTGTTCATTTAACCCCTTCTGAAAGGCCTCCAGTGATGTGGAAGGAGCTCACCACTCACTGAACTCACTCATTCTGGTTGTGGAGCTCTTTAATGAATTTTTATTGATCCCTCATCATCTCTTGTCTGAACTATTGCAGTAGCTTCTTGATGAGTCTGCCTACCTCATATCCCTCTTCCAATTCAATTTCAATTCGGTCACTAGTGTTTTTTTTTTTTAACACAGGTCCTACTATGTCAGTCCCTTGTTCATGTTGTCTCCTTCATCAGATTGTAAGCTCCTAGAGGTCAGGGATTGTCTTTTGCTTTTTTGTTTTGGTAAATATAGTGCTTTGAACAGTTCCTTGCACATAGTAGGCACTTAATAAATGTTTCATAAATTCATTGATTGCCAGCTTTGCCAAAGATGGATTGGAGAAGGGAGACACTGGAGGTTGGGTGGCATTGTTTCAGGTACTTGGTCCTAAAGATTGAGTCAATTCTAGACCTGAAGTTTGGGTAAAAGGCAGCTATAATTCACCCACATCTGTTATTTTTAGCTGTGCAGGTAAATGGTTAAAATTTCTCCAGTGGTTTAGGTAGAAGTCTTCATTGCTTGAGTCATTTCAGGACTAGACTAGACAAGACAAATCCCCAGAGAATATACTGTTGCACTGACCCCTGGAAGGGAGGAGGGCTGGTCCTGATGACCTAACAGGCCTTTTTCCACCTCTGATTCTGGTGGGGGCATGACTCAGAGACAATGACATCATAGATGAGCTCATTCACCCTGAGAAAAGATGTGCCTGCAGAGCAGGGGCAGCGTTCTCTTACTTCCACCCTTCTCACGTGGTGTTTTCCTCTTCCTGAGCATGTGGCACTTTGAGTTGGTTTATGCGGTTCTTTGCCCCTTCTACCTTGTCATTTGTTTAATAATTTTCCTTTTTATTACCTCTCATCCAAGTCATCTTGTATTTTTTCCTCATCTTCATTTACTTCTCTCTTTCCTTTCTTCTCTGCTGTTTTAAAATTCTTCTTTCTTTTTCTTTCTTCTATTTTCTTTTTTCTCTTTTTCTTTCTTTTTAAATTCTCTTTTTTTTCCTCTTCTTTGAATGTAGCTATCTCTGGTATTTTCATGCCTTCTTGTTGACTTCCTGTCTTTCCCCTGTGTCCAGTTCTCAGTGGTGATGCTTATGGAGAGAGGTATATTTGCTGGAAGTACTTTATTCTTGGGTAATACTTTGAATATACTTTGAGTAAATAAATTTCACTTTCTTCTCTGAATTGGCTTAATTCATAATGTAGTGAGATCACAGGCTATGAGAGCTAGAAGGAAACTTAAAGGTCATCAGGCTCAACTGCCTTGTGTTATATACAAAGAAACTGAGGACCCCAAAGGAGAAGTTTCTGAGGGAATATAGCTTGGACATATTGCTCATCTCTCTCAAACCGAGAGAAGTGACATAACAGCACATGGCAGCTCTTGGACTCCCAAACCAATAGCAAGCAACTTTCTAACTGTAATAATTTTAACACTAATGTCTCATGGAGCTCAGTCCATTGAAGGAAAGTCAGTAGAAGTACATACAAGCGTATGTCAAATCTTATCCCATCATTCCAAGGCTTACCTCTGTGAACTTAATGGGATTTTAAGATCTTCCTGCCCATTGATAGGCGTCACCTGGAGCCCATTCAGGGAAGCTTGCTTAGGGGAGGCTTGCTTGTAGGAAGGCTTTCACACCTGAGCAAATTTCTAATTAGGCACCAATCACTGAGGGCTATGATGCCTTCTGGCTCTGAGAAGGGTATATATACTCTGAGTTGGTGTTTTGCTTTGGGGCTCACTTATGAGAAGGATCTTGTGATTCCCTGGTGAGATTCTGAGTGGCCTATGTTCAGAGCTCCCAATTGCTCAGATGTAAAGGCTCTCTCCCTCCAGAGATGTGTGTAAAGTGCATAGTTGATTCAGGCAGTCAGAGCCTGTCTGTTGGTCTTTATTACTTTGTTTATATTTTCTCCATATTCTCTCTGAAGTTCAGGGTGCTGACTTTTCCCCTGAACTAGGGAATATAATTTTGAAAGATTGTTGACCCCTTAAACAGCTATCTTTCCTAGTAAAACAGATCTAAGAACCTGTTCTAGCAGCCATCCTGGGGATACTAGTGTGGTTGCTGTTAGAACCTCCTACAGTGAAACCCTATTATCACCCAAAGTTCTTATTACATGGTTGTAGCTAGAACATGGATAAAATCTTATTCCTCAAATGCTATTCTATGGAGCAAAAAAGACTGAAAGAAAAGGTCAGCCTGGAATATGAGGCTGTGCCTCAGCAAAACTGTTTATAAGGGAGCACAAACGGAATTGTAGGACTTAACAGTGGACACAAGCTTTGCATTCAGAACTAGATGGGACCTTGAACATTATAGTCTGATCCTCTTTCTTCAAAACTATGTAAACGCGGGCCCAGAGAAATAAATAGACTTTTCCAAGGTCATATAGTAAGTAAAAGAGTATCAGACCTGTGAGTCCAATCCTGTAGCCTGAGGTTCATTTTTCTCTTTTCGTTTTTTAATTCTGAAATTAACAAATACCACATACAACAGATTTACATATAAGTGTATATATATGCATATATATTAAAGCAAAAAAAAGAGAATTGTATAAGAAACTTCAGCTATTTATTATGTGTATCTTGCTTTTCTTTTTAAATGTATAATAAGATCAGTCTAAGCCTTTAAAGGTGGTTTTTTTTTTTTTTGCTTCTTTTTGGTCTTCCTTCTGTTCTTTTCTCTCATCCTTTCCTTCCTTCCTTCCTTCTTTTAAATGAGTACTTGGTTTCCAGTTCTACTAAAAAACAAAAACAAAAACTCTGCTATAAATATTTGTGTCCATATGTATCCTTTTCTTTTTCCTTTAATTTAATTTAATATTAGCAGTATAGCCTGGTCATGTACACTTTGATTATTTTTTTGGACATCATGCCAAACTGTTGTCAGAATGTCTGGACATGTTCACAACATCATCAACAATCCAGCATCCATGTGCTTATTTGTCTGTTGCTCTCTAATATTTGCCATTTTCGTTTCTTTTTCTTTTTTCTAAAAATGAAAAGTACAAAGTTGCCTATATGTATGTATGTATGTATGTATGTATGTATATGATTTCTTCCTTTGAAACTGCCTATTCATATCTGTTGTCCATTTACCTATTGGGAAATTTTCTTGTTCTTATAAATTTGAATTGGTTGCTTATATAGCTTAGAAATGAGACCTTTAATAAAGAAACTTATTGCAATCCCCCCCCCCAGTTACATCCTTCTCTTACAAATTTAAATTGGTCTTATTACTTCGTAAGAAAACCCAACACTTTAAAATTTTTATATAACCAAAATTCTACATTTTATCTCTTGTCCATCTCTGTCCCTTGTTTGATCATGAAATTATCTTCTATTTATAGATCTAAAAGGGTAATATCTTTTTTAATCCTCTGTTAAGGTTATCACCCTACATGTATAAGTAATGTATCCATTTGGATCTTACCTTGGTATATGGTGTGAGATGTTGGTTTATACCTAATTTCTGCCAGACTGCTTTTCAGTTTCCCCAGAACTTCCTCCCCCTCCCCAAATATTGAGTCCTTACTCTAATATCTGGGGTCATTAGGTTTTTCAAACACTAGACCACTAGGCAGCATGTAGAAGAACTAGGATCTGACTCCCAAGTTCTCAAGTTGTCCTTTCCACAAAGTTCTTTTCAATTCTGAGTTTCATCGTATTAAGATCATACACCATATTTTTTTGCTTACTTTATTCTTTCTCATGCTTTTTTTTTTACTTTTGATTTGTTTCTTCTTTCACAACCATTATGAATATGGAAATGTTTTACATGATAGTGTATGTATAAACTAAATCAAACTGTGTAACATTTTCAGAAGAAGGGAGTAGAGGAAGGGAGAAAAATTTGGAACTCAAAATCTTGTAAAAATGAATACTAAAAACTTTCTTGATTTGTAATTGTGGGAAAAATAAAATACTACTTAAATTAAAAAAAAAAGAGCACATGCCAGGGGATGATGATGATAATCCATGCCTTGCCTTGCTTTGCCTTCCCTTCCCTGACATAATTTCATTTCATAATCACAATAACCCTTTAAGGAAGGTGGCATTTTCTACCTTTTTACCACCCCAAAATTTTTTTAAAGCAATTGGGGTTAAGTAACTTGCTCAAAGTTACACAGCCAGGTGTTTCTGGGTGGGCGCTAAGTATCTGAGCCTGGATTCGATCCCAGGTCTCCCAACTCTGGGGCCTGCGCTTTTACTCACTGTGCCACCTGGCCACCCCTCCACCAAATTTTGATGTATGGGGAAACTAAAGTTTAGAGAGATTAAGTTACTGCCCATTGTGACATCATTCATGAGTATCAGAGGTGAGATTTGACCTCAGAATATCATGACTCTAAACCTAGTTCTCTATCCATTATTCCACATTAAGGTACTTGACTAGTTTCTAGGGTAGCTCAGCCCTTTGACAAGGTTTCAGGCTAGACATTCTAAGAAAGAATATTTTCTTTTTTCACCTCTAAAAAAGGGAGAAGGTGTTCTTTATGCCTTTTGTGTTACAGTACAATCATTTTCTGATATATCTCCTTCTATTACCTAGGGAACCTTCTCCTACAACAAAAAAACAACTAATCAAAACAAAAACTATGTCTGACAATATAGGTAACATTCCTCATCAACAGTTCTCCACATTCCTAAG
This sequence comes from Petaurus breviceps papuanus, assembly GCF_028583685.1. Taxonomy (NCBI): domain Eukaryota; kingdom Metazoa; phylum Chordata; class Mammalia; order Diprotodontia; family Petauridae; genus Petaurus; species Petaurus breviceps. The sequence continues at coordinate 16,653,827 of NW_027185852.1, read as the reverse complement.
GAAAGGGCTGAGGTTAATTTTAACAAAATTTACAGGTTTCTACAGGTCATGAATGTTGTGCTTATGATCACTAAATCTTTAATAGGACTCTATAGGGGAAGGTAAGAGAATGAGCATTTATCTAGTACGCACTATATTTCTGGCACTAGGCTGAGCACTTCTTACAAGTATCATCACCTTTCATCCTCACAGCAGCTTAGTGAAGTAGGTGCTCTTATATCCCCCATTTCAGAGTTGAGAAAACTGAAGCTAACAGAAACTGTAAACTACTCAGTGTTTCGGAGTTAATGTGTCTAAGACCATATTTGAACTCAGGTCTTCCTGACTCCAGGACAAGAACTCTCTCTATTGTGACACTAGTTCTTTCTGCTTAGGTGGCCAAGATTCTGTGCAAAGATAAATATTAATAATTCATCCTTGACTTTGGTGGAAATTTAAAAGAAGCCAATTCAAGCTTGATGCAGGCAAAACTTTCTATGAATGAAAGCTGTGCTGATGTGCAATGGGCTGTCAGGGTAGCCTGTTCCCCTTCCTTGGGGGGGGGGAGGCATCTTCAAGCAGAGGGTGGATAACTATTTATTGGGAATTCCTCTTGTGTATGAGGAAGACTAGACTTCCACTGTGTGCCCACCCAGCCTTCAAAGTCTGTGATTCTTTGACATCATGGCTTTGATCATCTGAAGCAAATAGCAAAGAGATGGCCATTTCAACATTTTTGAAAGGAGTCCCCACTGCAGACCAGGATGGTGAATCATGAATGGCTTCCATTAAGTGTTGTGAAGAAATATATCTGAGGAAGAGGAGCCAAGGTAATTGACTTTGGACAGAGAATATAGGGGACATCAATGGAAGGAAGCTGCTAGGATAGCATCCAACCCATTCCATCAGAAAATATCCCCGAAATAATTTCCTGTCTCTTGGGCCAGCAGCCCCCCCCTTGAATGGAGTATGGCAGACATTCCCCGGGCTCAGCAGCAACCTCGCCAGCCAGGCCAGGAAGTGAATGAATCCATTTGCCAATTAAAATGAAACCCCTCCAAAGGACCTGCTTACCCCAGACAAGAGAGATTTGTCTTCCTGGCAGTCTCCTTGGCCAGGATCCTTCTTCGCTCTGTAACCCTCCAGAGAATAGATGCCAACCTGCTCTCTGGGCAATGAAGCTGGGACAGAGCTTTTTCTTACTTCTCATTTATTCAATGAGTTTGAATTAATTTATCCTGTATATATATTATGTGTGCCTAGACTCTGAGCCCCTCAAGGTGAGACTGTTGTTATTTTTCCCCTTCCTTTGTATCCCCAGTGCTTAGAATGGTATATGGTAGGCACTTAATAAATGCTTGTGGACGTGATAACTTAGTATCACCAGTTTTTAGTACAGTGTCCATCACATAGTGAGCGCATCAATCATCCTCATCCTCATCATAACTGGTCTTTATAGAGAGTTGTTAGATTTGAAATATGATCTCATCTGATCCCCACAGCAACCCTGGGAGGCAGGTAGCATTGTTATCCCCAGTTTGAAGACTGAGAGATACATTGTCACACAGCTAGTAAGTGTTTGAAGGTGGATTCGAACTAGGGGTTTTCTTGACTCCAAATTCTGCATTCTGTTCACCTGCCTTTGCTTTGTAAACCTTAAAATGGTATGTAATGGTGAGCTCTTCATAGATGCTGGTTGACTTGCCGACTTTCTGGGAGTATCCTTGGTCTTGGTCCTGTGGGGCTGCCCCAAGGACTTATGGGTTTGACTGTCCTGTAAGGACCCAGCAATCTAACAGGGAGATCGACTATGGTCAGAAATGCTGAGATATTGGCCCTTGTGCTGCTTCTCAGGGAGAGATGAGCTTTTTGTTCTCTTAGAATTCAGATCAACTAATGTTAATACAGGCCATCATTTGCAATCGTGCTCCATTTTGAGACACTTTCAAGTTCATTCAAATCAGCAATCGTTCGTGATAATGATAATCAAAGCTACAACATATATTTATATAATACTTTAACATCTGTTCAGCTAGGTCATCCCATTTCAATCTCCAACAACCTTGTGAGATAGGTATGATTATTATCCTCATTTTATTGATGAGGACACTAAAGATGAAAGAAGATAAGTTCCTTTCCCTGGCTCACATATGTAGAAAATGTTTGAGGCAGGATTTGAATTTGGCTCTTTCCGAGGCCCAGTCTAGCTCTCTGTCCCATGGACTGCTGTGGTCGGAGAGGGAATGCAAAGCAATCAATCAATCAACAAGTTAAAATTAAATAGAAGCTATGGGCCAGGCATTGTGCCAGGAACTGGGGATTCAAGTACAAAAAAAAAATGAAAAAAACTCAGTATTTGCAATGAGCTTACATTCTAATAAAGGAGACTATATGTCATATCTTAATCCAATAAACTTCAGGGCCTCCTATTTTGCTCCATAATTAAATAAGAAGCCTTTTTTGTTTCTAAAACTCTTCTTAAACTCTGAGCTTTCCAATCTTCCAATCCCTTCCATCCCTCCACCTACTTTACAGTTCAGTGCCATTGGCCTCATTTCTGTGCCATCCCCTCACTGGGAATTTTCACTGGTGGTCCCCCATGCCTGGAATACTCTCCCTTCTCAGCTCCACCTCCTCCTAACTTCCCAGGCTTCCTCCAAGGACCAGCTAAAATCCCAACCTTCCCCAGGAAGCCTTTCCCAGGCCTTCTGAGATTGCCTCCGATGTATCCCATCTGCATCTTGTTTGTAAACAGATGTCTGCGTGTGGTCTCTCCTAGAGATTGCAAGCTTCTTGGGGGTTGGGCCTGTTTCTGTCTTTCTTTATATTCTCAGTGTTTAGCACAATTCCTACAAAAGCAAAAAGTAGTCTAGTTAAAAGAAAAAATAAAGGAAACTACATTTTGGAAAAATGTACCATAGACAAGTAATATTAAATATTTTTACGGTACATTTCTCTGATAAAGGCCACATATTTCAAATATGTAGGAAACTGAGTCAAGTTTATAAAAATAAGAATCATTGTCTAATTAATCAATGACTCAGTTTTCAAAACTCAGTTTTCAGAACTCATGTCCTAGCTGCCCCAGTTTTTTTTTTTTTAATTTTGAGCTCCAAATTCTATCCTTCTCTTCCTCCACTTCCTCCTCCTTGAGAAGGGAAGCAGTTTGATAAAGACTGTTAGATTGTTCATGTGAAGTCATGCAGAATATATTTCTGTTTTATACATGTTAAAAAAGAGAACACAAAATACATTTTATATGTAACATATATACGTATATGTGTATATATGTATATATATATAGTTTAAAAATGCTTTGATCTCCATTCAGAGTCTATCAGTTCCTTTCCTGGAGAAGTATAGAATTTTTCACTTTAAGTACTTTGAAATTGTCTTGGATCATTGTATTACTTAGAGTAGCTAAGTCTTTCACAGTTGATTATCATACCACATTGTTTACTATGTACAATGTTCTTTTTGTCCTGCTCACTTCACTTTGCATCAGTTCATATTAATCTGAAATCATCCCCATCCCTGTCATTTCTTCTTATAGCACATTAGTATTCCATCACAATTTATTCAGCCATTCCTTAATTAGTTGACATCACCTCGGTTTCTAATTCTTTGCCATCATGAAAAGAGCTGTTATAAATATTTTTGTACATATAAGTACTTCTCTTTTAGCTTTTTGGGATACAGCCCTAGTAGTGGTATTGCTTGGTCAAAGGCAATGAATAATTTTATAGGCCTTTGGTCATAGTTTCAAATTGCTCTCCAGAATGATTGAAACAGTTCACAACTCCACCAAGAGTGAGTGCATTAGTGTCCCGATTCTTCCACATCTTTCCAAATATTTGTTGTTTCCCTTTTCTGTCATAATACCAATCTTGTTTCAAAGGCTCGAATCTTTGGGTTCATCAAATATGAGATTACTATGGCCATTTACTACTAGGTATTGTGTATCTAATCTATTCCAGTGATCCACCACTCTATTTCTTAGCCACTACGAGATTGTTTTGATGATTACCTCTTTGTAAAACTCACTATTAATTTAACTCACTGATAATTTAGTTAAAACAACTCTGAGGTATTTACTAACAGCTTCCAAAAATTACAAATGCTGTAGGAGTTGAGGGAAAATAGCTACCCCACCTCCCAGTACGGCACTGAAACACTTCCGCTATCTCCTATAGCTAGAGGTGAAAAAGTCCAGAAATGTCTTCCCTGGGATAACGGTCTTCTGGGGTTTTTCACCAATTTGACTCCTCAACATCACTGTTCTTTGAATGATTACCATTCAGATAATCCTCCCCCCTTTTTAACCACTTGTCAAACTATTTTCAGCTTATTTGTTGGTTTAACCATCTTTCCAATTTCAGCCTTTGAACTTAAGTTAAGGACAAGGTTTTTCCTTTTCTTGTAGTTGTTTGTACTTTTCAAAAATCTTGCTAGAAAACAATCTCTTAAAAATCTTCAGGGACCAATTTATCAAGTGGGGAATTAAGGAGAGAAAGCACTCCACTCTCTCTCATTCATTATGCCTTCATTCTCACACAAACAGCCTAGTTATCTATCATTCCTTCGTAATTAATAACCAAATATCGGAACGTTCTGGGAGAGACTCCTGTTTCCTTGATTTCTGTAAGCTACAGCGCCCCTCCCCAGTGGGGGAGGGCTTAAAAGAGGGGCCCCAGCAGGGAGGGCTTAAAAGAGGGGACCCAGTGGGGGAGGGCATGAAAGAGGGTCCCCAGCCTGCATTAATGCCCAACTACCTATTCTCCCTTTGATTACCCCCCAACCTTATCACAGCAGCCAAAAGGATAGGTTAGAATGCAGAACATCGGCCCCCGCCCCACTCCCTGCCACCTTCTCTCATAAAATTGTTGATCCCTTATGGGGAGGGGAAGGAGAGGGCTGAAGAGGCCTTCTGTCCTGAGGGGACATGATGGCTCCTGGCTTGCTCAGATGTTTGTGGCCGCCCAGCTCTCTCTCCACCCTCTACTGAACTCTGCAGCTGGCTTTGTTTTGAGAGATCTGCTACTCCTGAGAAATGCTGTGGTTTTATCAAATAATGGATGTGGTTCTTTGAACCTTCTATCCCTTTGATTCATTCCAAGCCCCAGGGATTGACTAGCTCCAGGACTGGCATTGGGAAGCAGAGAGCTTGCAGGCCAGGTCACAGATCTATGGAGCTTAAATAATAGGGACTTTTATTGTGGAAAAGAGGGAGAAAAGATGAATATTGGATGTTGCTTGCTCTGGGTTTTTAGCTCTTTTATTTGTTCTGTACTGTTTACACTTCCATACTTCCTTCCAGTCTTCTCTTTTAGAATGGGAACTGCTCATTCTTTATATTTGTCCCTCCATTACTTAGCACAGTGCCCAGTACACAGTAGGTCCTTAATGCTTGTTGGATGGATTAAATAAGGAGACCTTTTAGTGTCCTTTACCATTAAACAGAACTATATGGGGGATATTTTTTTAAAAAGCAGGCTCCTAAACCTCTTTTCCTCCTTGTATACAGTGGGGTGTTATACCCTAGTACAAGTGAGGGAGCATCCAGGTTAGACTTCAGTGAGGTGTGATTGCTCAGAGCTCTCTCCTCTGTTGGCCAGAGGGGTTGTTATGGGCTTCTGCCCTGTGGCCAGTCCAGAGCTAAAAAAATACATCAGTCGACTAACTTTGATAGACTGGGCTCCCCTCAGCAATGTATAAGACAACTCCGAAAGACTCATGATGGAAAGGGATATCTTTGTCCAGAGAAAGAACTGCAGAGCCTGAATGCAGATGGAAGCAAACTACCTGCTCTCTCCCCCCCTTTTTTTTTTGGTTTTGTTTTATTTCTTCTTTCTTATTGTTCACTCCATTGGTTATAATCCCTCTTTACAACTTGAATAATGTTTAATGTGAAGGTATTTGTAGATCCTATATTTTATTGCATGCCACCTTGGGGGGAGGGGAGAGAGGGAGGAGAAGGAGTGGGAGAAAATTTGAAACACAAGGGATTGTGGAACTGAATTTTGTAAACTAAAATAAATAAATTAATTAAAATTAAAAAAAATAGATTAAAAAAATACATCAGTGGGCCTTGATATACTTTTGGCCAGTCAAGCTTTTGATGACAAAGCACTTGAAAATCATGGGCTCCATCCAAAAAAAAAAAAAGGCATGGGATCACTCACATATGGTCTGTCAGCATTTCTAGAGAAATGAATCCAAGCTCCAGGGAGCATTCACTCCCTCCCTACCCCCTCTTTTCTTTCATTACATTTTATTTCTCTCTTCTCTTTCTCTCTCTCCTTTCTACCCTCTCTTTCATCTTCCTTCCTTCCTTCCTTCCTTCCTTCCTTCCTTCCTTCCTTCCTTCTTTCCTTCCTTCCTTCCTTCCTTCTCTCTTTATTCCTCTCTGTCGACCTTTTTCTTTGTCTTTTATTTGGTATTTTCCTATCTTCTTAATGTCTGTCTTTTCCCACATCCTCCCCACCACCACCACTACCACCTTCCAAGGAAGATAACACATAAAGAGATGAGATTTGGCTTATTTCAAATGAGAGAGTGGGTCATAGAATCTCGGAGCTGGAAATAGATCTCATTGGTTTTGTTGACCAAAAAATAACTGAGCAAGGATTCAGACTTACAGAATTTCAAATTAGACCTTGAACTCACAGCCATTTATACCTGAAAATGAGCTGTCACTATAGCACCTGACAAATTGTCATTCAGCCTTTGCCTGAAGACCTCCAGGACTAGAAATTCACCACCTCCCAATGCAACCTTTATCACTTTAAGAAAGATCTTGTAATTAACCAGTTTTAGTTTGTTTTCTCATATCAAGCTTCGATTTTCTTCTTTTCAATTTTCCATCCATCACTTTTGGTTCTGATCTCTCGGACCAATTAGAACATTTAATCTAATCCCTATTTCCCACGCCAGCATTTCTGGAAACCTTGAAGACAATCGTCCTATCCCTTTCACCTCTCTAGGCTAAGTATCTCCAGTTTCTTCAGTCAATCCTCATATGGCATGATCGTCAGGGCCATCACCAACCCAGTCGTCCTCCTCTAGATATTATCAAATTTATCAGTGCCCTTCCAAAATCATGGTGCCAAGACCCAAGCAAAGTACTCCAGACTTAATCAGGCCAATAAATAGTAGAACTATGACTCCTCTCATTCGGCACAGTGTTGCTGGTTAGTCATTCAGTCTTGTCTGACTCTTCTTAAACTCATGAACACCAGCCCCTTCTATCCTCTATCTCTCAAAGTCTGTCTAATTTCATGCTGTTGCTTCCATGATAATTTCTTATCTATCCCTTCCTCTGCTGTCTTCTCCTTTTGCCTTCAATTTTTCCCAGCATCAGGGTCTTTTCTAATGAGTCCCATCTTTTCATTCTGTGGCCTTTTTATGCTTCAACTTCAGCATTTAACTTTCCAGTGAAGAGCCCAAATTATTTTCTTTCAGGATTGATTTGATATTTTTGCTATCAAAGAAATTTTCAAAAATCTTCTCCAGCATCACAGTTTGAAAGCACTGATTATTCAGTGCTCAGCTTTCCTTATAGCCTAACTTTCACAGCCATATATAGCTACTGGAAAAACTCTAGCTCTGGTTATATGGACCTTTGTCAGCAAGGTGATGTCTGGGCTTTTCTGCATGCTCTGGATTTGCCATGGTGTCTTCTCTTAATTCAGCCAAGGATTGCAGTTTTTTCTGTTATTTGTATCCTATTGACTCCAATTAAGCCCACTGTCTCACACCACTTTTCATATCTCCCCAATATAAGACCCGTAAAATGGATTCTTTGAACACGAATTAGTTGTCCATATTTAATTTCATATTATTATGTTTCACTTGTTATTCTAATTTTTCATGGTCTTTATGAATAGATATCTATTTTGTCATCTAGTTTGTTACTCTTCCCTCCCAGTTTTGAACAATCTGCATAAATGTTGTATGACATCCAAAAATGTAAGTAGAATATGGCTAATAACATGTCATTTTATGGCATTTTGTTGGGCATCTTCCTCCAAATTTCTATGAATCCTGACAGCCATAACAACATAGATGTAGAGCTGGAAGGAGACCTTAGGAGATCATTGTCTTCCCCCCTTTCCATTTTACAGTTAAAGAAACTGATACGGCTAGTAAATATCTGAGGCAGAATTCCAAGCCAAGTGCTTGCTGACTCATGGACCAATTTGCCTCCCCAAACAAAAATCAAGAACGTCTCTACTTGACTTCAGACTACAGAAATTTTGTTTAACTTGATTTTTCAAAGATCATGCTCAGGACCTTAGCAGTAAAAGCTGTCATTCTTTCAGGGCATTGGGGTGTATTTTGTCGAAGCATTGTAATTTGAACTTGTTGAAGTGCCTAACTGTGTACTTACCAGCTTCTCATTTAGCTTGGATTTCAATTCCCTATTTGATATTTTCATACCATCATTTCTAACCAGAAAGTCTTTCTGTTTTCTTTCTACCTCTCTTTTTTTCAGTTTGCCTTTTTATGGGAACCCATGTTTTGGGAAGTTTTTCCTGTTCTTACTGTAGCCAGATGTCTAATGGTGATATGAAAGCAATAGAAGGAAATGGAATCAGTTAAGAGGGACATAAAAAGGGAGGGGGCTTTGATATGGGCAGAGTCTATATTAGCTTACCAGATGCATTTTTTGGATTTGTGATTGTTGAAAATCGATCAAACACAGTTCATTTTGAACTTGATGGTAAGCTCCTTGAGGATGATGACCATGTTTTTGCTTTCTTTTTGGGTGAGCTGGTATATGTAGAAATTTAAAGAAGAATTTGGCTTCAGTTTTATCTCCTTTATTTTTATGGAGCTCCCTCTCTAGCCCACAGTTGCTAGTGGTGGAAACATTATTTTCATTGAATGCTTGCCCTATCTCTTCATAGTCCTTTCACCAGGAAGATCAATTATATACCCTCTCAAAAATAGAGGCTTTTGATCACTTTGGTAGGAGAGAGATAAAAAAGAAATACTTAGAAGTATTATTAATAATTTTCTGCTGATTATCCCACCCCCAATTAATGTGATGGAGTTAATCTTTCCTTTCCCCCTGCCGCAGTTTGCATGTTTTCACTGGCATTGTTGGACTGGGCTTGATGATTTTGAGCCATGATTAAATATATTGGGGGGAAAGGTGAAAGAGAGTTCTAATTGATCCTAATGTGTATTTCATTTGGCAGAACTTGAGAGAGTCTTGCTGGGACAAGGCAGGCCACTTTTTTGATTTGCCTGACTTCTTATCATGGAAGGCAACCGGTGTCACGACCAGGTAGGTGAATTGCAAGTTGCATTCTGCTTGTTCTCATCCATTGTCCTGCTCAAGAGAAGGTCTGCGTGTAGGTATAGATTCGCACTGATATGGCTTTGAAAATTCACTTTGACTGTATGTACTGTCTGGACATCTGTATGCAATTTCACATACTTGAAACATCTTGAAACTATCTTATAGCTTCCACTACCCCTACCTTAGCACAACTGTTCTGAGAAGCTTTGGGGTTTGTGTGTGTTCAGCTAGAGCAATGAATTAAGGACTGGATACGTAAGAGGGAGATTCAGGCAGAGGCCAGTCTCAGATGTGATTGACTCAGCGTCAGCAAAGGCTGGCCTTACCGGCTGTTTTGGTCTGAAAGAAGAAAACATTCCTTTGTCGGCATTTGAAATCGAAAGGGAAATAAAAGGTTTCTTTTAGAGGTGGATAGATATGTGTAGGCATTGTTGTAGAATATATGTTGGGCTCCTATGGAAGCAAGAGTTATGGGTACTTAGAGCCAGTGACTCTCTGGGGCTCTTCTGTCATCCATAAGGAGCTTAAACTCAGCTCAATTAAATTCGACAACCATTTACTTTAAGTACAGAAGCATCATGGCATAACGGATAGACAACCAGCCTAGGAGTCAGGAAGTCCTGGGTTCATTTCCTGACTCGAGCACCTACTGGTTATGTAGCCTTGCACAAAGCATTTAACCTCTTAGGGTCCCAGGCAATTCTGTAAAATTATAAAATGCAAACCAGGTGCTGATGGGGGAAACTTCCTTACCTGAAGTGTCATGCTACTGAAATCACAGCATAGGTCTAGTAAAAAAAATATATACATACATATATACATGTGTGTATATATATGTATATATAAACTGTATATATATACACATATACTATATTAATGTTATATAATATATAATTTCATATTATAGAACTATTATATGAATGTATCATGTTATATGTTATGTAGTATATAATATAGGGACAGAACTATACTAATATTATGTGTGATATAATTTAGTATTATAGTATCTTTATATTGCTATTAATATGTAATGACATATATGTTATATGTAACTGTTCTTAGTGATTGAGATACAAAGACAGAAAGGAAACTGGCCTTGTCCTTATGGAGTTTCCATTCTAAGAGAAAATAACATGTTAGGAGATAGTTTAGTGCAGCAGAAAATGTGCTGAGCTTGGAGTTATCAGGCTTGTGTTCAAATCATGGTTCTTTCACTTATTACTTTGATCCTGGACGAGTTAGTTAGTTTCTCTGAGACTCAGTTTTCTCAACTATAGAATGAGAGGGGTTATACTAGGGAGCACAGGGGATGAAGGGCTGGGCTTGGAGTCAAGAAGTGCGTTCAGGACAAGATGGCTGAGCTCTCCCCCACCCCCACCCCCAAACCCTTTTAAAGCATGCCATAAAACAATTGCTGGAGCAGTGGAATGCACAAAAGGATGGGGGGAAATCATTTTCCAGTCCAAGACAGCGTAGAAGACTGGCATGAAAGATCTGTGGCACCTGAACGAGAGTGAAGCACAGGCCAGTGCAAGTGGTGCCAGCACACATTCAACCCCAGCAAGCCAGGAGCAGGCCTGGGGAGCCACTGAATCAGCAGTGGCAGAAACTGCTTCCAGATCCGTCAGGCCACAGACACTAAGGGGCTGGAACACCTGGTCTGAAGGAGATTACAGGGGTTTCTTTACTAGGCCTGAGACAGGACTCTCTGCTTTGCCCATATTCAGATCTGGGTCACAGTCCTGGATGGCAGTCCCAGGGTGAGGAGGAGTCCTAGTCCAGCAGAGCTTGTGTCCACAGTGGAGCAGGGACTCTGGTCACAGTTCCAGGGAAGAAAAGATGCTTGTGGTCACTTATAGACCAGAGTACAGGCCAGGAGAGTGGTAAATACACCTTTCCTTAGACCATACCACCTTAGAGTAAATGAAAACTCACAAGTCCTTAGAAGTGTCTCTGAAAACAGCTGCACAAGACCCTAAAACTTGGGCCAGTGTGCTCTTCAACCTGGAAGCAGAGTCCCACTTTAACAAAGACTTAAAAGTCAAGAAATAGACTGGAAAAATGAACAGATAACAGAAAAAAAATTCTAACCATTAAAAGTTACTATGTTGATAAGGAAGATCAAAACACAGATTCAGAAGATAAGAAAGTCAAAGCTCCTACAGCCAAAGCCTCCAAGAAAAAAAAAATGAATTGGTCTCAGGCTATGAAAGATCTCAAAAAGAATTTTGAAAATCAAGTAATAGAAGTAGAGGAAAAACTGGGAAGAAAAATGAGAGTGATTCTAGAAAATCACAAAAAAATGAATCAACAGATTAGTAAAGTAGACATGAAAAATACTGAAGAAAATTATGCCCTAAAAATGATAGGCCAAATGGTAAAAGAGGTACAAAACACTGGGGAGGAGAATAATGTCTTGAAAAGCAGAACTCATTAAATGTAAAAAGAGGCACAAAACTTCACTGGAAAAAAAAAAACTCCTTAAAATTTTCTTTGTTATTGTTTGTCCTTCCTTCTTGAAGAGGACTAGGACATCAGGAAGGTGTTGGCATGACATGCAAATAATTTAGATTTAAGTTAGGGAGAGCTGTGCAAAGTCACCAGCCTCACTTTCTCCTCAAGAGCCATCTGGGTCCAGTGGCAAGATATAGATCAGAATGACTGGAGATGCACCCCTGCATTAAAAAAGTAGATTGACCAAATGGAAAAGGAGGTATAAAAGTTCACTGAATAAAACAATTCCATAAAAATTAGAATTGAACAAATGAAGTTAATGATAAATTCAGTGGAGAGAATTTAAAAATTATTGGACTACTTGAAAGCCATGATAAAAAAAAAGCCTACACATCATCTTTCAAGAAACTATCAAGGAAAACTGCCTTGATATTCTAGAACCAGAGGGCAAAATAGAAATTAAAAAAAAAAATCACCAATCACCTCCTGAAAGAGATCCCCAAATGAAAACTCCCATGAACATTATAGCCAAATTCCAGAACTCCTAGGTCAAGGAGAAAATGTTACAAACAGCCAGAAAGAAACAATTCAAGTATGATGGAGTCACAGTCCATAACACATAACACAAGATTTAACAGCTTCTTCCGTAAAGGATTAGAGGGCTTGTAATATGATATTCTGAAGGGAAAAATAGGTAGGATTACAAGCAAAAATCACCTATCCAGCAAAATTGAGTATAATCTTTCACAGGGGAAATGGAAATTCAATGAAATAGAGGACTTTCAAGTATTCTTCATGACAAGACAAGAGCTGAATAGAAAATTTGATTTTCAAATGCAAGACTCAAGAAAAGCATAAAAAGGTAAACAGGAAAGGGAAATCATAAGGGACTTAATAAGGTTAAACTGTTTACATGCCTACATAGTAAGATGATACTTGTAACTCATAAGAACTTTCTCATTATCAATGTAGTTAGAAGGAGTATATGTGGACAGAGGGGACAGGTATGAATTGAATGTGAAGGGATGATGATGTCTAAAAAAAATAAAATTAAGGGGTGAAATAGAAATATACTGTGAGAAAGGGAAAGGAAGAAGTAGAATTGGCTAAATTATCTCGTGGAAGAGGCAAGAAAAAGCTTTTACAGTGGAGTGGAAGATGGGAGAGGTGAGGGAGAAAAAGCGAACCTTACTTCCATCAGAATTTGCTCAAAGAAGGAGTAATAATACACACTCAATTGGGTATAGGAATCTATCTCACCCTACAGGAAAGTTAGAGAGGAAGGGGAAAGTGATAGAAAGGAGGGCAGACTGGGGAAGGGGTAGTCAGAAGCAAAACACTTGAAGAGGGACAGGGTGAAAGGAGAGAGAGAATAGTACCAGGGGTGGGGAACCAGCAGCCTTGAGGTGACATGTGCCCCTCTTCATTGTCAAGTTCAGTCCTTGGACTGAATTCAAACTTAATAGAACAAATAACCCTAATTGTTTTTATAAAGGTGATTTGTTTTGTGAAGTTTGAATTCAGTCTAAGGGTTGTACTTGGGGATCTAAAGGGTCATTCATATATGGCCTCAAGGTCACAGATTTCTCACCCCTGGAATAAACAGAGGGGAGAATAGGATGGTGGGAAATACAATTAACAATCATAACTGTGAAAATATTTAGAAGCAAGTTTCTCTGATAAAGGCCTCATTTCTCAAATGTATGGAGAATTGAGTCAAATTTATAAAAATAAGAGCCATTCCCCAATTGATAAATGATCCAAAAATATGAACAGTTTTCAGATGAAGTAATCAAAGCTATCTATAGCCATATGGGAATGTTTTTATGGTGACAGATGTATAACCTTGTTTTCTCAATGGGGATGGCAAGAGGAGGAAGAAAGGGAGAGAATCTGGAGCTCAAAGTTTAAAAATGAAATGTTAAGAGTTATTATTGCATGTTACCATGGAAAATAAAATACAAAAGAAATTTTAAAAAAAGAAATGATTTAAATTTTTCCTCAGAAACTTATTAGCTTTGTGATCCTGGGCAAGTCATTTAACCTATATCTATCTCAGTTTCCTTACATGTAAAATGGGAATTATAATAGCACCTACCTCTAAGGGTTGTGGTGAGGATCCAATGAGATAATATTTGTAAAGTTCCTGGTGCACATTTTAAATATTTAATGAGGGAGGCTAGGTGGCGCAGTGAAAAAAGCACCAGCCCTGGAGTCAGGAGGACCCAAGTTCAAATCTGGTCTCAGACACTTAACACACACAAAAAAACTGTGTGACCTTGGGTACGTCACTTAACCCCAATTGCCCCCTTCCAAGAAGCAAAAAAAAAAAAAAATGAATGCTTATTCTATTCTTTTCCCTTCTCTTCTAATACCTCTTTCCCCTTTAAGTCTATGATGCTATGCACATAAATAAGTAAATACAAAATAAATAGAAATTATTTTGGTGGAATTAGGGGAAGAACACTACTAATCAGAGTAGAAAGTACTAGCAAAGTAAAGTATACTCTTTTCCTGAAAATACCCAGTGTGACCCATCTGAGTCGCAAGTCCTACTTGACACTTCTTGGAACTTTTTTGAATCCTTTAATGAAACTGGTGAATTCCCTTGTCTTGATGCATGTATTTGGAAATCCCCATTGCTTTTCAACAAATGGCATGTGCTGTCACTCCAGCTTGGGTTACATCCCTTAGATATCTCTAAAATTTACATCAACTACATAGGTATGGCGGTCATAAGTGTACAGTGGGTGGGTTTCTATGTCTATGGAAGCTGGATTTTGAGTCTCAAAGGAAATCAAAAGAGTTGTTATTCTCACCTCCATTATTAGGGAATGTACAGAGCTGGGATCCTGCCATTCTTAAGGGAATGGGTCATAATTAGAGAACTGGGAAGACACAAATCAATGGGGGAGGGGAATTTCCTGTTAAAAGATAAATGTGGACACAAATATTTGTGGGAGGCAAATAGGGAACATTATAAGCTGCTGTGTATGAAGGTCATCACCATTATTCAGAGTCAGAAGCCAGCAGCAGGCTTGCTATTCACCCTGAGCCTCTTTTGCCGATCTCTATCTCTGGGCTGCAGACCTCTACTCTCCAGGGAGTGAAACAGAGTGTGACATTTCACTGGCAGGGACTGTTGCAAGGGAGATAGCATGGCCTTGCCTTCTCATGCACTCCATCCATCATGTTAAATTGTACCTGCCACAAAGTTATCTGTGAACTTAGGTCCTCAGGGCCTTCTGCTTGCAGCAGCTTGGCATTATAGACCTTTGAAAAGTTCCTTTGTTCCAACCCTGGAGGAAGAGGTCAGGAGGAGTAGAATGATAAGTCTGATGCTTGAACCAACCAGTCCTACTTGCAGTGATTGAGAAGGAAAAGTTGAGGGGAAAAATAAAATAGTACAATGCATAGTGTGGTAGTTTTGCAATTAGGAAAGACTAGATTCAAGTCATGAGGTACTGGGCTTAGAGTTCTGGGTTCAAATCCCAACCATGACACATAGTAGCCTTGTGAACACGAGCATAGCCCTCTCTCTGCGTTCAAATGCATGCTCAGATACTTACTAGCTGTGTAGTTCTGGGCCAGTCATTTAATCTCTCTTTGATTCAATCCCCTCCTTTGTAAAATGGGACAACAGAAGCACCTACATCCTAGAATTGTTATAAAGATCAGATTAGAGAATAAATGTAAAGCACCTGGCAAAGTGTTTGAGACATAGAAAGTTCTATATAAATGTTTCCTATGGTTATCTGCTAAATGGAAGGTTTGTGCCAGATAATCTCTTGAGTCTGAAGCCCCTGATCTATGATGTGTCACTCAATAATTACTGTAACTAGCGTAAATTTCTAACCTAGTCCTAGGGACAAGACCACAAGGAACGTAGTTGTGTCTGCTTCTTAGGAGCAAGAGAGAAAAACATAACCTTGCCCATGTACTACCAATCAATTCTCCCTGGGTTGGAAAAGTAACTTGGCATCATTCGTGCAAGATGAAATTTGATGTTTTGTAGGGAAGAGTTATAGGCTGCTGAGCACAAGGAGTCTGTGAAAGACTAGTCTCTAAAATCCTAGGGGCCACTTTTTCCTCTTTTTATTATTCTAATAAGACAGAGTCAGGGCTCATCAGATCAGACTTCATATTTCCTTGAGCATTTGAAAATGGTTTTCTTGGCAGTGACATTCTGTAAGGGATCTCCCTCTTCTTTTTCTTTCCTGTTCTACATCTGCTTTCCTGGGTTTTCCCCTCCTCCTGCGTGCCCCCCTTTTTCTCGTAGGTTATTGTTTTCCTCATCTGAGATGTACCTCCCCCCTTTCCTACTTGCTATCTGACACACCAAGCCTTTAGCTGTGTTCATTTTAATTGTAACTCGACCCTACCAGCTTTCAGCTGAGATCCTAGACATTAACACTTAAGCGCTTGGTACCACCCTGGTTACCACTCTCCTACTAACCAGCTAGTTACAGAAACTGTAAGTAGATCCCCCTTTCCCCACATTCATGTGAAGTCTTCCTCTGCTCTGTTTTGTTCTTGATTCATTGTGGTTTTTCTTTCTTCTTCTTAATCTGACTGAACCAGTCTCTCCACTAAGTCTCTTCTTGGCATCCAGACACCTCAGCATAATACGCCTTCTTTAATTGGTCATTTCATTTTTTCATATGTAAGTTACTTAAGCCTCCTGGAAGCCCTTGAAGGTTTTGGGAGAAACAAGAGCCTTCTTCTTCCCTACTGGGAGATGACAACTGTCGTGATAATTGGTTATAGGCCCTGTGCACATACATAAACACACACACACACACCACCCCTACCGAGAGGTCAGTCTCAACTGTCATGTTAATTGGTTATAGGCCCTGTGCACATACATAAACACACACACCACTCCTACCGAGAGGTCAGTCTCAACTGTGTGTCTTAATTGTGCCCTTCCTACCCCATTCAAAGAATTTAGGATTCAAAGCCTGGAGGGGCACTAGAGGCCATCTATTCCATTACCTCCATTGGATAAAAGAGAAAACTGAAGTCCCAAGAATTGTGGTTGTGTTTCAGTGCCCTAAAAATGTACAAGTTTGACTAGGGAAGAGGGTCATCTTTTCTCGATAATGAATAATCTTTTAGTTTGCCTAAAGAGAGAAAATACTTTCCTCCTTTTCTAGTTTATGTTCAGTTTTTTGGTTTTTTGTACTACTAATTCCTCAAGTAAACTTCTCAGACCCCAAGAGTTATCAGCTTATGGGATCTTACAGGCCATTTTGTCCAACCCTCACATAGTAACTGAGGGAACAGAGGTCCAAAGAAGGGCAGGGATCTGCCTGAGGTCAGGCAACTGTCCCGTAGTAAAAGCATAATCAATCATTGTGCCATTGATCAATAGATACAGAGATTTCATTTAGGCTACTCTCAGTTGATCGTGGCAGGGGCATCTTGCCTAAAGCAAGCAATTCAGGATTGTGTATTGCACGGTCAGAGGTGGGGCGTAGGGGTGGTGCTTTGGTCCCACAGTAGCTCAGGCTTCCATGGCACTTTCCACAGCTGTTTGTGACAAGTGTTAGGTAGGTGACATGTAACTGCCATTTTAATGATGAAAAAATCCACAAAGTGAAGCAACGTGCCCAGTGTCACGCCACAGACAAGTGTCATGTCTTATAATGATAGTAACAATAACGATAATCCTAGTAACTAACATTCCTATAGCACTTATTATGTGCCAGGCTAAATACTGTCAGTTTATGATCTTGTTTGATCCTCACAACAACCCTGAGAGGTAGGTGCTATTATTATCCCCATTTTACAGATGAGGAAACTGAGGCAGACAGAGTTAAGTGACTTGCCCAGGGTCACACAGCTAGTAAGTGTCTGAAGTCGGATTTGAACTCAGATCTACCTGACTCTAGGTCTAGTGCTCATTCCTGCTCTCCCACCCTGGAGTCAGTAACACCACCTCACAGTTACTTTGTGTTTATTGTACATCTACTTCCTCTGTTATGTTGTTTCCCCCCTGTAGAAGGTAAGCTCCTTGAGGGCAGGGACTGTGACATTTTAATCACCTAGAACAAAGTAGACACTTAGACACAATAGGCCAACAGAACTAGAGTGGACAAGTAGAAGCTTGTTGAAATTAATTGAAATGGAGAACCTGGGATTTGACCCAGGTGAACCAGGGCTTTGTGTTCTAAATGATCTGAAATTGATTTCCTTTTCTGCTCATACACTGAATAAAAAGCGAGAGGCCTGATTGATGAGATACTGTACATTCCAAAATTGCCTCGTTTTTATGAGCACCCATCACCAACAGGTCACGGAAGCAAATCAAGACAGAGGGCTTTGGTGTTTGGGGCATGTGAGAATCAGAGAATCTCCAAGTTGGAAAGGACTTCAGAAGTCCTATGATCTCCTTGAAGACTGACTAAGAATCTCCTCTCCCATTGCCCTCAAAGAAGGTTTTGACTTGTTAGACTGAAGACTTCTAGCAAGGGGAAACGCATCACCTTCTAAGGATGCTTATTATATTTTGTTGATAGTTCTAATTGTGGGAAGCCCCCTTTCCCCACATTCCTGTGAAGCCTTCCTTCTCTGCTTTGTTTTGTTCTTGATTCATGGTGATTTTTCTTTCTTTTTTTAGTCTGAGAATTGATAGCTACATCTCTCCCTTATCATGTGTGGCACATGCCTTGAATATGTTATTCAGTTACTGTTCCACAGCAACACAGCTGGAAAGGGCCATGGAGGCCGCTTCAAACAGTCTATACCCAACTAAGAATCTTTTTAAGACACTAGAGAAGTGGTCATCCACTCCTCACTAGAAAACTGCTATAATTGAGAGAATGCAATAGCTCTCATTCTACAGAAATTAGATTTGAGCAAATAGAAGCTAATGATAGATCCAGAAGAGAAAATGTAAAAAAAAAAAAATTATTGGACTAACTGAAAACCATCATAAGAAAAAGAGTCTAGACATCATCTTTCAAGAAATAATTGAGGAAAGCAGCCCTAATATTCTAGAACCAGAAATTAAAATAGAAATTGAAAGAATATACCAATCACTTCCTGAAAGAAATCCACAAATGATAACTCCAAGGAATATTACAGCCAAATACCAGAGCTTCTAGGTCAAGGAGAAAACATTGCAAAAAGCCAGAAAGAACAATTCAAGTATGGTGGTACCACAGTCAGGATAACACAAGATTTAGCAGTTTTACATTAAAGTAACAGAGGGTTTGGAACATGATATTCTGGTGGGCAAAGGAACTAGGATTACAACCAAGAATCACCTACCCAGCAAAACTGAGTCTAATATGTCAGGAGGAAAGTGAATATTCAACAAAATAGAGGATTTTCAAGCATTCTTGATGAAAATACCAGAGCTGAGTAGAAAATTTGACTTTCAAATACAAGATTCAAAGGGAATCATAAATAGGTAAATGGGAAAGGGAAATCCAAGGGACTTAATAAGGTTAAACTGTTTACATTCCTACAGGGGAAGATGATGCTTATAACTCAAAAAAAACTTTCTCATTATACTAATATACTATACTATACTATAATGTACTATACTATACCATACTATAATGTAATGTAATGCTATATTATATTATTGCATAGTATAGTATATTACATCATATTACATTACATTATATTATATTTTTATATATAAACGGAGTAAATGTAGACAGAGGGCACAGGTGTAAACTGGATATGAAGGGATGATATCTAAAAAATAAAAATAAGCGGTAAGAGAGAGGAATGCCCTGGGAGAAAGTGAAAGATAGAAAAGGGTAAATTATCACATAAAAAGGGGAAAGAAAAGCTTTTACAGTGGAGGTGAAGATCAGAAAGGTAAAGGGGAGTAAGTGAAACTTATTCCCATCAGAAGTGGCTCAAAGAGGGGATAACATACATAGTCACTTGGGCATAGAAATCTATCTTACCCTACAGCAAAGTAGGAGAAGAAGGGGATTAGAGAAAGGGGAGGGTGATAGAAGGGAGGGAAGATTGAGGGAGTAGTCAGAAGTAAAACACTTTTGAGGAGGGACAGGATAAAAAGAGAGAGAGAATAGAACAAATGTAGGGGTAATAGGTTTGAGGGAAATACAGTTAGCTATTGTAACAAAAAAAAAAATAGAAGCAAGTTTCTCTGAAAAAGGCCTCATTTCTCAAGCATATAGAGAACGGAGTCAAATTTATATAAACGAGAACCATTCCCCAACTGGAAAATGATTAAAAAATATGAACAGTTTTAAGATGAAGTAATCAAAGCTATCTATGGCCATATTAAAAAAATACTTTTACCTCACTACTGATTAGAGAAATGCAAATTAAAACAATTCTGAGGTACTGCCTCATACCTATTAGATTGGCTAATAGGACAGAAAAGGAAAATGACAAATTTTAGTGGGGATGCAGGAAAAAGGAGACATTACTGCACTATTGATGGAGTTGTGAACTGGTTCCACCATTCTGTAGAGCAATTTGCAACTATGTCCAAAGGGCTATAAAACCATGCACACCCTTTGACCTGTCAATACCACTACCAGATCTGAATTCCAAAAGAGATTTTAAACAAGGAAAGGGACCTATATGTACAAAAAATATTTACAACAGCTCTTTTCCAGTGGCAAAAGATTAGAAATCAAGGGGGTGCCCGACCAACTAGGGAAAGGCTGAACAACTTGTGGTATGTGATTATGACAAAATGCTATTGTGCTATAAAGATTTATGAGCAGGATGCTCTCAAAAAAAACTGAAAAGACATATATGAGCAAAGTGAAATGTTCTGTGTACAAAGTAACAGCAAGCAATATCGTAAGACACAGATCAACTATGCATGACATAGCTACTCTCAGCAATGCAATGATCAAGGACAAATATGAAGGACTTATGATGAAAAATGCTATCCATCCCCAGAGAAAGAACTGATGGTGTCTGAATACAGATTGAAGCAGACTTTTTTACTTTATTTTTCCTGAGGATTTTTTGGTCCATGTTTTCTTACACAACATGACTATTATGGAAATGTTTTGCATGACTACACATGTATAACTTATATCAAATTGCTTGCCTTTTTAGTGAGGGGGCAGGGATGAATGAAGGGAGAGAATCAGGAACTGAAAATTTTAAAACTCAATGTTAAAAATTATTTTTACATGTAACTAAGGGAAAATTAAATACCAAATAAAAGAAATAAAAAAGGAAATCACCCAGGCTATTCTTCTATTTAGATAGATCCTATGGGTCAGGGAAATCCAAAGCAATTGTGGGGTGACATTTGGAGCCCACTAGTGGAAAGGCTTAGTGTGGGGGGATGTTGGCACAGATAAACTGAGGTGGATGTGGACAGGATGGAATAAATGGAACAAGTGATGATGATGAGAGCTTTAAGGTTTGCAAAGAGCTTTGCAAATAGTAATTCATTTTTCCGTAGCTAGGGAGTAAGGGGATGGAATGTGGAATAATGGAATGTGGAAAAGAGAGGAATTACAAAAAGTAGAATAGCAGTTTAGGGGGAGGTATAGTCTTTCATTTTTAGAAGATTATGTTTAACTTTGGTAGAAGGCTGGATCTCATCTCTCCCACATGAGGTGTTGCCCAATTTAGGGTAATGAACTTGGTCACTTGTCTATGGTTTTTAGAGCATGCAGAGGTTAGGTAAAATGTCAGGGGAAACATACATCTCCCTATACTGAAGCTACCTTGGGGTATGAGCGATTTTGCACTGAAAATCCAAGGAAGATAAAAGAGGCGTTTTATGATCAAAGACCAATAATGAATGAGCAAGAACTAGAAACACATAATTCAATGGGAAATTTATAAGTAAAACTGTCGCAAGAGACAAAGCTCTTGGTCACACAGCATCTCATTCTTGTGTATGCTTTCTGAACAGCATCTAAGTCATGAGCTATGAATAAAACTTCTCCCACACATGTTACATTTAGTCACTTTCTCACAGGTGTTGAACACATCTCTTGAGCCTCTGCAAAAAAAAAAAAAAAACAAACAAACAAGCAAAAAGAAAAAAAACATACTTTTCCCCTGGAATTGTTTCTCAGGGGTGAATTTTCTTATGAGCATTGGGGTCTTTTTGCAATATGAAGGTTTTGTCATTCTTTAGTCATATGTGCCCTCTGATGCCTATAGAAATTTGAACATTGGAAAGGTATTCTCCCACACTGATCACATGTATGGGATTTTTTTTTCTTCCATGAACTCTTTTATGAAGGCTAAGGTTTGTACTCTAAATGAACCCTTTGTTAAATTTATTGATTTATGGTGTTTCTCTCCTGCTTGGACTCTCCGATTAACACTGAAGTTTGTTTTCTGAACAAATTCTTTGGCACACTGCTCACATTTGTAAACTCTCTCCTGAGTGAACTCACTGATGAACATGGAGGCTAACTCCATGAATGAAGCTTTTGCCACATTCATCACATTTATGGAATTTCTCCCCTCTGTGGATTCTCTGATATGTATAAAAAACATTCGAATTCTGTCCCACACTGGAAACACAGAGTTTTATTTTTCCCCCCTATATGGGTCCTCTAATGAAGACTGAGGTAGTTCTGTGAATTAAGACTTTGCTACATTCATCCCAAGTATGGGATTTCTCCCCAGAGTGAACCTTCTGATGTATATAAACATGTGATCGCCACCTGACTCCTATCCCACACTGATCTTATTTATAGTGTTGTTAGACTCTGGACTCTCTGATAATCATTGATATTTCATCTCTGAGTGAAACCTTTCTCATAGTAGTTATATGTATAATTCCACTCCCCTGAGTGAATTTTTATAGTGTCAATATATATTGTTCTCTGCACAAACCCCATGCCATATTCCTCATAATTTTAAGACTTCTCTGTATGGAATAATTTATATCTGTAAACATTTGTATCAACTTCAACACTAATTATGATTATAGAGTTTCTATTGAGGTGGCATCTCTGAACAAACCCTTTGCCACATTCATCACATTTATAAGCTTTTTCCCCTCTGTGGACTGTCTGATGAGCTTTAGATGTTGTTCTCAAAGGAAAAAAAAAAAGAACATCTCAGAGGAGGGACATTTATAGCGGCTTTTTCATAAGTGATTTCTTAACCAGATGACCTGTATATTTAAAATCAATGTTATGTTATAGCCACTATGTCCATAGACTTTCAATTCTCTGGGGACCCCCAGTTCATTATCTTGCTAAATTCCCTTACCTTCAGACACTCAAGACATAGACAGAGCTATCCTTAGAGCTTCCCTAAACCTCTTTTCACAGATGGATTACTTATGAGCATTAATTTTGTCTCTGAGATTTCCTCACTTACAAATTGATTTTTGCTTCCCCAGGAAAGATGCTTTCTTTTTATTTCCTGATTCTATGAAGGTTCTAACATAACAAAATAATCTTTTATTTGTCCAGTTACGCTTAAAACATTTTTAATATTTTTTTCTTAAAATTTGAATTCCAAATTCCCTCCCTCTGACCTTTCCCCCTCCTTGAGAAGGTAAACAATTTGATATATAGGTGTATGCAGTCATGCAAAACATGTTTCCATCTTAGTCATGTTGTGAAAGAAATATATAAACAAAAAACCAAGAAAATTTTAAAAAAAGGTTTAAAAAGTATATGTCAACCTGCTGTCAGACTCGATCATTTCTTTCTCTGGAGTGGATAGAATTTTTCTTCATCAGTCCTTTGGAATTTTCTTAGATCATTGTATTATGGAGAATAGCTAAGTCATTCATAGTTGCTCATCATACAGTATCTCTATTACTGCAAAGAATATTCTGGTTTTGCTCACATCGCTTTGCATCAGTTCACATCAGTCTTCTCAGTCTTCTCTGAAAGTGTGCTACTCATGATTTCTTACAGCACAATAGAATTCCATCATAATCATATACCACAATTTGGTCAGCCATTCTTCAAGTGATAGGCATCCCATTAATTTCTAATTCTTTTTCATCACAAAAAGAACTGCTAGAAATATTTTTGTATATAAAGGTCCTTTTTTCTTTTTCTTTTTTTTTTCCTATCTCTTTAGGATATAAACCTAATAGTGATCTTCCTGGGTCAAAGGATATGCACAATCTCAAAGGCCTGTGGGTATAGTTACAAATTGTTCTCTATGATGGTTGGATCAGTTCACAACTCCACCTACAGTACATTAGTGTCCCAATTTTTTATGCCTTTTCAACATTTGTCATTTTCTTTTTTGTCATATTAGCCAATCTTATAGGTGTGAGATAGTGACTCAGAGTTAGTTTATTTTGCATTTCTCTAATCAATAGTGATTTAGAGTATTTTTTTTCATATGACTATAGATAGCTCTGATTTATTTTCCTCTGAAAACTATCTGTTCATATTGTAATGACTTGCATTCTTACAAATTTCACTGTCACCTTTTATATCTAAATCATGTACCCAATTTGGAATTATCATGGTGTACTGTGTGAGAGGCTGGTCTGCAGCTAGTTTCTGTCAAATTGCTTTCCCATTATCCTGGCAATTTTTGGTCAAAAAGTGAGTTCTTGTACCAAAAGCTTTGATCTTTGGGTTTATCAAACCATGAATTATCATGGTTATTTGGTTCTGTGTACTATGTATCTAATTTATTCCACCGATCTACCGCTCTGTTTCTTTTTTTGTTGTTTGTTTTGATGTTTGCCATTTGTTTAACACAGTTTAAGATCTGATACAGGTTGGCCACCTTCCTTCATATTTTTTGTCATTAATTCCCTTGGTATTTTTGACCTTTTGCTCTTCCAGATGAATCTTATCATTTTTTTCTGCTCTATAAAATAATATTGGTGGTTTGATGGGTATGGCACTAAATAAGTAAATTAATTTAGATTGAATTGTCGTTTTTATTATATTGGTTCAGCCTACCTATAATCAATTAATATTTTTCCAATTGTGTAGATCTGACTTTATTTGTGTGAAAAGTGTTTTGTAATTGTGTTCATAAAGTTCCTGACTGTATCTCAGCAGGTACACTCCCAAGTGCTTTATATTGTCTACAATTGTTCAAAATGGAAATTCTCTTTCTATCTCATGCTGCATAACTTTATTGGTAACATATAGAAGTGCTGATGATTTATGAAGGCTTATTTTGTATCCAGAGACTTTGTAAAAGTTGTTCATTATTTTAACTAGTTTTTAAGTTGATTCTCTCATATTTTCTAAGTATATCATCATAACATCTGCAGAGTGACAGTTTTGTTTACTCATTGCCTATTCTAATTCTTTCCATATATTTTTCTTCTCCTATTGCTATAGCTAACATTTCTAGTATAATAGTGAATAATAATGGTGGTAATGTGCATCCTTGTTTCACCTCTGATCTTACTGGAAAGGCTTCTAGGTTATCTCCAATATAGTTAATGCTTGTTGGTGATAGATAGATGCTACCTATCATTTTAAGGAAAATTCCATTTATTTCTCTACTTTCTAGTATTCTTAAGATTAATGAGTGTTATATTGTCAAAAGGTTTTTCTCCATATATTGAGATAATCATATGACTTTTGTTGTGTTTGTTATTGATATGGTAAATTATATTTATAGTTTTCCTAATATAGAACCAGACCTGCATTCCTGGTATAAATCTTACCTGACCATAGTTTATGATGTTTATGATGTATTACTGTAATCTCCTTGCTGGCATTTTATTTAAAAATTTACATCATAAAGGCCTCATTTCTAAAATATACAGAAAAGAGAGTCAAATCAATAAGAATACAAATCATTCCCCAATTGCTAAGTAGTCAAAATATTTGAACAGGCAGTTTTCACTTGAAGAAATTAAAGACATCTTTAATCATATGAAAAAAATGCTCTAACTTACTTTTGATTAGAGAAATGCAAACCAAAGCAGCTCTTAGGTACCACATTTAACCAGTCAGATTGGCTAACATAACAAAACAGGAAAATGATAAATTCTGGAGAAGATGTGAGAAAATTGGAACACTAATGCATTATTGGTAGAATTGTGAACTGATCCAACCATTCTGGATAGCAATCTGGAACTACTCCCAAAGGGTTATAAAGATGTACATACCCCTGGATCCAGCAATACCACTTCTAGAGCTGTATCCCAAAGAGATCATACAAGTGGGGAAAGGACCCATATCTACAAAAATATTTATAGTAACTCCTTTTATGGTGGCAAAGAACTGGAAATCAAGGGGATGCCCGTCAATTGCATAATGGCTAAAAAAAGATGTGGTTTATCAATGTAATGGCATACTATTGTGCTATAAGAAATTAGGAGCAGACAGACTTCATAATTACCTGGAGAGACATATAAACTGATTCTGGGTGAGAGGAGTAGAACAGGGAGAACTTTGTACACAACTACAGACACATCATGTCTGTGATGACTAACTTTGATAGACTGGGCTCCTCTCAGCAATTCAAGGCTGTAAGATAACTCCAAAGAACTCATGATGGAAAATGTTGTTCAAATATAGAGAAAGAATTATGTAGTTTGCATACAGACTGAAGCAAAGTACTTGTTTTCTCTCTTTTTTGTTTGATTTTGTTCCTTCTTTCTCATTGTTAATTCCATTGGTTACAATCCTTCTTTATAACTTGACTAATGTTTAATGTGAAGGTATTTGTAGAACCTATATTGGATTGCATGCCACCATGGGGGGAGGGGTAGGGGGAAAGAGGGGGAGGGGGAGAAAATTTGTAACTCAAAAGCTTTGGAACTGAATGTTGTAAACTAAAAGTTAATAAGTATTTTTTTTTAATATTACTTCATTAAGGAATTGATCTAGAGTTTTCTTTCTTTCTTTAACTCTTCCTGGTTTAGGTATCAGCCCCCGATTTCCATTTTAAAAGAAATTTGGTAAAACTCCTTTGCTGATTTTTTTTAATAGTACATATAGTATTAGAATTAATTGTTTACATGTTTGGTAAAATTCTTTTGTGAATCCATCTGATTCTGCATATATTTTGTTTGGGATCTCACTGATTACTTGTTCAAGTTCTTTTTCTAAGATAGGCTTATTTAAGTGTTCTATTCCCTGTTTTGTTAATCTGGGCAATTCATATTTTTGTTAATGATCATCTATTTCACTATGATTGTTAGATTTCTTTGGCATATAATTGGGCAAAATAGCTTCTAATAATAACTTTAATTTCATGTTCATTGGAACTGGATTCACACTTTTTATTTTTGATACTGGTAGTCTTTCTATTTAAAAAAAATCAAATTAACTAATGGTTTATCCACTTTGTTGTTGTTTTTTTTTTCCCCTGCATAAAACCAGCTCCCAGTTTTATTTATTATTTTAATGGCTTTTTTTACTTTTAGTTTTATCAATCTATCCTTTAATTTTTAGAATTGCCAATTTGATATTTAATTGGTGATTTTTAATTGCTTTTTTCCAGTTTTTTTTTTAGTTGCATGTCTAAATCATTGATCTGATCTTCCTCTGTATTGTTGATGTAAGCGTTTAGAGACATAAATTTTCTCCTAAGTACTGCTTTGGCTTCATCCCATAAATTTTGGTATGTTGTCTCATTGTTGTAATTATCTTTAATGAAATTATTGATTGTTCCTATAATTTGTTCTTTGGCCTACTCATTCTTTAAGTTTGGATTATTTAGCTTCCAATTAAATTTTAGTCTACATTTCAAGCCCTTATTGAATGTATTTTTGTTGCATTATGATCTGAAAAGAATGCATTTGATATTTGTTTTTCTGCATTTACTTGTTAGATTTTATGCCCTAATACACATTCAATTTTTGTGTAGCTGCTATGTACACGTAAGAAAAAGTTATATTCCTTTCTTTTTCTCCTCCCTTCCTACTTTCTTATAAGTTGTTATATTCCTCTACTTGACTGAGTATGTATATTATTGAGCCAAATTTGATGAGAGTTAGAATCAAGTGTTTCTTGCTATCCCACATTTTCATCTCTACTTGTAAAAGCTTTTTTTTGTCCCTGTTTTGTGTGAGATAATTTACCACCATTCTATCTCTCCCTTCCCTCTTCTTCCAGGGCACCCCTTTTTCTCACTCCTTCCTTTTTTTTTTTTTTTTGAATATCATAGCATCATGGTCAACTGATATCCATATACTGTCTGTTTTACTCCTTCTAATTGCCCTAATAATAACATAGTTTTTAGGAGTTAGAAGTATTGTCTTCCCACATAGGAATGTAAATAGTTTAACCTTATTGAATACCTTATGGTTTTTACTCTCTGTTTACCATTTTACTCTTTTCTTGAGTCTTGTATTTAAAGTCAAATTGTCTATTTTACTCTGGTCTTTACATCAAGAATGCTTGAAAGTCCTCTATTCCATTAAATTCATATCCCATCCCCAAAGAGTTATACTTTGTTTTGGTGGGTAGGTGATTCTTGGTTGTAATCCTAGTGTCTTTTCCCTCCAGAATATCATATTCGAAGCCCTCTAATATTTTAACATAGAAGATACTAAATCCCATGATATTCTGTCTGTGACTTCATGATGGTTGAATTGTTTTTTTTTTTCTGGCTGCTTATAATATTTCCTCCTTGATGTGGGAGCTCTGGAATCCTGTTTACAATATTCCTGAGAGTTTTCATTTTGGGATATGTGCCAGGAGGTGATTTAGGATTTTTCAATTTCCATTTTTAACCTCTGTATCTAAGATAGGCCAGTTTTCCTTCATAATTTCTTAAAAGATGATGTCTAGGGACCTTCTTCTTGGCCATGACTTTAAGGTTGTTCAGTAATTTGTAAGTTATATCTTCTGGTTCAGGTCAGTTGTTTGGCAAAGAGTTATTTCACATTTTCTACTATTTTTTCAAATTTTGATTTTGTTTTATTGCCTTTTGATGTCTTGTAAATTGATTAGCTTTCACTTGCCCAATTCTAATTTTTAAAGAATTATTTTCTTTAGTGGCCTTTTTGTACATCCTTTTCATTTTGACCTATACTACTTTTTAAGGAAATCTTTTCTCCAGTCAATTTTTATGTGTTTCTTTCGATTTAGCCAGTTTTGCTTTTTCAAGAGGTTTTGTCTTCAGTGGATATGTGCCTCTTTTACCACTTGACCTATTCTGTTTTTTTTCAAGTGTGT
This sequence comes from Petaurus breviceps papuanus, assembly GCF_028583685.1. Lineage (NCBI taxonomy): Eukaryota > Metazoa > Chordata > Mammalia > Diprotodontia > Petauridae > Petaurus > Petaurus breviceps. The sequence continues at coordinate 16,625,027 of NW_027185852.1, read as the reverse complement.
TACTTTCTCTAATAATTTTTGTACCTTCTTTACCAAGCTGTTGACTTTTTTTTCATGGTTTTCTTTCATCTGTCTCATTTCTTTTCTCATTTTCCTCTACCTCTCTTATTTGATTTTAAAAATCCTTTTTGGGGTGGCTAGGTGGCACAGTGAGTAGAGCACCAGCCCTGAAGTCAGGAGAACCTGAGTTCAAATCCGTCCTCAGACACTTAACACTTACTAGCTGTGAGACCTTGGGCAAGTCACTTAACCCCAATTGCCCTCCAAAAAGCAAAAATTAAAAAAAAATCCTTATAAGTGTTTCCAGTACTTCTTTTTGATCCTGAGGCTTATTTAGATTTTTCTCTGAGGTCTTTTGTTTAGTTGCTTTGATTTTGTCATCTGAGTTTCTGTTTTGTGTTTCCCTGTCACAATAGTAACTTTCTATGGTCATGTTCTTTTTTGTTTGTTAGCTCATATTTCAATCCTTTTTCTTTATTTTCAATTTTTAGTTTTTCCAAGGTGGTCACTTCCAAGGTGGCAGTTATGGGAGGAGAACATATGGCAATGGGGTGCATGGCTGTGTGAGACTTTAGTCTATTCCTAGTTTCTGCCGACCTATTCTACAGTTTTTCCAGCATTTTTTGTCAAATAATGAGTTCTTGTTCCTAAAGCTTGGATCTCTGGGTGTATCAAACACTAGAGTACAATCTTCATTTATGACTATGTACTGTGTACCTAATTTATTTTACTGACCCACCACTCTTATTTCTTCATAACATGATAACAGATTGTTATCATGATTACTGTTTTTTTTTTTTTTTTGTGCTAAGTATCTGAGGCCGGAACTTATCCTGGTTTCTCCTGACTCTGGGGCCAGCGCTCTTACTCACTGCACCACCTAGCCACCCCTATGATTACTGTTTTGTGACATAGTTTGAAATCTAGTACTAACTGCTTTCCTTCACATTTTTTTTCTCATTGATTCCCTTGATATTCTTGACCTTTGTTCTTTGGCATGGTTATATTTTTCAAGCTCTGTAAAAGCATTCTTTATTAGTTTGACTGGTATGACACAGAATAAGTAAATTAATTGAAGTAGAATTGTCATTTTTATTATATTGACTCATCCAGTACATGAATAATTAACACTTAGTTGTTTAGGTCTGTCTTTACTTGAGTGAAAAGTTTTTTGGTTTTGTTTCCATATAGTTCTTGGGTTTCTCTTGGCAATTAAAATTCCAAGCATTTTACACTGTCTGCAGTTATTTTAAATGGAATTTCTCTTCCTATGTCTTCCTGTTGGTTTTGATTAGTAATATATAGAAATTTTTATGATTGATGCAGGTTTATTTTATATCCCGCAACTTTGGTAAAATTGTTCATTGTTTCAGCTAGTTTTTTAGTTGATTCTCTAGGATTTGTTAAGTATACCATTATATTATCTGAAAAGAGTGATAATTTTGTTTCCTCATTGCCTATGTTTATTTCTTCAATTTCTTTTCTTGTCTTATCGCTATAGCTAGCATTTCTAATTTGAATAACAGTAGTGGTAAGAAAAATCTTTGTTTCACCTCGGATCTAATTGGGAAGACTTCTAATGTATGTCCATTACAGCTAATGCTTGGTCTTGGTTCCATGTAGATACTACTTATCATTTCAAGAAAAATTCCATGTATTCTTAAGCTTTCTAGGGGTGTTAAGAGGGATGGGTCTTATATGTTGTCAAAAGCTTTTGTGTATCTATGGAGATAATTATATAATATTTGTCATTTAATTATTATTATGGTCAATTATGCTTATAACTTTCCTAATATTCAACCAACCTGGTCATAGTATATGATCTTTACTATATAATGTTGTTGCCTCCCTGATAATATTTTTTTTGGTATCAATATTCATTAGGGAAATAGGTTGTTAGTTTTCTTTCTTTGTTTTGCGTCTCCTTGTTTTAGATATCAAAACCATATTTGTGTCATAAAAAGAGCTTGGTAGGACTCTTTATCTATTTTGAAACAGTTTATATAATATTGAGATTGTTTCTGAAATGTTTCTTATAATTCAATTGTGAATCCATCTAGTGCTAAAGATTTTTTCTTAGGAAGCCCATTTGTGACTTGTCCAATTTCCTTTTCTAAGATAGGGCTAAATATTTTATTGCCTCTTCCATTAATTTGGGCAATTTACATTTTTTTAAAGAATCATCCATTTTACTTAGATCATGAGTTTTACTGGCATATATATGGGCAAAATAACTCCTAATAATTGCCTTAATTTCAACTTCATTGGTGCTGCATTCACAATTTCCATATTTTAATACTGGTAATTTGGCTTTCTTCTTTTTTTGAATCAAATTATCCAGTGCCTTAAAAAATAAAAGCAGCTCCTAATTTTATTTATTAGTTCAGGAGTTTTTTACTTTAATTTTTTTCCAATTTTTTTATATTTTAGACAGATACAGAAACTTAAATGCATATTAAGAAAGAAAAAGAAATTTTATAAAATTAAAAATTAAAACTAAATATAAAAGAAAAAGTGTCATGTGCACAGCAGAACATAGGAGAGGATTCAGAATATATAGCAATAACTTATCTTTTCAAGAAAGTCTGTATTGAATACTGTGCATTATATTGAAAGCTGTCCATCTTTGCTTTCTTGTAGGTTTTCTTTTGTTCTCTACTGTACATTTTTTACTTTGTTCTCCCCCCCACACACACACACACAGCTTCCCCCCTACCCACCACCCCAAGGCTACAATTGAACATGGATATATTTATATATGGGAATTGATATATACATACAAGTATACATATATACATATAAAAACATACACTTTCCTAAGAGATTCTACTCCTAATCTTGTTTTTATATTTGTGCTTCTCTGTTTTCCTATCTCTCCTAATTCTTCTACTTTACTTTTTAACTGCTGCCTTGCCCTCCTATTACTTAATTTACCCCCACTCCAGCAATCCCTCGCTTATCCTCCCATTCCCCTAAATCTAAACACCCTTTTATATAACCTTTTGACCTATTCTGTCCCCCTTCCATCTAAAGATCCCCCTTTTATCTTCTCCCCCATCCCTATCCAACTTAGTTGTCTTTCTACATTTAGAAGATTTCTGTACTCTTTTAGATGTATATATGTATTTCCCCTCTCAAACCCATTCCCAAGAAAAGTAGATTTCCAGAACTAATAGCTCCTCTTCCCCATCTAATTCCTCTGTAGAGGTTCTTCCTTTTGCACCTCATTTATATAATTACTCGTTTAGCTATTCTTCAATGGTTTTACTTTTTGAAGTCATATCATATTCTGGTCTACCCCAATCTTTCTTAAGATCTACCTAATTACTAGTAACATATTCTGGTCTACCCCAATCTTTCTTAAAAGCTACCTAATTACTAGTAACAATCTTAGATATGTCTTACATATTCCATACATAAAAGGTAAATATTCTATCCTTACTTAGTCCTTTGTAATTTCTTATTGGTATGTACCTTATATTCCTCTTGGCTTTTGTATGTATGAATTCAGGTTTTTTGTTTGTTTGTTTTTAACAGTATCCTGAAAGTCTGACAGTTGATCAAATGCCTCCCCCCGCCTTTTTTTCATTCAGAATTGTGCTCAACTTTGCTGGATATTATATTTTCAACTAGAGGCCCAGTTCGTTTGCTCTTCAGTATATAGTGTTCCGAGATCTGCAGTCTTTCAGTGTCACCAACAGTAGATCTTATGTGATTCTAATTGTGGTGCCATCATATGTAATTTTTTTTTTGACTTGTTGCTCGTAATATTTTGTCTTTGAGCTGGGGGTTTCAGAATTTAGCTATAATATTTCTGTGACTTTTCCTCATGGGATCTCTTTCAGGTGGTGATTGGTGGATTTTTTCTATTTCTACTTCCCCTTAAAGATAATTTTCTTTAATTATTTATTGTATTATTTTATTGAGATTCTTTTTTTTACCAGAATTTTCAGGTAGTCCAATTATTCTTATGTTTTCTGTTCTTCATCTGTTCTCTAGATCCATTGTCTTTCTTATGAGATGTTTCATATTGTATATATAATATATATGTGTGTGTGTGTATCATTCATCATATATATACATTTATATATTCATCTCATGTACACATACATACATACATACATATAAGAGGGTTTCTTTGCTTCAATATCCACCTCTGAAGATGACCCCCAAGTGTTCTCTATTCCCATATTAACTCTATTGGATTCTTTCTCTTTTGCCTGTGCATTTGGGGGGGCGTAATTTAGTTTTTATAATCACTTCTAGTCCTGGGGGATAGGGTTTAGGTGCCTCTGGCCTCTGATCCTCTTCACTTCTCCCCTCTGATTTTGAAGTCAAACCAAGACCTTCAACCTCCTCTGTGCCCACAGTCAGCACAGTCGCCACGCCACTGCTTCTGCACCCATTGGGCATGTACTAGTTCCTTGTGCCCCCACTGCTTGCTGCATGCAGCACAGCTGGGTCTGGCATTCCTTGTCAGCAGAGGTTTCCTAGATCTTCATGGGCTCAGACATCCTGTCATTGTCCTGGAAGTAAAAGTTCCTGTGGCTGGGACTAAGGCAGTCTCTCAAGCCAACTAACCCCAGGGCTTGCTGCTTATTGTTAAAGCAGACCCTATCCTGGAGTTGTTTGCTCTTCACTGGGAGGAAATCTCATCCTTGAATTTTTCTTGTGGTCTTCTCTTGTTGTCCCAAGAAAACCCTTGTTCTGCCCCTACTCTTATTTATTCATGAATTTTTCTGACCTACTCTGCTATTTTCAATTTTATCAATCTCTCCTTTGGTTTCCGGGTTTTTTACTTTGGAGTTGAATTGGGGATTTTTAATTCGTCCTTTTTCTAGATCTTTTTTTTTAGTTGCATGTTCTTCCTCTCTTTCAATGAGGTACATTTTTAACAGAAATAAATTTCTCCTAAATACTACTGGGGTTGCATCTCTGAAATTTTGATGTGTTGACATGGTTGTCATTCTCTTTAATGAAATGAGTGATTAAGTATTTTCTTTCCTTTTCTATTTTTGGGGTAATTTATGTTTTTGTATGTATTCATCCATTTTATTTAGATGATTAATTTTGTGTAGTTGGATGAAGCAGCTCCCAATAAATGTTCTTCTTCATTTGTTGTGAATTTATCTGTTTCATTTCTGATACTAGTAATTTGGATTTTTTAATTTCTTTTTCTTAATCACATTAGCTAATGGCATAATTATCCCTTCCCAAAAAAGCTCCTAGTTTATTTACCAGGTCAGTTTTTTTAACTTTAATTTTGTTCATCTTTTCTTTGATTTCCTTTATTAACGTTTTCATAGTTAATTGAAGGTATTTATTATTTTTTAAATTCATATTCCTAATTTGTTAATACATACTCTTTCCTTTATCGATGTAAGAATTTAGAGATATGTGTTTACCAAATTACTACTTTGGCTACATCCCCCAATTTTGGTATATTGTCTGTTGTTGTTATCTTTTTAAAAAAAAATTGTTTACTTTTAGTTTACAACATTCAGTTCAACAATCTCTTGAGTTTGAAATTTTCTTCCCTCCCTCTCTTTTCCCCTTCCCTCCCATAGCAGCATATAATCAAATATAGATTCTACAAATACCTTCACATTGAGCATTAGTGATGCTGCAAAGAAGGATTATAACCAATGGTCTGAACAATAAGAAAGAAGGGACAAAACAAAACAAAAGACAAACAAGAGAGAACAAGTAGTTTGCCTCAATCTGTGGACTCTGTAGTTCTTTCTCTGGATGTGGATCTCCCTTCCATCATGAGTCTTTTATAGTTGTCTTCTATCCTTGTATTGCTAAGAGGAGTCAAGTCTATCAAAGTTAGTCATCACACATACATAGTGTCTGTAATTGTGTACAAAGTTCTCCTGGTTCTGCTCTCCTCACTCAGTATCAGTTTATATAAGTCTCTCCAGGTTATGATGAAGTCTGTCTGCTCCTCATTTCTTATAGCCCAATGGTATTCCATTACATTCATATACCACAACTTGTTTAGCCATTCCCCAATTGATGGGCATCCCATTGATTTCCATTTCTTTGCCACCACAAAAAGAGCTTCTACAAATATTTTTGTACATATGGGTCCTTCTCCCACTTCTGTGATTTTTTGGGGATACAGCCCTAGAAGCGGTATTGCTGGGTCAAAGGGTATGCACTTTTTATAGCCCTTTTGGGCATAGTTCCAGATTGCTCTCCAGAATGGCTGGATCAGTTCACAACTCCCCCAACACAATGCATTAGTGTTCCAATTTTTCCACATCCTTTCCAGCATTTGTCATTTTCCTGTTTTGCCATTTTAGCTAATCTGACTAGTGAGATGTGGCACCTCAGAGTTGTTTTGATTTGCATTTCTCTAATCAATAGTGATTTTGACCATTTTTATATGCTTATGGATATCTTTAATTTCTTCCTCTGAAAACCATCTGTCCATATCCTTTGATCCTTTTTCAATTGGCGAATAACTAGTATTCTTATAGATTTGACTCAATTCTCTGGATATTTTAGAAATGAGGCCTTTATCAGAAATACTAGTTGTAAAAATTCTTTCCCAATTTCCCACTTCCCTCTTATCTTGGTTACATTAACATTTTTGTATAAATCCTATCAATTTAATGTAATAAAAATTATCCATTTTGCATTTCACAATGCTCTCTTAACACTTATTTGGTCATAAAATCTTCCCTTCTCCATAAATCTGACAGGTAAACTATTCCTTACTCTCCTAGATTGCTTATGGTATCAGCCTTTATACCTATGTCATACACCCATTTAGACTTTATTTTCATATATGGTGTAAGATATTGATTTATACCCAGTTTCTGCCCTACTATTTTCCAGTTTTCCCAGCAGATTTTGTCAAATAGTGAGTTCGTATCCCAGAAGATGGGGTCTTTGGGTTTATGAAAAAGTAGATTACTATAGTCATTGACTGCTGTGTCTCATGTACTTAATCTATCCCACTGATCCACTTCTCTATTCCTCAACCACTATCAAGTAGTTTTGTTGACTGCTGCTTTGTAATACAATTAAAATCTGGCATGGCTAGACTACCTAGCACTTTTTTTCATCAATTCCCTTGATATTCTGGAACTTTTGTTCTTCCAGATGAATTTTGTTACAATGTTTTCTAGCTCTATAAAGTATTATTTTTGGTACATTGATTGGTATGGCACTCAAAATATAAAGTAATTTAGGAAAAATTATCATTTTTATTATATTATCTCGACCTAGCCATGAGCAGCTGATGTTTTTCCAATTAGTTAGATCTGACTTTATTTGTGTGAAGAGTGTTTTGTAATTGTGTTCATATATGTCCTGGGTTTGTTTTGGCAGGTTGATTCCCAAATATTTTTAAATGTCTACAGTAACTTTAAATGGAATTTTTCTTTCTATCTCTTGTTCTTGGATTTCATTAGAAATATATAGGTTTTTATGCCCTAGTACAGGGTCAATTTTTGTATATGTGCCATGTACCAATAAGAAGAAGGTATATTCCTTTTTATCCCCATTCAATTTTCCCCAGAGGTCTATCACATGTACCTTCTCTAAAATTCTATTCACCTCCTTAACTTCTTTCTTGTTTATTTTGAGGTTAGATTTATTAAGTTCAGAGAGGGCAAGATTGAGGTCCCCCACTAATATAGTTTTGCTATCTATTTCTTCCTCTAACCCCCTTAACTTTTCCTCTAGGAATCTGGATGCTATACTGCTTGGTGCATATATGTTTAGTAATGATATTGCTTCATTTTGTTTTTTTAATCAGATGCTTTATTACCTTCTAGTTTACATCATTCATTTCCACAAGATTGAGTTACACATTTTCTCCCTGTTTTTCCCCTAACCACCACCCCAATAGCAGTCCCACAGGATATCCCCTCCTCCAATCTACTCTCTCACATATCTTCTCTCAAACGCCCTCCAACTTTCCAGTAGGACACAGTGGATCTCTATACAACCGTACCTGTATATCTTATTTCCCAGTTACATGTAAAATAATATTAATAATAGTATATAAATATATAAACATTTGATTTCAAAACTTTGAATTCCAGATTCATTCCCTTCCTCCCTTGTCACCCACCCTTACTGGGAACATAAGCAATTCAGTATAGGTTGTACATGTGTAACTATGCAAAACATTTCCATAGTGGATATATTGTAAAAGACTGACTATATTACCCTCCCTCCTATCCCACCTCCCACTTATTCTATTCTCTACTGTGATCCTGTCCCTATTCAAAAGTGTGTGCTTCCAACTTCCCTCCCCCCCAGCCTGCCCTCCCTTACACCATCCCCCCTCTCATCCCCTTCCCCCTTACTCTCCTGTAGGGTGAGATACGCTATTTAGTGTGTGTGTGTGTGTGTGTTATTCCCTCCCTGAGCCAAATTCAATGAGAATAAGGTTGACCCATTCCTTTTTTTTTTTGGTATTTGGAGGACAATTGAGGTTGACTTTGACTTGCCCAAGATCACACATCTAGTTTTGTGTGTGTATGTGTTAAGTGTCTGAGGCCGGATTTGAACTCAGGTCCTCCTGACTCCAGGGCCAGTGCTCTACTCACTGTACCACCTAGCTGCCCCTGACCCATTCCCTTTTGCCTTCCTGTTCTTCCCCTCCATTGTAACCATTTTCCCTCGCCTCTTCTATGAAATAATTTACCCCATTCTGTCTCTTCCCGTCTCCGCTCATTATATTCCTCTCTCACCTCTCGATTGCACCTTTTAAATATCATCATTTCTTATTCAGTTGACCCTATGCCCTCTATGTATACCTGTATACATATATACTCACATTCACATATGTATTAATATGCACATATACCCTGCTATATAGACATATATATATGTATGCGCATATATACATTTATATTCCCTTCAACTATCCTCATACTGAGAAAAGTTTCATAAGTTACAATTATCATTTTTCCATGTAGGCATATAAATAGTTCAACTTGAATAAGTTCCTATGATTTCTTTTCCCTGTTTACCTTCTCATGCTTCTCTTGTTTCTTGTATCTGAATGTGAAATTTTCTAATTAACTCTGGTTTTTTCATCAACAATGTTTGAAAGTCCTCTATTCCACTGAATGACCATATTTTCCCTTGAAACATGATTGCTGGATAAGTGATTCTTGGTTTTACTGCTTTGACCTCTGGAATATCATATTCCAAGCCCTTTGATCCCTCAGTGTAGAAGCTTCCAGATCCTGTGTTATCCTGATTGTGTTTCCACAATATTCAAATTGTTTTTTCCTGGTTGCTTGTAATATTTTCTCCTTGATCTGGGAATTCAAGAGCAGGGCTATAATATTCCTAGGAGTTTTCTTTTGGGTATCTTTTTCAGGAGGTTATCGGTGGATTATTTCAACCTCTATTTTGCCCTCTAAAATGGCCATTTTCCTTGAGAATTTCTTGAAGGATGATTTCTAGGTTCTTTTTTTTTTGATCATGGCTTTCTGGTAGTCCAATAATTTTTAAATTATCTCTCCTGGATCTATTTTCCAGGTCAGTGGTTTTCCCAATGAGATATTTCACATTACCTTCTATTTTTTTTTTTAATTTGTTTGGATCTGTTTAATAGTATCTTGATTCTCATAAAGTCACTATATCCAGTTACTCCAATCTAATTCTGAAGGAATGATTATCTTCAGTGAGCTTTTGAGATTCTTTTTTCCATCTGGCAAATTCGGCTTTTTAAGGCATTCTTCTCCTCATTGGCTTTTTGAGCCTCTTTTGCCCTTTGAGTTAGCTTTTTTTTTTTAAGGTGTTATTTTCTTAAGTCATGTTGTTGAATCTTATTTCATAATATTTTTGAATATTTCTCATTTCTCTTCCCAATTTTTCCTCCACTTCTCTTATTTGGTTTTCAAAATCCTTCTTAAGGTCCTCTATGCCCTGTAACCAGCTCGTATTTTTCTTGGAAGTTCCTGGTGGAGGTGTAACTTCATTGTCTACCTCCTGTTCCACACTTTGATCCTTTTTGTCCTCAAAATAGCAGTATAAATTTGGGTTGCTGTGCTTGCTTTGCTTCCTTTGCTTGCTCATGTTGCCACTCCATTACTTGACTTTATGCTACAGTAGCACTCTGCTACCTGACAGGAGCCTTCATCCCAATCACTGGGGTTTTCTCAGCTGCCAAAGGTATTAGTTGGGTGCCCTCTTTGAAGCCTCCACATGCTATGGCAAGCTGATTGCACACCTGAGGACCTTAACCCTAGAACACAATCCAAATCCAAGCAGGTTAAAGCAAGAGTGATTACCCTTCAGACTTTTTGCTTGTTCCCCTTACAATCTGCAGTCCAGGAGCTGAAGCAGCCATGTGGCTGCAGTTGCACAACCTCTGTGCCTCAGCCGCTTCTTACCCCAGGGGAAAGGCCAACAGCACTCCGGAACTACTGGATCCCAAAGTCCACACTACACTGTCCTCTCACTTTGTCTTTAGCATCTATTTGTTGATAATTCTGAAAAACACCACAGCTTCTGGTGATCTGAAGTCCCTCCATCCATCAGCTGGCTTTGGCCACCATGAGGCTAAGACCTCCAGGTCACGTGGGGCTGGGGTCAGCTCCAAGAGAACTGCACTGGCCACTTCCTGCCAGCCTGCCAGGCACTTCTCAGTGAGAGGTTAGCTGCTCTGTGTCATTTTGTGGGTTCTGTAGCTCCAAAGTTTGTTCAGAGTCATGTTCTACATGAATTGGAGGAGGGGGAAAGCAGAGCCCCATGGAAGTCCTGTTTCTACTCTGCCATCTTGACTCTGCCCCCTGCTTCATTTTCAATGGTGCCTTGTAGCAGGATATAGTTTCCTTCCTTATCTCTTTTAATTAGATCTATTTTTTGCTTTTGCTTTACTTGATATTAGGATTGCTACCCCTGCTCTTTTTTTTTTTACTTACCTGAAGCACAATATAATTTACTCCAGCCTTTTAATTTACCCTGTGTATATCTCCCTGTTTCAAATGTGTTTCTTGTAAACAGCATATTGTAGGATTTTGGTTTATAATCCATTCTGCTATCTGCCTCCATTTTATGGGAGAGTTCACCCCATTAACATTCACAGTTATGTTTACTATCTGTGTCTTTCCCTCCATACTATTCCCTCCCCTGTTTATGCTTTTATTTCTCCCTCCTCCTCCTTAAGAGTTTTACTTTTGATGACTGCCTCTCTCAGTATTCCCTGCATATTAATCCCCCCTCCCTTTTTTTATCCTTCCCCCTTACTACTTCTTCCTTCCCTTCTAACCCCTCCCCCCTTTTCTTACCCCTTCCCTCTCCTACTGCCTATAGGGTACTATACTTAATGTAGTATGTTATTTCCTCCTTGAACCAAGATTAATGAGAAGAAATCTTATACAGTGCTCCTCTCCCTCCCCTCTTTCTCTCTATTATGATAAGTTTTATATCTCTTCACTGATTATGTTATTCCCACCTTACACCAAAACCAATGAGGGCAAAGCTCAAATAATGTTCATCTCTGTCCCTTCTTTCCCTCTAATATAATATGTTTTTATACCTCTTCATGTGGCATAATTTACCCTTTTCTTCTTCCTCCTTTCCTCTTCTGCCCTTATGGTCCCTTTGCACATCTTAATAAGGTTTTTTTTTATTATAATTTTAGTTGATTTATACCCATAGCCTCTATTTTTCTATATCTCTTTTAAATGTCACAATAAGTATACAATTCTCAATATTGACAGGTATCAGCTTCCCATATAGGGATGTAAACAGTTTACTCTTATTAAAAAACAAGTTGTGTGTTTGTGTGTGTGTTATTCCAGTTTACCTTTCTATGTCTCTCTCAAGTCATGTTGTTGAATCTTATTTCATAATATTTTTGAATATTTCTACCTCCTGTTCCACACTTTGATCCTTTTTGTCCCCAAAATAGCAGTGTAAATTTCGGTTGCTGTGCTTGCTTTGCTTCCTTTGCTTGCTCATGTTGCCACTTTTTTTCCAGACTGTATTTGGAGATCAAATTTTCCATTGAGCTTTGGCTTTTTCATCAGGAAGGTCTGGAAGTCCATTATTTCATTGAATGGTCATCTCCTTGCTGCAAAGATTATGTTTAGCTTTGCCAGATAGCTGATCCTTGGTTGTAGCCTGAGCTCTTTTGCATTACAAAATATCACATTCCAGTTCCTCTGATCTTTCAATGTAGAAGCTGCTACATCCTCTATGATCCTGACTGTAATTGCATGATATTTGAATTGTTTCTTTCTGGATGCTTGCAGTATTTTCTCCTTTACTTGATAGTTCTGGAATTTGTCTACAACATTTCTTGGAGTTTTCAATTTGGAATCTCTTTCAGAAGATGTCTGGTGGATTCTTTCAAAAACTATTTTACCCTCTGTTTCTAGGATCTCAGAGCAGTTTTCCTTGATGATTTCTTGGAAGATGTTGTCCAGGCTCTTTGATTCATTGTGACTTTCTTGTAGACTAATAATTCTTATATTATCTCTCTTAGATCTGTTCTCCAGGTTAGTTATTTTTCCATTGAGACATTTTCTAATTTTTTTTCTAACTCTTCATTCTTAAAGTTTTGTTTAACTGATTCTTGATGCCTCATATAGTCATTAGCTTTGATTTGATTGATTTTAATTTTTAGTGAATTATTTTCCTCAGTTAACTTTTGAAGCTCCTTTTCCATATGTTCAGATTTCATTTTTAGGGATTTATTTTCTCCAGTTAGATTTTGAACCTCTTTTTTCCATTTCACACATTTAACTTTTTAAGGAGCTGTTTTCTTCAGTGAAATATTTTCCTATTTTCACAATTGTAATTTTAAAAGAATTGGCCAATTTATCTTCTACCTCTCTAATTTGGTTTTTAAAGTCCTTCTTGAGCTCTTCCAAGAATGCTTTCTGTTATTGAGACCAGTTCATATTCTCTGTTGAGGCTTCAGCTGTGGGTATAGAGTCAATGCTGTCTCCTTCTGAATTTGGTTCTTCAGGATCTCAATAATAGGATTCTAAAGTCTTTGTCTTTGCAATCTGTTTTATCCCATTTTGAGGCAAAGCCTTAGCCACACCCTTTCTCTAGGACTCCTAAGCCTTCAGTTGGTCCCACCATTTTAGGATTTTACTCTGGGGCAATATTCTCTGGGTTTTTTAGGGTCAAGGGGGTATTAGAACAGCTGGGGTTTACTCCACCATCTTCATCCCTGGAAGTTCAGGTAGGTGATTTTTTTCCAGACTGTGGGTTGATAGCCCCAGGAGTAGCTGCTATCACTGGTGTGCACCCTGTGTTATTCTCTTACCCAGCTCTGACAGATCCCCAGTCCTGTGGTGATAGGACTGGGATTTGCCCCTATGGTTGGTGAATTAGCTTGCTCAGACTCGCTTCATCTAGGTCTGCCTCCACACCCATCTGTTGTTTTTATCTTTAATGAAATTATTGATTTTTTTCTATAATGCATTTGTTGACGCAAGCGTTCTTTAGGATTCAACTATTATATTCCAAATAATGTTTAATTTTTGCTTGAAAGACACTTTATTAAATGTAATTTTATTACCTTTTAGTTGGCAAAAGCAATTTTTAATATTTCAGGTTTCGGCATTTCTTTGTGAGATTTTGGCCAATTTTTGTGAATACTCTGTTCATAGCTGAGAAATAGCTATACTCCTTTCCATTCTGACTCCATGTTCTCTAGTTGTCTAGAATTTCCAACTTTTCTAAAATTCTATTCAGTTCCTTAACTGAATAAATCGATGCTCACAGACTCCTCCCCACCTTGGATCAGTGTCACCAACATATGGTGGGTGATGGGGCTGTTTGAAGGCCTCTTTTGCTGAAACTTGTTCTTGTGCCTTGTCTTGGTCTTATCTCAAAGTGTGGGCACTGGAATGCTCTCCAGGAAAGTCATTTGGTCCTGACCAGATCCCCTCCCACATTCTGTAGATGTCTCTATTGGTATCCCTAATATGTCCTTAACTGGAAGAATCACTTCATGTGACTCCTTGGTTTTCTTGATCATAATTCAGTTAGGTAGATTTTCTAGATCTTGGTCAAGGAGGCATAGGGAGAGAACAATACTTTAATACTTCCACTCCAACATCTCAGATGCACTTCAAATGCCTAGTCCTCATTCCTTCTAGAGTAATTCAGACAATATCCTCAATTTCAGGAGTCCAGAGTAGCCTAATGCCTTGCTCCACTGGTCACTGGTGGGGAGGGGACCTACTTTTAGTTCCAAGTCACTTCTCTGTCTGAAAACTTTACACAAATTTGAAACCCGAGTAACTTTGGGACTTTAATCTGAGAACATATCTTGCTGCTTGTTCTACTTATCACACTGCTAATTGAATTAAGGACAATAAGGTCTGTGCACCTAGACTCTTTATCTACTAACAGCCCAGCTCGGTGGTATAGTAGATAGAGTTCTAGACCTGGAGTTAAGAAGACCTAAGTTCAAATTCATCTTGTGACACCTACTAGCCATGAGTCCTTGGGCAAGTCAACCTTTGTGTACCTCAGTTTACTAACTGTAAAATGGCAATAAAAATAGCACCTTCTTCTCAGGATCATTGGGACAATCAAATGAGACAATATTTGTAAAATGCATAGTGCAGAGTAGACACTTAGCAAATATTTGTTTCCTTACTTCCTGTGTGCCCCCTGTGTGTCAATGCCACACTTCAGAGACATCTCCTTCCCCTTTCTCATTGTACCTGGAAAACACAGTGCTCAGCCTATACTAAGAGCTTATTGATGATTTATTTCCAACCTTGAAAGATCTCAGATTTACACAAATATAAGTAATTTTCTTAACAGGCTCAACCATATGATTACAGAGGCAATAGCCACTGGGAAGGCAGAGGACTACTGATAACCTTGCTTTTCTCTGATGTTTTAAGGTTTAAAATTAAGATTTCTTCCTTTTTAAGGCAGATAATATAAGTTTTTCTATCAACATTTTAAATCTGAGAAGAAAAAAAAAACTGAGGCTCATTGAATTAAGTGACTTGCTTAGACTTCAAGAAGTTGAAATGCCAGAACTTAAACTAAAAGCTTGGTTTCCTCATGGGGTATGACAAAAGGAGGAAGATAGGGAATACCATGACCAGGAAGGTGAGAACCCTGTAATTCATGCCCTGAAAACATCCATTTAAGAAGCAGACAATGAAGCCAAAAGGACACTGGCTTAGGAATCAGAGAACCTGGGCTGGAATCTCAGATCTAGCACCTACCTCCTATGCAAACTGTAGTAAATCATGAAACTCTACTATGCCCCAGTTTCCCCAGATCTACAGAGAATTTGTGATTTTGGCCAATTTCAAAGGCCCCATTCAGTATACAAGTTTATAACCTCATGAATTCAGAGCTTTCACTTTTTAGAAGAGAAGATGGGCCATACAAGTGTCTTCAAATATTTTATGTCTCTCAACAACCTGAGGCATTGCAACCTTTGCATGATGAAGAATTTGTATCTAAGAGACCAAGAAAGACAAACCAGATACTCTCGGTCCAAATCCCCCAATGAAAAAGCAGTAAAATGAATTTTATGATAAAGGAGAAATACATAATTGATTAAAATTATCAGTATAGATAGTGGTTGTGGTAACACCATCTAAAGACAATGCTTTTTTTTCCCAATTAATATTCAGAACACAAGCCCTGAATAAAATGTTTCACATAACTGACACATTAACCCATTCTGTCAAGTGTTTATTTCCTGCCCTAAATATCCTGTCTCTGAGTTAAGATTTTCCTGAACTTGCCTTCAATGTGGGCTTTCTCTTTGTAATAAATTTGGAGCTCTCTTCTCTACTGCAAAGCCTTTCTCATGTTCACAATTGCCAAGTGATGTCTGCCTTGAGTATAAACACAAATGAGATTTCTTCCATTGTCTATAAAAATGTGAGTGCTGGCTGGATCTGCCACATTCACCACAAGACAAGGATTTTCTCCTTAGTGGAATCTTACAAAAGTTCAGCAACATTCTTTGAATGAAGCGTTTGCCACACTATCTTCATTGACAATGATTCACCAGTGTGAATCATCTGATAATTAGTGACATGAGCTTGCAAGTCAAACCATGACACTAATCCCATTTCTAGACTTTCCCCTCCAGTGGTGGGTTTTATGATGAAGAAAAAAAAACACAAAAACTGAAAAAACTTGTCGGACATATAAATTCTTTATCACCATATTTACAGAATTTCTCCCCTGTGTATACCCTCTGAACCCCAATCTTATGGTTTCATGAATTCTCTTCCAAATGATCACCACAATGGTTTTGGACTTCTAGTTTTGGACTTCTATTTGCACTATGATGCTCAGACTGGATTGATTTCTGAATTATTTGTCACACTAATCACATTTACAGTTCCTCTGTGGACGTTTTTATGACTACTCAAACTTACTTCAGATTTATATGCTGATCCACACTGATCACATTTGTAGGATATCTTCTCTTGTATAGATCCCTCTGATGTGTGGTGAGAGAATCACTTCTCTAAAATGCGTTTCCACAGCAATTACATATAAAGAGTTTCTCTCCTTTGTGTATATTTTGATGAGTATCTACTTACCTTCTTAAATCTTTCATACTCTCTTGATGAATTGGTGGTGTGGACAGGTGGGGAGGATGCATCTGACCATGCTAAAAGAGAAAGTAGACACCAATTAATTATTACAGTGATTGTGGAATTCTAAGGCCGATGGCGATTGTGTCCAAGTTCTTCTCCTTCACTTACTTGTCCATCCAATTCTTTCTTCTACCCCTTGTCTCCCCTCCCCAGTTACACTTTTTGCTTGAGATAAAAAAAATCAAAACATATTAACATTGGGCGGCTAGGTGGTGCAGTGTGTAAAGCACTGGCCCCTGGAGTCAGGAGGACCTGAGTTCGATTGCAGCCTAAGACACAACACCCACACAAAAATAAACTAGCCATGTAACGTTGGGCAAGTTACTTAACCCCAATTGCCCTCCAAAAGGCAAAAAAATAAAAAAGCATATTACCATTGCTGCTGAGGAGTGTGTGCATGTATCTGTGTGTGTGTGAGAGAGAGAGAAATTTAATGATTTAATTGTCCTATAGATTAACTCATTATCCTTAGTACTGTCTAGTCCAATATTCCCTTCTCTAAGTTCCTTAAAGACAGTGACTGCTTTAGCATGTTCAACCATTAGTATAGTGCCTGGCCTAGAGAAGATTTCATGTCTTCACCTATTATATCTATGATTCCATTCTTGAGGGAATTACTGGAATGGAAACCCTAAATACAGAATGATGCTTTATAATTTTAAGTCCTTTTTATAAATGTTGTGTTTACAATTTTTGTTACCTGAAGAACCTAAGTCTTCCCTTCTCTTCACTGTGCCACATTGCCTCTTAACTAAAAAAAAAGAAAATGCAGATAGATATTTATCTAACACATAGCTAGATAAGTATAAGTGAAACCAATTGTTCACAGAATATCCAGAGGACAAGAATATATCCATCATGAACCAAAGGCTCACTCTCTTCTCAAGCTGCTATGTCTGCTTTATGAGCCCTGCTGTCTTTTAAAGACCCCTTCTGCTTCATGCTGGTAAGATATTAAGTCATCCTCCAGTTTTTCAGAATCCTTTTTCTCTCATATTCCTTTGGGAGATGGTTGCCTGAATTGCCCAATACATCAAGCAGAGACAGATTAGGGCAAGGCTTCTTCACCTGGGGGCTGTACATTGGTTTGATTAATATTCTAACAACCATGTTTTCATCAAATTAATTTCCTTTTTAATCCTATTTTACTTTAAAATTTAAAATCTTTATTCTGAGAAGAGGTACATAGATACCATACCGCCCAAGAATTCCATGACAGAATTTTTTTAAGAAGCTCTAGGTTAAGGGTTAAGTTGACATGAGGAGGGAGAAGAAACAAATGATCCTAGCTCCCCATTATCCCCTCCCCATAATCTTGATGTGATGTGCTTTCTATACCTAAAAAGCCAAGAAAAAGCCACAAGAAGTGAGCTCAAAGAAGCTTAGAGAGACAGAAAGGTCTGATATAGGGAGAGAGAAAACAAACTGTCTCAGTAGGCTTTCTCAAAGGGAAGTAGTTTCTCTCACATTTGAGAACTTCAGTCAGACTAGATAACCACTCACGGTGGAGAACACATATCTACCGAAATTGAAATTGAGAAAGTCTCTGAGAAACCAAGAGGAAAAAGGCCTTTTGGAATTTACCACTAGCAATGAAAAAGCAGCCCCAGAGATTTGACTGTTTAAAGGGAAATTTGTGTTGATTTGAGTGACCTCCACAGACAATGTTTGAAGTCATGGATTTTCAATATCAAATATTCATATTCTAAGTATGATCTTTGGATTAAAGATTTCTCACATCTTACACATTTTACCAGTTTTCCCAAGTGTTGATTTTCTCCCCACAAATATCCGGTTTCAATGCTAAGATTCTCCATGACTTGTCTTCAGTGTTAGACTTCTCCAGTTTAACTTTTCTAATGAATTTGGAGGTCTTCTCTCCAAGGTAAAGCTTTGGTTAGAGTCTTGTGTACTTTCTGATATCTACCAAAATACCCATAAAAACACAAGTGCCAGCTGGTTCTGCCACATTCCCCCCCCCCCCCCCCACACACACACATACAGACATGGTTTTTCTCCTGAATGGACTCTTATGACTGTTCAGGGCTGATACATTTCATTTCGTTGAGAGTGTTTTTCCCTGATGTGGCTCTTCTGGTGACTGAGATGAACTTTCATTCTTTCTTTCACTCATCATGTTTCTGGGCCTCCTTTGCTGTGGTGGGTTTTAGAGGACACATTAAAAACTTGTTTGATCTTTAAATTCTTTATTACACTCATCACATTTGCCAGGTTTCTCTCCTATATTCATGCTTTCAATCTTAGAAAGCTTTCGTTGGCTCATGAATTCTCAATTATATTGATTACCTTTACAGGTTTTCTCCCCTGAGGTAACACTCAGATATTCAGACAAACTGAGAATATCAGAAAATTTTCCACATTGATTGTGTATATGTACATACTGTACATATAATATGTATGTACACACATATTGTCTCCTTCCTCCATGCTCCCTTTGATGCCTGTGGAAATTTGAAAGAAATGCATTTTCTCTTCCACATTGATCATTATTGTTCTATTTCCCCCCACACAGATCCTGTGATGATCAATGAGCCGACCTCTGTTGAATTGATATGGTCTCTCCCCTGCATGGATCCTATTATGCATAATAAGTTGCTCATTCTTGAGAAACCTTTGCCACCCTGATATCATTTATCTGGTTTCTCCTTGGTGTAGACTTAAATATCAAGACAAATATTGGAAATTTATATTCTTTTCCACAATGTTCACATATATATAGACTTCATCTACCCTGTGAACTATCTTATGGCAATATAAACTTGATCAATCTGTAAGTTCTTGTCTACACTGTTCACTTTCATAATAGTTTTCCTTGTGTGCAATTTTTTATGGCAAGTGGAATAGGATTGATTAATTCTTTTCTACAGTCATCACATTTAAAAGGTTTCTCTGATTATGAATCCTAAAATGCCTTGTTAGTTTATCTCTAAAAACAAATCCTTTTCCTACACACATTACCTAGATATAGTCTTTCTCCTAAATGCCTTATAATATGGTTGCTAAGATAACCTTTCTCTAAAGAGCTTTTGCCAAATTTGTTACATTTATATAGTTGATCTCTTCCATGTTCTCTTTTATAAAAGGACAAACTTGAGGAAAATCCATATTCTTTTTCACATTTTTGACATTTGTGCCATCTTTCCCCTTTGTGTGCTTCTTGATGACTACTGATCACTCTTCCACATAGAACAAATTTCTCTCCTGTATGTATTCCAGGATATTCCTTAAGTTAATTTCTTAACTGATCAGAGACACAGGATTTCTTTCATGTGTGGCTTCTTTCATGAACCATTTGTTTGGATTTGTGAAAGAGAAAGTTGGCACACTCCTTACAATCATGTGTTCTTTCCTGTCTATGAGTTCTCTGATGAGCAATGAATTTTTTTCTAAATGAAATCTTGTCCACAGTAACATTTGTAGTGTTTCTTTCCTGTGTCACTCCCCAAGACTCATGCCACAGTCAAAGATGTTTCCTTTACAGTGTCCCAAGTGGGATGAATTTCTAAATCTGGCCAAAGTCCACACTATTGGTGTTCTAGATCATTGGGAACTTAGCCTAGACAAGTCACCCTATAGGTTTTCATTGCTGGCAATGTAAAGGTCCCTCCTCTGTGGACTTGCTCTGGGTCAGGTCCTGTTGATCACGTGACTAGGATCTTCCCCCTAAACCTTTTGTTTTGCAGACAGTTAAAGTTTCACTATTCTCCAGGATTTTCACCATTGGATGTACTAACTCACACAATCTTTCATCAAAATTGACCAGACAGGTCTAATTCTAGACCCCTGAAGAGTCAAATGTCCTTTTTAGAAATTTCAAGCTACCCCATTTACAGACCAGGTAGTGGAGATTTAATAAATCAATCCCCATTTAGGCAAAAAATCTTGTTGAGTGATGTGCTCTGGAATTTAGAATGGAAGAAGGGCGACAAGGGACTCTTTTGTTGCAAAGAAGTTACCAGGGTTTAGTAGGATGACTAGCATGAAGAACATATTGAATATTTTTACATATAGCCATTACTTAAGTTATTCACCCTCTGTACATGTGATTCCATTAGGAAGTGAATATTCCAAAAGAAAAAGTGAATATTCGTGGTGTGATGGAGATCTGAAACACCTGTGCACTTTACAGACTGAAAGAGTTACCTACAGCTCTTGATGAAGGTCAGTAAGTCACTTGGTGTCACAGATTGGACCCTTGTTGGTCCCTCGTCACTCTCTATGTCACTGCTTCTAACGATCTTCTTGGTAGAAATTTTGGGAACTCCACCATGCAAGCTGCAACTCAGCCCCCAGATATCCACTCATTCCCTTTCGTCCTCATCCTTCCTTGATGACTTACTTCGTGGGTGGGCAGGTGGGCAGTATGAACCTGGGAGTAAGCTAAAAGATTAATCATGACCAACATGTTACAGTGATTGTGAAATGCCAACCCCCTGGTAATTTACCCTATTATTTTGCTGTACCTAACTTGTCCATCAAATTCTTTTGCTCCCAGTTCCACCTACCCCCTTTCTACTTCTTAGTCTAGGTACAGGAATCAAAACATAGTGCTATTACAACTGGAAAAGGGTCAAGAGGTCATGAAATGAATTTCTCTTTGCATCCCTGGTACTTCCTAGTTCAAAACTCCTTTCTCTGAATCCTACACCCTATTGGAATGTAAACTCCTTAGTACAAGGACTCTGTTTTTTCTATGCTTATTCCTGAGCACAGCATCTAGCCTAACGTAAAACCTTAATAAGGACTTTTTCCTTAACCCCTTGTAACTACAATTTCAAAATTTGGGGAAATTTCTAGGATGGAACCCCTTCCACTGAGGGAGATTTTTAAGACCATTTTCCACTTATCTTACCTTGAGATCCCAACTTTGTCCATCATTGCACTAATCTACATTGCCCCTGAAATAAAAAAAAAAAGATAGATGGATGTTTGTCTAAGATATGACTATTATTTTAAGTCCAATCATTTACTGAGAAAGAATCTCAAGATACCAAATCCATCCATTAAATTCACGATGAGCCAAAGACTGACCCTTATCTTGAGCTGGTTCCTTGTATGTCTTGCTGTCTTTTTCAGACAAATTTTACTTCCTGCTAGAAAGATATTGGAACAGCAAACCAGAGGCTCCAGTCCCGCCAGCCCCAGAGCTTCCAGGCCACCCTGCCCCATGCCCTGAGTCCCTCAGTCCCCATATTCAGCCTCAACTCCCTGAAAGTGATGAAGAGGCAAATCCAGAAGCCAGAAAAGGCAGCTGATGACAGTGAGAGGAAGAAAAGTGATTGAGAACTGCTAAATTTAGGATGAAGAGAAAATGGATGTTCAGGAGATGCAGTTGAAAGGAAGCCAAGCATATCTCAGAGAAGGCTGATGGCAAATATGAGGATGGAGCCAGTAAACTGGTCATCCTCGAGAGTAAGATGGAGTGAGAAAGTGAAAGAGGGTGCTGAGATGTCAGAGCTTAAATGTGGCCATCTGGAAGAGGAACCGAAGAATTTCACCAACAACCTGGAATCCTCGGAGGCTGCAGCTGAGAAGTATTCTGAAAAAGGAAAAGTAGGAAGAAGAAATCAAGCTTCTGTCTGACAAAGAGCCTGAGACCCGGGGGCTGAGTTTGCAGAGCAAACCATTGCAAAGCTGGAAAAGATCATTCATGATCTGGAAGAAAAACTTGCCCAGGCCAAAGAAAATGTGGGCTTACATCAGATACTGGATCAGATAGTCAAGAACTCAACTATACAGGAATCAAAAAGAAACAATTTTGTTTGCCAGAAACTCAAGAACTCCATGTTGTTCCCTTCCCTCATAAGAAGTTTCTTCTATTATTGCATCTTTTATTTACTGGAAACTCCGATCAGATTATGAATGCCTGACCAACAGTTGTTATCGGAGAGACTTTGGGCACTAGTTACATCTAGTTGCTGCTTTCAAACAGCACACTATAGCTTCTAGTTGGCTTCCTTTTTTAATCCTTTAAATGCATTATTTTTTTTCCCCTTATGCAGGCAGAGTATTTAACATGGGCCCAAATCTCCAATATTGAGGCCATTCTGTTACACTCTAGACAATAGCAGGGAACCCAACTGAGCTATTGGATCGTGCTGGGTTGATGTAAGAACACAAGCATTCCATGTCACCCTGAGCTTTTTTACAGAAGGGCAGGGACCATCTCATAAAATGGGTGGGAACTTTCCAGTCAGAGTGAAAAGGTTGTTTTAGGAAGTCATAAACCAAAAAGAATGGCCTAATTATTGTGGCCCTTCCCCCCACTCCACACTGCAGGGCAGACATCCTCTGAGCAGTCCCCCAGAAAATACTTTTAAAAGATAATCAACATCTAGATTTTTTTTTTTCTGGATGAATACTTGAAGTTCTGTTTTTGTGTTGGTCCAAATATAAATTGCTTGTATAAAAACCCAAATGTGGCCTACCATTGATGTTACTTTCACTGTTTACCTAGACTTTTTTTTACCTTTAAAAGAGATCTCATTTTAGGATTTTAGGTGAGATCAGGCTATATTTGGACCAGTATAGCACTCTACCAACTTTGCTCACGTAGATGTTGACTTCCGCAAAGCAAATGAAAGTCTTTCTCGTTCCAAACAAGGAATGATTTGCAACGTTTGTTCTGCCCATGATGTCTGTTCTGTTCCCTGATTCTGTATGGTTGAGAATCAGTAACAAAGTCAGTCAGCAATTGACTTGAAATGAATATGGTGGCCTGTCTGCGCAATGGTCATAGCAAGGTGGTGCTTCCCATCATTGATGCTGGCCCTTTTCCATACCACTCTGAATCCATGAATCTGTAAGCTAGAAATATAAGATTAAGCATGTCTCACTGTCACTAAAGGAGCAATAAAATTCAACTGGTCTTGATTTTATTTTAGATTGCCATAGTGTGGCAAATGTAATATTGTGTTTCTTCCATTTCTGAGAGATTTTAATCCCTATTTTTGGAAGCAACTTAATAAAGACCACAAACCTTCTGATTTAACTGTATTCAGATAATCAGATAGTGTCTACTTGCTGTTTCTAAATGGTTTCCTTGTGGACAGCTCAGTGCTAAAACGTTCCTTATTTTTGACATAAACTAAAAAAAGAGATATTGGAGGATTCCTCAACTTTTCATCAGAACCCTTTTAGTCTCTAACTTCTTGAGGTCAGTGTTATTAGGCAGTTAGACAGTTCAGGCAGTAACAGAATAGTGGAAGGCTCTTAGCCTGGGGTCCGGGAACCTGTTTAATGTTCTGATAATTGCATTTCCATCAAATTGCTTTACTTTTTATCCCTGTGCATTTTGTTTTATGCATTTAAAAGCATTATTCTAAAAAGAGTCCTTGATGGAAAAAAAAAAAATTATGGATCCCAAAGCAAGGCTCTTTGGCTTGGTCATTCAATCTTGCAGTAATGCAAAGTTGGGAGGGGCTAGATAACATCATTAGAAGTTGATAGACTAAGAGGTGCATGTAAGTTATAGGCCAGATCAGGACAGATTTCTCTGGATGAGGAAAGGAAGCCCAGTCACAAAGCTCTACCTTATGATCCAGGGGCTGGACACCATGGCCAAGAAGACAAGACCATTTCTCTGGTTTTGGGAAATGGCCTAAAACAGACAGGTGAGACAGACTATGGAGTGACCGCCCCAGCCAATGGTCCAGGAGCTCATTGCCTGTTAGGAACTTACAGAGGAACCTGGGACTTTAGGATAGGTGACCAGTATATTTCTGTACTTAACCCAGAGCCCCAAAGGGTAGACCAATTTAATCTTTCACATGGCCTCTCTCCTGAGGTATTGTACTGCACAAGTTTAGTAACTGCAGGAAGGACTGCAGACTGGTTCTGTCTTGATCCTAGCCTGCCACCCTTGAAGCAAAGGGGTGGGGTCTATGGGAGAAACTAAGAATGAGCTCAGACCCTGGAGATTTAGCTGGGTAACCTTATGTTCTCAAAGGCAGCCAGCCTCACACTAATCGCTCAGAAAGCCATCTCCATTAAGCAGAAAATCCTGCTGATTTCTCCCAAGGTCAGGTGCTAACACTCAGCCTCCCTTTGGAACTTCTCCTCTCAACACCTTCCCCCAGAGGCTGACCTCTAACTAGGCTGATAGGAACCCTGGAATTCTGGGAAGGAACTGAATGGAGGTTTCTGGGCATGCCCAGGAAATCAAGGCCATGTGCTGATTCACATATATTTTCAATTAATGTCTTTAGAGGCATCCAGACAGTGGATAGAGATCAGACCTTGGTATTAGAGAGACATGGGGTAGTCTTGTCTCTGACTATGCAAATAAGCTGTCTGCACCTTAGGCAACTCTCTGGGACTGGAAGTTCAGAAAGAGTTGGAGATCAGCGCATCAAAGAACAAGAATCCATTAACTTCCTGCTGTTGGTCTGGGCTATTCTGGAAATTGGGGCTCTGAAGAAGTATTTAAGCAGAATTTCACATTCTATGGATTGTGGCAATGTGAAGCTATGTTGGCACGTTCAAACTACCTCACTCAAGAGTTCCAGATGAAAATTAAAAGCAATAACTAGTGAGTTACCAGGGGCTTATTGTACAGGCTTATTGGGGCTGCATTTGTAGCTAACAAGTCATTCGGTAATGACTGATTCTCCAATGATCACCAGGATAGCAGGTCACTTATGAGAGAAATTAAAAGCAACATGTGCACTGTGATTCCAAACATCTTCAAAAGTATAAAGTGTCAGAGTCATGTATATACAGCCGGTCACAACACTTTCTGGGGGGTTAATATATTGCAATCTCAATATCAGTCTGTAATTCACTGAGCAATTCAAAAAACGAAAGTGACATCTAAGGTGATAGTCGAATTCATTGCCTGAGTTCTGAGGTGGTCAGGGCACAGCTACAGCGCTTTATGAATTTATTGGTGCTACAGTTTAAAGCTGGGGAGCTGCCAGAAGAGACCAATGGGGTACAGCAATGTCAGTGGTCTGTGCTATCCAATAAAGAATGGAAGGGATTCAGGATGTTGAGACTGAAGAGGAAAAGCCTTGGGAGAAGACATGGTGAGTAAGTGTGTCCAAGCGTGGTTGATTTCCATAGGTGAGATCTGAAGGAAACATCAAGTTTGTTGATTCCAACTGTGGCCCAGAGAAGTTAATTGACTTGCCCATAGTTTCAGTGGGATACAGAGAAGAATGAGGATTTGTCTAATCGCTTCTTGATCTAGAACCTTTGCCCTGTCCACTCTTCTAAGATGCCTCCTAAAAGGGTTTTGAATTGTTCTCCTTTGTTCTCAGTATATATTTAAATATAGTATTTAAAGTATATTTATATATAAAGTATTTAAAATTAATTCTCATCCTCTGAAAATTAATGACCCGTACACAATGTATAGAACAGTGCTTAATTCTCCAAAAAAGAATTAAATACTTTTATCC
This sequence comes from Petaurus breviceps papuanus, assembly GCF_028583685.1. Classification (NCBI taxonomy): domain Eukaryota; kingdom Metazoa; phylum Chordata; class Mammalia; order Diprotodontia; family Petauridae; genus Petaurus; species Petaurus breviceps. Next base: position 16,599,013 of record NW_027185852.1, on the reverse strand, counting down.
ACCTTAGGATGACTTTGAGAAAAGGTCTGTCTGTGGGCCACAAGAACTGTCTTCAACGATCAAAAGGGCATCACATGAAAAAGGAATGAGATTTTTCCCAGTTATATCTTGAAGATAAACTAGGAGAAAGGGATAGAATATAGAGACAGGAAGATTTATCCTATGATATGTAGCAAACCGACTATTCTGAACAAACCCTTTGCCATACTGGTCTTGTGTACTGGATGTCTCCCCTGTGTGGATCCTCTGATGAGCTCTCAGTTTTGATTGCCAACAGTAATTTTAATCACACTGAAGACATTGATGTGATCTTTCTTGCGTGTGTTTGATGACCTTGCCAAGGTATACTCCTGGTGTCCTAAGCTGCTGGGAAATTTCACTATGTACTTTTCACTAGTGAAAATGTCAAAGTTCCCACTTCCCTAGCCGTGCCCCTGAGGAAGACTCATCAATCTGGGTGCTTGAAATCTTCCTCCTGAAATTGTGTTTCCCAGTCAGTCCTGCCTTCATTACTCCTCAGACTTTTCGGAAGAGCATTGTTGGCCATTCTGAATACCATAATCATTCTTCAAGGTTCACTAGGCAGTTCTCGCTTCAGTTCTCTGAAACAATAAAGAAGGAGTCCACTGATGGGTAATAATTAAAAGTTCTATTTAGAAATTTGAAACTAATCTATTTATTTACCAGGAGGATGAAGATTTAATAAATAATTCTCCAAATGGGCAAAGAATCTTCTTGTATGTACTGGTTGATATGTTCTGGAGTTTACAATGGAAAAAGTAGGGTAGCTGTGGGCTTTTTTTTAATACAAAGAGGTACCTGTGATTTCACTGGGATGGGCATAGCCTAGGTGTGAGGATTCACCCACTGATGCAGATCTGTGTAATTTATGAAGTGCCAGAATTGCCTGAACCACTTGCTGATGGTAAACATGTCAGTACATGTCAGAGGCAGGGTTGGGGCCTTGGTCCTCCTGCCCCCAACACTGAACTTCTCTCCATAAATACTCTACAGCTTCTAAGGTCTACTCTTGTAAGCATGATGGGAACTTTATCCTTACATGCACAACTGCCATCAGACACATTCAGCTTCCCTTCCCTTCCCTTCTCGTCCTCCCTCAATGAATTAGAGCAAACCCAGATGGAGACAATGCAAATAAGGGGTTTTCTAAAAGATTAAATTTTATTTTACATAAAATATGATTTTACGTATGCATTTACATATTTTTGTCTAATAATAGCCATCGGGGGGCAGAGAGGGAAAGGAAAAAAGGGGGAAAAGTTGCACAATAACTTCATTATACATTTTAAAGGATTAGAAAATTGTACATAATAGATTTGCAGTTTTATGTGCAGTCATCTTTTTCTTTTCTTATTCTATTGTGTTATGGAAATGCTTGTTTTATTTCTCAAGTTCAGAATAAAATTAAAAAAAAAAAGAACAAAGTGACTAAAATGTTAGTGATTGGGCAATTCAAAGGCCATTGATCATTTTCCATAAGTTCTTTTGTCACCTGCTTTGCTTTTCCAATTCTGACAGCATCTATCTCTTCCACACTTCAATTCTTTCTTTTGGCACAGGAAGCATTGTTATTGGGAACAGGTGAGTGATTTGCCCTGTGGATAAGCTCATCCTCTCTGGTACTTCCCTAGACCCAAGACCCCCATAGAATAGATGCTCCTGAAAGATCCACTGTTTATATTTACATATCCATCCCTTAGCATGAGAGGCAGCTAGAGAGAGTACCAGGTCTGGAGTTCAAATCTGGCTTCAGTCACTCTGAATATATATATTCAGAAAATATATATATTCCCTTAGCTATGTGACCCTAGAAAAGTCACTTGTCCCTGTTTGCCTCAGTGTCCTCCCCTGTAGAATGAGTCAGAGAAGTCACTGGTACACCACTCCTATAAACTTGCCAAGAAAGCCCTAAATGGAGTCATGAAATGTTGGATACAACTGAAATGATTCAACAGCAAACACACAACAACCCTTAGCTCCGAGCCTGGCAAAGAGTAACGTTCTTATCCCTTCATTCTTTCACTGCTGGTAGCTGTAATTTTATCACTGGGAATTCCTGGCATGAAACCCCTTTCATGGAGGGAGACTATCAACTCCTTTGTCATTTACCGTTACTTGGAGACCCCAAGTCTAAACCTCCCTCCACAATCCTACATAGTTTTTGCAATTATACAAGTACAGATGGATGTTTGTCTGAGACATGACCATTATCCATTTAGTTCACATGACTTACTCAGACCCTTGAAAAAAAGAATGGAGTCATGATGGGCCCAAGACCAAGCCCTTCCTTGAACTGGTATCTCTGAAGTCCTTCATGTATCTTTGCCTAAACACAAATATCCAGTCTCTGAGTCAATATACTCTAGGATCTTAGGGTTTCTCTAGCACAAAGGTTCTGATGATTCCTAGGGCCTGTTTTCAACCTACAGTTTTTGCCACAATATTGATAGTATTATGGTTTCTCCCTTGTGTATTTGCTGACATCTAAAAAAATCTGAGTGCGGGTTGAATCCTCTCCTATACTCACCATATATACTGGACTTTCCCTCCTGCAAGGACTCATGAGTGCTCATGGCTATTCTTGGCATGAAGCCTTTGGCATCCTAACTACATTAACACATGTGGATGCTCTGATCACTGGTGAGATGAGCTTTCTGGATGAATCCTTTACCTCCATGATCACATTTTTAGGGTTTCTGCTCGTAGCAGATTTTATGAGGCATATAAAAATGTGTTTGATATCTGAATTTTTCATTTATAGGGTTTCTCATATTTGTGGATTTTATGATGGTGAGCCAAACTTAACTGATCTCTCAATGTTCTCCTACTCGGATCACATTTGTAATGTTTCTCCCTAGTGTGGATTCTCTGATGCCTACAGGAGCAAGTTTAGTTGATCACTGGATTCCCTCTTACACTGATCATGCTTGTAGGAGATCTTCTATGTGTATTCTCTGATGTTCTCTCAGCTGACAGCCAAATAAACTAGTGATAGTCATAGTGATCACATTTATAGGATTTTTCCCTTTGGTAGATTTTATGATCCATGCTAAAATTTGATTGATATTTGATTTTTTTATTATAAATTTTATATTTATAAATTTTCTCTCACTGATGCTCAGTCTACTTTAATTGATTCATGAATGGTCTTCCAGTAGATTGCATTTATGAGGTTAAATCTAGTGTGCCCTGTGATGCCTGTGGAAACTGGATTTAAGTCTAAAACCTATTCTATTGTTTTCACATGTATAGGGCTTTCTCGCTATAAGCACCCTTTGATGCTTAGACAACTTTGATCTCTGAATTCTCTTCCAAACTGATCACATATATAGAATTTTTCTCTTACATAGATTCTTTGCTATCTATTGAGGTAAGTGAGATTTCTGAACAAACCTTGGGCCACACTGATTATATTTTGTGTCTTTTCCCTGGATGACCTCCATTTGTCACAGTGATCATATTTATGATTTTTCTTTCTTCTGTGGTTTTTCTGATGAGAATTAAAGGTTTTGTCAGACAAAAACATTTGCAACACATGGCATAGTTATTAGCTTTTTCTCCCAGGGGATTTCTTTACTACTTGACAGGTGACTGTGAAATCAAATTGGTTTTCCTTCTATTGTATTCATAAGATTTCTGTTCTATCAGGCTGTTTGGTTGGTTATTTTGGCTTACTGCCTTAAACTCAGAAACTAAAGAAGTCTCTTTTACCAAATCAGACATGAACTGGTCTTGAGTCTTCCTTGACTTGCTTGTTATAGAGGAAGTTTTCCCTTAAGTGATTTCTGGCTGGCAAATTGATCTCAGCTTCCCTTCCAAGACTTGTGCCCTGTCAAAGATACTTTCTTCTCAGTGTCCTGAGTGCAATCTATTTCCAAATTGGGCCAAACATACTTTGGGTGTTCTAGGCTGTTGACAACTTCCCCTTGAGGAGCCACCCAGTAATTTTCTCTGCTGGAAATGATAAAGGTATCACTTTCCCAGCCTTGCCCCTGGGGCAGGGTCTGTTGATAAAATTTCCCGAAATCTTTCCCCTTGAATATGTTCATCATAGATTGTTAATGCGTTACTATTCCCTAACCCAGGGTGGGAAACCTGTGGTCACATGTGGCCTTCTGGATCCTTAAGTGCAACCTTCTTTCAGTCAAAAGGCTTAAGGATCTAAAAGACCGCAGGTTTTCCACCCTTGCAAAGCCTTTCCAGGAGAACACTGTCAGCTTTTCTAAATCACCCAGACTCTCTCACTTCAGTCCACTGAAGCAATAAACAAAGAATTTACCGGGGGGTCTAAAAAGTTCTTTTGGGAAATTTCACACTCTCTCATTTACTGATAGGGGGATGAGGATTTTAAAAATCATCACTCCCCAACTGGGAAAAGGATCTTCCTGTTTATGCTGGGTGACGTTTTGGAGTTGGTTGTTGAAATTTTTTCTTTTTTCTCAGAGGGCCAGGACATCAGGAAGGTGATACCATGACTCGGAAGTGAATTGGATTTAAGTGAGGGAGGCTGTTCAAGGTCACCAGCCTCACTTTCTCTTCTAGAGGCATCTGGGTCCAGTGATGAGATATAGATTAGGATGCCTGTACATGGCTCCCTGTTTTGTAGTTTAAAGTGGAAAAAGAAGGGCAGCAGTGTGGTTTCTTGATGCAGATAAGTAACCATATGTTTAGCACAGTGATTAGCACAAAGAGTTCATTAAATGCTTTGACATTTACTCATCACTTAATTTAATCAACCTTCATATTCTGATTGTATTGGAGCGAGGACTTCTTGGTGTGAAAATTCCCTCCAGTGATACAGATCTGTAATGCCTTGTAAGTTGCAAATGGAAAAAAAAAATCAGCATCACTTGTGCATGTAAAAGGGTCATTGGATGTCAGAAAGAGGGCTCAGATGCAGCTCCTCCTGACTGAGTCTAGTCCTGTTTCCACAAAATAATATTCTATCTCTAAGGATGATTACTGGAAGTATTTGGGGAGTTATACCATGAGTTCCGCAATGGTCACCATGGGCATCCTTTCAGGCCCTAGGCTTCTTCAGCCTTCTCTGATATATGAATGTGGGAAGGAAGTTGAGCAGAAGGATGAGAGCCCTGGAAATCATGCCATGAAGCCATCAATTGTAGAAGCAGTTTACTGAACTGAGCAAGGACACTTGATTTGAAGTCTGAGAACCTGAGAACTCCACCTCTGTCACCTACTACTACTAACTGTGTAGTCAAGTAAGGAATGTCACTCTTCTAACCTGCAGTTTAAATTAAAGTCATGGCATTGGACAAGTTCAAAGGACCTTTTCTGTATAGAAATCAATTGTCTTGTGAACGTGGGTGGTTTGGTTTTGAGAAGAGATCTGCCTGTGGACTGTGAGAACTCTCTAAGCATTTAAAGGAACATCACATGGAAGAAATATCGGACTGGTTTTTCTTCATCCAAGAAGACAGATCGAGGAACAATGGAAGGAAGATAAATACATGTAGGTTTAGTCTTGAGGTAAGGGAAATGGGAGGGGGTCTCACAAGTACAGCTATCATAAAGTGAAATTGATTTTTTAAGAAGGAAATTTCCCCCTCGCTTGAAGGCTTCAGTAGCAGCTAGGAAGATCGCTTGTGAGAAGAAGCAAACATCTCTCTAAATTTAACCTGAATCAAATGGGAGGATTATGTTAAGGTGAATTGTTAACACAGAGACCAAGAAAACCGGAATAGCACCCTGGGATCAACCAGCAGCAAAGAAGGAGAATGTGCTGGTTGAGGCAGAATTAAAGATTGATTGAAATTTCACCATAAACAATGCCTGTGGTCACACAGGGTTTCATATTTAATACATTTTCAATTAATCATCCAAAGCAGGATTTCTGGAAAAAATGTTTCCTGCAAATGATACATTTAACCAAGTTCTTCCAGGTACTGATTTCCTGTACATAAATGTCCACTCTGAGTCCAGATTTTCCTATACTTATCTTCTGCCTGGACTTTCCCTACAGTGATGTGCCTGGTAAACTTTGAGGACCTTCAGCACTGGCCAGACTTTGCCATTGTAATAAGAGTCAGAGGAGTTCTCTCTTTGGAATTTTCTCATGTCAGTACAAATGTGAGTTATGGAAGTCTCCTCTCCCATATCTACCACACATACAGGGGTTTTCTCCCCAAAGGATTCCTCTGGTCCAGACCCCTCATTTTACAGAGAAAAGAAATGGAGCACAGAGAGTTGAGGTGACTTGTTAAAAATCCCACAAATTGTAAGGGCCAAAGAGGAAAACAGGTACCCAGATACTATGACTATAAAGCATTTTTTTTTCACTAGATCATGCTGCCTCAGTTTCTACATTTGCAATGTTTGGCCTTCAGAAAAAAAGACTGGGATAGAGGTTAATAGCTGTCTTTAGCTATTTATAGAGCTAGCACATATTGAAGGCTTAGGCTTGTTCTATCATCCTCAAGAGGATAGACCCAAGCAATGGGTGAAAATCACATTTTGTTATTTTTAGGTTTGATATAAGAAAATAATTCTCAACAATTAGAATTTTCCAAAAATTGGCAGGGCTCTCTCAGCAGATAATTGGTTCTGCCTCATTTGAGACCTTGAAGCAAAGGTTCAATGGCCATAAGTTCATAAAATCAGGGGTTAAGGGACATCAGAGGCTACCTAATTAAATCCTGTCATTTTACAGATAAGTTAATAGAGATGCTGGTGTCACACTGACTAAGGCCTTCCTGCTTCAAGTCGAACACTCTCCACAATCCCACTCACTGGAGATGTTGTAGAGAGTTTTTTGGACAAGATGGTACCTGGATTCCTTTTATACTCTGAAATCCTGTGTTTATGTGACTTCCCTGTTGTTTGTTACTCAGTCCTTTCAGTCCTGTCTGACTCTTCCTGACCCCATCTGGGGTTTTCTTGGCAGAGATACTGGAGTGGTTTGCCATTCCTTGTCCAACTCATTTTATAGATGAGGAAACTTAGGTAAACAGGGCTAAGTGACTTTCACAGGGTCACACGGCTAGTAAGTGTCTGAGGCCAGATTTGAACTTGGAAAGATGAGTCTGCCTCAGTCCAGGACTGGCATTCTATTGACTGTACCACTTACCGGCTTGTGTGACTTCCAACTTAGCACTATTTCTACAACCCCAGGCTGTCTCAAAATTTACATAGGTGCTGCACGGTTTGTTTCATAAAGCACCCGCCTTGCCCCACCCTATTTAGGTGATCAGTGTTTTTAGAACTGCATATGTCATACTGCAAAGTGGGTCTGGGGATCACATAACCTCATTTAGAAAACATAGGAGGTGCTAAAGCAACACCAGTTGATCTTAGGGAAACACAAGTGGAAAGCAATAGTCAGTGAGATAGGATTTTTAGTCCTTGAAGCTACATGTTAACCAGAGTATAGGAGAGATCCCTGGATTTATGTTAGGACTGTGGGTCCAGATCCCAAATCTTCTCCCTGCTAACTCTGTGACCCGGGACAAATCACTTCACCTCTCAGGATGTTAGTTTCTAAATCTCTGACAAGGAGGAGATCAGTCTAGTCACAAGTAGGTGCTAGGCACTATTCTAGGAACTGTGGTTCTAATGACAAGAGTGATGGGGATACTCTTTATGGCTCCAAGAACTTGTAGCCTGTGCAGGGGTCACACTCTAATAAGCCATCTTGGCAGATGGGCTGAAGCAGACTGAGGATAACTAACCAACGTCAAACTTACCAGGGAGTTAGGGGGCTGTCTACCCCAAGCACGTGAAGACCTCCCCCAGTGGAAGGTGTGGGTGAGAAGAATTTGTTCCATGAAGCCGGCTGGAGACCTTAGAGTTTGCTTAGATGTTGAAGACACCAAGGCCATCCCTCTCATCCCAGGCCATCCCCAGTCATCTTGATTTTTGTCCTGTCACCAAAATTCGATGACTCTGGAAAAGAGAGTGAGTCTGACAACATTTTGCTGCTCTGTGAAAATCTAATTCACTTAAATCTTATTCACTCACAAGTCAAGACATCACCTGTGATGAGATTGCTCCTCTTCAAAAATGAGGAATGAAGAACAGTGGGGACAATCCCTGGATGAAAGGAGCTTCCATGCTACAAGGGGGAAGACAGCACGTTCACAGATAACAGGATCTATGGCTCGACATCTCTATATATCTGTATATGTATATACAAGTGTGGGGCAGCTAGATTGCACAGTGGACAGAGCCTGAAGTCAGGAAGATCTGAGTTCAAATCAGCCTCAGGCACTTTCAAGCTGTGTGGCCCTGGGCAAGGCACTTAACCCCGGTTTGCCTTGGGTTCCACATCCATAAAAGGGTGTGATAAGAGAAATTATGTCCCAGGGTTGTTGTGAGGATCAAATGAAATAATAATTGTAAGGTGCTTAGCACAAAGCCTGGAACACAGTAGGTACTATATAAATGTTAACTGTTAATAATAATACATATATATGGAATATCATATATTCAGTATATTTACAGTATATACATATATGTATGTACAGTACATATACATGTATAATCTTAGATATACATGTTGCAAAAACATACTGATTGTACTAAAAGGGACATTGGCAGCCAAAGGAATTAAGACTGGCCTCGAGCTAAGCTTTGGAGGACGTGTGGGATTCCACATGTAGCAGGAGGAAAGGGGCATATCCCAGGAAGAAAGGACAGCCTGTGAAAAGGAAAAGAGGGAAGACATGGCCTGTCCTATATGGTGAACCACTTTGGAACATAGAATGGGGGGGGGGGATCATAATGTGTAATCGTCCAAAGGTCCCTTAACATTGTCAGTTTCTGATCTGTGAGACCCTAATCCCAGTCCCAAAAAGGAATCAATGTTTAAGTTGCATAGAGTATTTAGATACAGATCTTTTGGGGGGGTTTTTGGAAAAAAAATTGGGTGAAATTCTTGAAATTTGTGAGACTTGGGAAATTTCTTATGACTACTTAGTGTTCTCAGAGCACTTAACAAAGTATATATCTTTTCTTTAATTTAATGAAAGGTTTTTTTTTTTTAATCTCTGGTGTTCTAAATTTGGAGCTAGCTTGTTTGGTTGCCCATAACATTTTCCACTATCAGGGTCAAGATAACTTCTTTTCCACTTTTCTTTTTCTTTCCCCTTCTCTTTGGAAATCAAAAGTACATCTTGCCTGAATTCAGACCCTTCCTAGAAAGGATGGTCCTTCTTTGTTTAAGCCTTGAGTGAAATTGTCCCCATCGAACTGTTCAGAGCCTTAATGCTGATGTGGAAGTAGGCTGATAAAGAGCCACAGCCTTCTTTTGGAGGATGACTTCTGAGAAACAGGAACCCATCAAGATTTCTAGGAAGAATGAATCATGCAACATTTCCTTCCCCAAGTTTTCATTTTTGGGGATGACCCACTAGTACTAAACTTCTTTGGAAAATAAGTTTATGATAGTTCTACACTAGACAGAAGAGAAAAAAAAGAACCTTTCCTCTTTCCCTGATGGCAGGAATTAACAGCAGAAGAGCAATGGCCATATGAAGGTACTAGGTACTCTTCACTGATTATTAACTCTAACAGGGCTCTGACACAATTTGGGGGGTTGTTTTTATTTTTTTCCAATTTGGATGAGGAGATGTGTTCAGAGTTACCCAGATCTCTTTGATAATCCTTCTGTGAATGGTTTCACAATGTCACACCACAGTCTAACTTTAATTCAGCTTTATGAAGTATAAAATCATTGTGGAAGTTGACTGGGCATCAGGAGGATGTGAGCTTGACCCCTGCTCAATCACTTAACCCTGTTTGCCTCAGTTTCTTCATCTGTAAAAGGTTTCCTGCTTCTCGATTTTGAGTGTAACACTTTAGCTCTCCGAGGGTCAAGGTAAAATGGTGAGAATATTCCCATGGAACCAACCTCATAGGATTGGATCAAATGGGGCAATATATGGAAAGCTCTTTGCAAACTTCAGACATGGTAATGATCATGATGAAAAGGATGTCATCTTTTTGATGGAAATGATAAGACTAGCAAACATTTATGTAACACTTTATGCTAATCAAAGCCCTTTGATGTACCTTATCTTATTTGATCTTCACAACAATTCAGGGGGCTCAGTGCTATTATTGTATCCATTTAAGAGAGAAGGAAACTGGAGCTGAGCAAGGAAGGTTATGTGACTTGCCCAACATCAGGGATTGGGGCAGGATTGGAATTCAGGTCTCCAAGTCCAGCACTCCGTTCTCTGTATCACCTCACGTCCTCCTTCAACAACATTGGAAAGAGGTCATTTCTTTCTTCCTTCCTTCTCTCCTTCCCTCCTTCCTTCCCTTTATTCTTCATTTTCTCCCTTCCTCCATCCTTCCTACCTTCCTTCCCTCTTTCCTTGTCTCTTTTTCCTCCCTACCATCTTCTCTCCCTTCTTTTCTCCTTTCTTCCTTCCCTCTTTCTCTTCTCTACTTCCTTTCCTGTATCCCTCATTCCCTTTTTCCTTCCTTTTTTCTTCCCTTCCGCCTTCCCTCCTTCCTTCCTTCACTCCTTCCTGTTCTTTATCCCTCATTCCCTCCCTCCTTACTTCCTACTTTCCTTCCCTCCTTCCTTCCCACTTTTCTTCCCTCCTTTTCCTCTATCCTTCCCTCTCTCCATCCTTTCCCTCCTTCCTTTCTTCCTTCCCCCCTCCTTTCCATCTTTCCTTCTTATTGGTAAAATGCAGGCATAAATGGATAGTACAGTTGAGATATTTAAGACTGTCTGCCCCATCCCACCCCTCTGTGGATGTGGGAGGTTAACACATACATCTTTTAAGACTTTTTTCAAAGTATCAATCCCTTGTACTTCTTGTTTTTCCTCTTAAACACACTATTTACTATGTGGGATGGCTCTCTGGGGAGGATACTGGAGATATAGGAAAAAAATGTCAATAAAATATATCAATAAAAAATTGTTTTTAAAAAAGGTTTGAAACTGTCCAAACCCTTATACCCCAAGATAAGGGATTATGGGAACAATGCCATCCTGGAACAATGTCTCATCTGGTGTGTCACAAGCCTCCGTCCTTGTATCTGTCCTATTAAACAGTATCATGAATGACTTAAGTGAAAACACGTCATACTTTATAATGTTGCAGCTGCCCCCATGCTGGAAGGAATAGCTCGTACAGTGGATGAGAGCATCAAGGTCAACAAAGGGACTTGTGGATTAGAATTATTGACTGAGTCGAAGATGAAATTTTCAAAGGGCAAATATAAAGACCCTTTTTCAGCTCTTAATCAATGAAGCTGTGACGTCCTGTAGTTATGTTTCAAACAGACCTGTTTGGTAGCAAAATGAAGACTTGATTTAAAAGCAGTTCAGAAAAGTAGTGGAGTTGGGCGCAGGGCACCTGGGTTAGAAATTTAGGCTTTTGTAACTTTGGGCAAATTGTTTCCCCTTTCTGGGTTTCACTTGACTAATTTGAAAAATGAAGAGGTTAAATTAAAAGCCTATAAAATACTTCCAAGACTAACTCTCAAAAGGGAAGGGACCAAGCATATGTAAAGTACCTACTAGGTACCAGGCAGCATACTGAGGGCTTTACAAACATCATTTCACTTTATTCTCACAACAGCCCTCAAAGGTAGGTACTATTAGTAGAAACATTTTGCAGTTGAAGACTCCAGAGGGACAGAGGTTGAGCGACTTGGCCAGGATCACCCAGTGCTAGAGGCTGGGTGAGATCTCAGGTGTTTCTGACTCCAGGCTCAGTGTCCATCTGTTGCACCACCAGCTCCTGTTCACTGCAAGTTCCTGAGTTCACATTGTAAATTGTCCATTCCTCCACCCCCCCACCCCACCCCGAGAAAAGGGGGTTTTATGTAAGCACTTCGATGGATCTCCCATCTCATTAGCATGTGTGTTTGATTCATTGGTGCAGATTGCACCTCATTAAAAAGCAGCCAGCTGGGTGATGTGGTAGCCAGAAAAGCTCCTTTAAGCTGGGGCTGCATAGAGAGAGAATCAATATCTCCAGAGAGACAGTGGCTCACCCTGCTTTCCTCTTGCCTGGTCTGATCACACATGGAGAGGTACAGAGAGCTTGCACATGTGGGTATGGAGTTTCAAATTAAATTTTTGTTTGTTTGTTCATCATAGTGTCTGACTCCATGTATACTGATTCAATTTAATTCAATCAAAAATATTTATTGAGCATCCATTATGATACAAAGAAAATGAGAGACTGTTTAATAGAAAGGGCACCTGGTCTGCAGTCTAAAGGCTTGGTATCAAATTTTGTCTCTGGCACTCTATAGTTAATCCAGGGCAAACCACAATCTGCCCATGCTTCAGTTTTCTCCTTCAAAAAAAATGTGAGGATAGGACCTTTGAGTCAGGGTCTTGGAGTCAGGAGGACCTGAGTTCAAATCTATCCCCAAACACTTACTAGCTGTGTGACCCTGGGCAAGTCCCTTGACCCCAACTGCTTAAAAAAAAAAATACTGGAATAAGGGTGTGTTTGATGGACTCTGTGTTCTCATTTAGCCCCAGATTTATGAGAGTATGTTGAATGCCAGAATTAATGACCTCTCCTGAAGAGACCATAAACACTATTACTGTATCTTTAAGGGAGAATGAAATCTCAGGGAGTTAACAGTTGAACCCTCCTATATGTAAGGAAGGAGAATGAGAGTTAAACTATCATTCCCAGGATATGGTTAACTATCCTGCTTTAGGAGAGACAGAGACTGTTTGAGACAAAGTTCTAAGAAAATTTATGTTCTGAAATATTATATTTAACTATCTTGCAAAGACACATTATGAAAATAGTTTATGATAAATACTTTGAATTGCCACCGGAAGAGTCCAATGTGAGACTATGTTTCCAGACTTGAGAACAGCTTAGTAGGGCAGTTTATCATTAGAGGGGATTTGGAATATGATTTCTTTCCCTCATTATATTAGTTGTTAAAATATATTTTAAATTATTGGTTACACTGTTAATAAATTAGCAACACTGATGTTCGTTTAAGGTGAGGAGACAAAATGTATGTAAATACATACATGTACACATACATAGATGTGTACATACACAAATTAGGAGTGAAAATATATGTGTTAACATACACATTTAGCATCACATACATGTGTAGAAATACGAACCAGGAGGCTGGGAGTGTGAATATGTATGTATTAATAGATATATTAATAGACATATATGATTAATATAAATATATATTAACATAAATATATGTGTCGAACAGTCTTTTCAGTTGTGTCTGATTCTTTGTGAGCTCTTTGGAAGTTTTCTTGGCACAGATACTGGAGTGGTTTGCCATCTCCTTCTCCAGCTCATTTTACAGATGAGAAAACTAAGGCAGAGTTAAGCCCAGGGTCACACAGCTAATAAATGTCTGAGGACAGGTTTGAACTCACAGAGATGATTTTTCCTGTCTCCAGGCCTGTCACTCTATCCATTGCAAATTGACTTATGTATATAAATGTTTGTTGCATACATACATACATACATATACACATATATGCATATGCATGGACATGGAAATAGACATAGACATGTACATGGACATAAACACCGAGATAGCTGGTATAGTGGGTAGAGTGCTGGACCTAGATTCAGGAAGGTCTGAATTAAAATTCATCCTTAGAAGCTTACTAGCTTTATGACCCTGGCCAAGTCATTTGACTTCTTACTCAGTTTCCTTGTTGTCCTGAGGATCAAATGAGAAACTATAGGCTGTACCAAAAGCCTCAGAGAGGTTCGAGCTTATTAAAGCTTAGAACTTCACTAAGACTTTGGGGACACCTTGTATTTTCAAAATGCTTTGCAAACATTAAAATGCTATAGAAATATGATGATGATGATGATGATGGCGATGGTGATGATGGTGATAGGTGAAAGCTTATAGGAAGAGTGATTTCTTTGTATGAATTGAAATTCATACAAAGGACAGGAGACTCTGAATTAATGAAAGAGGTTTTTAATGAAAGAGATTGTACATTTATATCTATTTATGAGGAAGTACCCAGATATACTCTCTTGACTGTCATTAAACCAGGGGTGAGAATTAATGATATAATGAGTCAAGTAGCTGATAGAGAGGGGCCACCCCATGTAGGTGTGGATTCCTATGTAACAATCATTGTATTGTGTGCTGGAGATGAGAAGACTTTGTAATGTGACCTTCAAAAGATGTGGAATCTATGGAAATCTGTCTGGGAAGTCAATCAGTCACTCAATACATATTTATTAGGAATGTATTATGTGCCAAGCACCAAGCTAAATTCTGGGGGTGCAAAGAGAGGCAAAAAACAGTCTCTGCTCTCAAGGGGTTCACAGTCTAAAGGGACAGACAACAAGTCAAAAAATAATTCTGTTGTTCATTCGTGTCCGACTCTTCATGACGCCATTGGCGGTTTTCTTGGCAAAGATGCCGGAGTGGTTTGCCATTTCCTTCTCCACCTCATTTTATACATGAGGAAACTGAGGCAAACAGGGTGAAGTGACTTGCCCAGGGTCACATAGCTAGTAAGTATTTGAGGTCAGATTTGAACTAATGAAGAAGATTCTTCCTCTGATTCCAAGCCCAATCCTCTAGCCACAGCACTACCTCTTTACCCTGTATGCACAAACTCTATACAGGATAGATAAGCATTAATTAGCAGAAGGAAGGCACTATCATCAAGGGGGGTTGGGAAAGGCTTCCTCTGTAGAAGATGGGACTTAAAGGAATGCAGGGAGGTCTGTGGGAGGAGGTAAGGAGGGAGAGCATTTCCTGCATTCCAGGAGCTGAGAGATGGAGTTTCTTGTCCTGGAATAGCCAGGAGGCCAGCTACTGAATGGAAGAGTGTGTAAGAAAACTAGCAAGGTAGAAAGGGCTCTCAGCATCCAACAGAGGGCTTGCTGTCTGACTCTGGAGGTGATAAGAAGCCCCTGAAACCTCTTAATGTGTTTTGTGGGGTGGGGTGGGGCAGGGGGAGCATCAGAACACTCATGAGTGATTGCTGTGTTTGCCTTCCTTAATATCTACTAGACCCCAAGAGCCCACAGTAAGGTAGGCTCCAGAAGGTCCAGCCGCGAATTGGTGTAGGCACTGGTCAGAGTTCCTGGTTGGACTTAGCAGTAGCCACATTTCCTGCTTTCCAACTTTATTCCATGTCTGTACTAGTACACGATGTTCCATTGTTTGCGTCTATGCTCTTGGTTGGGTGACCTTCCATTTCCCTTGAATGTGATGACGCGGCATCTTTTCCTGATAAAATCCTAAGCTTTCTTCAAGGCCAACTCATGACCCCTATGTGAAGCTAGACCTGTTCTCCTTTACCACAGACCTTTTCATATAAGATTACCTCATATTATTTTGTATTTATTAGAGGACTATAGATTTAGAGTTGGAAGAGAGTGTGGAGGCCATGTGGTCCCAACCTGTCATTTTACAGATGAGGAAACTGAAGCCCAGAATGGTTGGGAATTGTCTGAAGAAACACAGGTATTGCATGACAGGGCTAAGATTTGGAGCCAGAGCATCTGAATTCAGAGCCAGCACCCCGCTGTCTCTTGGCCCCTTCCACTGGTATTTGTGACTTTGCACAGTCCTGCCTCACTGAAATCTCGTTCACAAACAAGTCATGACATCATCTTCATGATGTCATTGGTCCTCTCTGAAAATGAAGGGTGAACACCAATTTGTGCTTATTGACTTCTGCTAACACAAGGTAAGCCCCTTGAGGGCTTTGATGTTGCTTGTCTTTGAATCTGCCTAGCACAGTGCCTGGCATTTGGTAGCTCCATTATACAACATTCTTGTTGGATAAATTGATTCATCTCTAGGCCCTTTCAAAGCAAAGTCCAGGCACTTTCTCCTGTCTCACTCCAACCCAATTTTTGTTTTTAATTTTTTGTTCTCTCTCTTTCTTGCAATGACTTGATATCTGCTTAACTGGCACCCTTTTCCCCAGTAGGGAAAAGCAAGCTCCCAAGGGCAGGGAGTTAATGTTTATCTTTATCCCCGGGGCCTATTAGAGAGTAGGCTCTAACATGTGCTTGCTGAATTAAATTGTTTCATTTGGGTTGGATTTGAAATTCATCCCATTGCATTCATATCCAACTGTCTTTTTTGTTGTTGCCTTTAAACGAGGGCTGGGGACATTAGCAGAGAATTCTTTAAAGCCCTTAAGAAATTGTAGTCAGGGAGGCTTGTGTTCCTCAGTCACTTAAAAGATTGCCTCCCTTTTTGCTGAATATGAAAAATTGTCAGCTTGTATCATTAGGCTGTGCCAAAAACCACATTCCCCAGGAAAGTGTGTCAGCTCTTATTATGGTGCCGATACTATTCTTTTTAGAAAATGGAGCTCTCCATATGCTTTCTAAATGCTCTTCAACTCATTCATCTTTGGACTTTCTTTACTGTCCCAACTTCACTGGGTCTATGAGTCCTGGCAGCCTGTCTTCTCAAAAAATTAATGGGTTCCAAATGCCCTTCAAGCACATTGCCCCCCTCTTAGCCAGGGAGAAGTCTGATATTATACATAAATATTGAGATGGAGATCCTTTGGAGAGAGGTGTTTGGACTTTTAATTAACAGTGACAGCCCGTCTGCTTAGTCTTGGGATCGTTTGCCGCCATGAAAAAAGTCAGCCAGGTCAGTATAGAAAGGGGAGGTGCTGTCACAGACGTGTTCCTGGCATCTGGCCATGGAGACATTGAACTCTGAGCCAACCATGAAGTCATTCTGAATTTAAGGAGTCTTGCTAATCCAGAGCAATGCATCTTAATTTGACAAAGTAAGGACTGCTGATAAGCAGCCCTGGTGCAAGGACTGTGAAACAGGGGCTGTGGGGGTGGGAGGATTTGGGGTGGGGGAGTGGTGTAAGTCTGGATGGTGCTGAAGAAATGGGTCTGATAACTAAAAGAATGGTCTTCCTTTCTTCAGCCTCCATAGCCCTTCCATCCCTGCTGTCTTCCTTTTCCCTGCCTCCTCCCACCCTGTTCTTCCCCTTCCCCGCCTTGCCTTTCAACCTCCAAGCCTGAATTCAGGGCTGGCTCAGTCCATCTCTATGTCTTGGGTTCTGCCATGGCTTGAAGTGAAATTTGAGAAACATATGTAGTCTTCTATTTCAGGAAAGTGATCTCAGGGTTTGGATGTGTTTGCTGTTGGCTGAAAAACTCTGAGCTTGCCCAGTGTGGTTTCTTGATGATGAGAATGCAGCTCTGAAGGGCCCTTTCTTTTTATTTTTTCTTTAAAAGAAAATCAGAATTCATGTAATAAAATTTAAGTTCAGTTGCTTTATTCCTTCTTTCCTCAGAACACAAAGTCATGTATTATATCAAAACCTTAAAGAAATATGCATTGTTCAGGATACTATTTATCCATCCAGGCTAAACAAAGACCAGCCCTATGTCCATTTTCCAAAAGGCTATTTAAATATCTTTCAATGGAGGAGTGTGGTCTGCATACAGCTTCCCATAAAGGGAAACAGGACTATTTTGAAAGCCCCCTTTCTTTACTTCTTTGTTCCCTCTTCCTTTTTGGGTGCTGACCATGTACCAAAATGCAGCAGGAGTCAAGCATCACACTCCCTTTGCAGTGAAAGCCAAGGGGGTAGAAACTGCTTTGTTTCTGGGGATTGGAGACACCACCTACCAGAGTAGAAGTGGGGGAGAGGCTGGAGAGGTGGTGTAGGCTGGGTCTTTGACAAGGGCTTTGCAGGTCAAGGACCAGACAGAAGCTTTGCCCCTTATCACTTACAACATGAGAGAGAAGCTAGGGCTTATGGACCAATGTCCTCAATTCCAGTCCAATAAATATTCCTGTCCAATACACATTTATGAAGTATTTATAAAGTGTTTGTGCATTTATTACAAATTTATGAAGGCAGTATAGTTATGAAAGGGCCACACTTGCAGTCAGGAAGATCTGTATTCAAATCTTGCCTGAGATACTGGCAATCTGTAAAACGACTAGATTAATGTCCTCTAAGGTCCAGGCCATCCCAAAAATTTAGCATCCTGTGACCTTGTTAAAGGAATATGTACCTTAGAGCTGGTTGGGAGGAAGGAAAGGAACCAGCATCTACATAATACCTGCTCTGGGCCAAGCCCTTTACAAGTATTATCTTGTTTGATCCTCAAAGTAACCCTTCGAGGTAGGTGCTGTTAAAATCTTATTTTATAGTTGAGGAAACTGAGACAAACAGGTGGTAAGTGACTTGCCCAAGGTCATACAGCTAATCTAAGGCTGTAATTTAATTCAGGTCTTCCCAATTGGAGTCCCAGTGCTTTATCCACTCTGCCATCTTGGCTGCCTCTAGGGACTTTAGATGTGAGCTAGTCTAAGCTACAACTTGTACAAATCAACCTCCCAACAGTAGTCATCCAACATTTATTAAGCACCTTTTCTATAAGCTTCTTTCTAGCTCTCAGGTCCATGGCCCCAGAAGGGGCAGAATTCCAGAAGGATGTTTCTAAAATTAAGTAAAGGGCAAAAGATAAGCAATGTAACAGGTGAAAGAGCACTAGACTGGACCTGAGGGAATGGAGGCACAGATTCTGATCCTCCCACTTGCTGCCTGTTGACTTTATGCCAGTCACCGCTCCATCTGGACCTCAGATCCTCCTCAGGAAAACGGGAGAGTGGGACTAAGTGCCCTCTGAAGTCCCTTGTAGTGCTCAATCTCCAATTCTCTGAGCTTCAGGAAGCCTCTTCAGGTTTAAAAGAAGAAAAGTAAGAGCATGTCATGTGTGTTTGTGCATGTGTGTCGTGTGTGCGTGCATGTGTGTATGGGTATGTGTCTGTGCATGTGTGTGTGTGCATGTGTGTGTGGGGGTGTTTATAGAGCCAGGCAAATCTTGAATCTTCAGTTTTTAGACAATGTTTCCCCTTCTCCAGTTTCCCTGAAGTGAGGGAAAAATCAAAAAGTCAGATTGCATGAGGAGTTAAGAGATGGTTTCTAGTTGCATCTCACCCATCAACTACTTAATTAATTGATTTCAAGTAATTAACTTAAGGGGGCAGCTGGGTGGTGCAATGGATAGGGTACTGGACTTGGAGTCAGGAAGACCTGAGTTCAAATCTGGCCTCAGACATTTAATAGTTGTGTCACCCTTGGCCAAGTCAATTAACCCTGCTTGCCTCAGTTTCCTCATCTGTAGATATGAGTTGGAGAAGAAAATGGCAAACCAAGTCACTACCTTTGCCAAGAAAACCCCAAATGGGATCATGAAGAGTCAGACATGACTGAAATGACTACCAATAAGAACATCTCCTTTATAATCTGTGGTGCCACCATCATGCCTTTAAAATGCTATATATTTATCATTACTGGCAAAAGGGCACTGAGCTAGTGCAGTGAATGGAGTGTGGCCTTGGAATGAGAGCATCTGGGTTCCAGTTCAGCCTCAGATACTTCCTGACTATATGTCCCTGGGCAAGTCACTCAGACTTTCTGTCTCTGCAGCTGTAAAATGGAGATAACCAGAGCACCTGCTTCTCAAAGTTGTTATGAGGATCCAATGAGATATTTTAAAGTGTTTTTATTGATAATAATAATTAATAATAATAATCCATGACTTGGGGGAAAGGAACCACATGGAAGAGCCAGAATGAGTAAGAAAATGGCAGGCTAACAGAGTTCCCTCCTCATTGGCTCTCAAAGATGGGACAGAGCTGCCTTTTGTCGTTTCATTTTCAGTAGCATTAAGTCCCCAGTATCTCAGAAATGGGGGGCAGAGTACCTCAGGGACCATTTTCTGCAGGCCAAGCCTGGAAAAGACTGTCCTCTGTCATTCCAAGGTGACCATCCAGCCTCTGGCTGACAGTGGCCAGGGCTATGTCCCTCCTTATTGCTAGGACTGATTTTGTCTTGCTCTGAGCACATGGTCCCATGTGGTTTGCATATCCCACGGCCCCTGGCTTGTCTGGAGCAGCCTGCTCTCCTCCATCGTGTTTTGGTCAGGCTGCTGAGGCTGTTATCGCTCAGGAAGTCTCACTTTGTTCCCCGGGTCCGCTAAGATTTTCAGTTTCTCAAATCAGACTAATATTTCACCTCGTAAATCAGAAACCTAACCCCCTGTCCTCCTCCTGCCTTCCCCCCACCCCCACCCCTTTCTTGCTCCCAGCAGCCCCAGTAGCTGTGGGATGGAATACTGATGGAATTAAGGGAAGCTCGAGCAGACTCAAATATCAGAGAAATGCAATAATTTGTCTTTATTAATAGGAGGTCAAATACCACATACCCTTGGCAGTTGCATCAATATTTTTACAGGCTTTATGTCTTAGCTTGCTGGAGGATTCGACTTACATAGCTTTAAGCAAGCCAAAATAACACAAGTGGTAAATATCTCAAGACATGTTGAAAAAACAAGGAGATTGAGGAGGGAGACGTCCAAGCGAAGGCCTGGTTTTCTTTGGCACTTTGCTCGGTGGGGAAGACAGCAGGCAGGATGTCGAGGCTGTAGATATGGTGTCAGAGTCCATTCAGCCACTTTCTACCTCTGGAAATCTGGGCCTCAGTTTCCTCACCTATAAAATGAGTGGATCGGACCAGATGATACCCAGATTTCTTACAGTTCTAAATCTTAAATTCATGATAGCAAATAGTTCTTCCTCCCTCCGAGTATGCAACCTATATCCCTTTTGCTCATTGTCTACTTGAGAGGGCATATGGTGTAATGGAAAAGGATGGGGCCTAGAATTCAGGACCTGGGCTTTGAACTTCTTTTGGCAAGTGTAGCTCTGGTAAAATCATCTTAACCTATCTCAGCTTCAGTTTCCACATGTACTAAAGGGAGGAAACAGTAGGTGTTTAATAAATGTTTATTCCCAGGCCTTTCCCTTCATATCTCCAAATCACAGAATCTCAGGATTGAGAGGATATTCCAGGGCCATTAAGTTCCACTCATGTTTGAAGAAGTAAATGCTTTCCATATGCCCACTGTGTGCACGTGAGTATCGCTGAGGGGAAATGTGTACAGAGTGCACATACGTACATGCAAACATGCACACATGTAATGTGTAATGTGGACATGCACACAATTAGAATGTCAGCCACAGTGTACTAAACAGTTCTCTGCCAGGCACCATTCTAAGTGCCAGGAAAACAAAGACAAAAGCAGAAATTCCTGTGATAGTAATGGAACATAAAGATCCCCCTGTATTGGCTTGGTTTTCAAATTGATTGTGTTAAAACCCAGAGCTTGTTAATACCACCTGTGGGATGGACTTGTTGATGTAAAAAGAAAGTCCTGAACTGGGAGGAGCTGGTGACTTGGAAGATTTGGAGAGACAAGGGAGAGGCAGAAGAACTTTTTGGAAGCAGCACCTCGTGGAGGCAGAGAGAGACTGAGAACATTGCTGAGGGCCACTTTGAATCGCCCTGGACTTTTGAGACCTGCCCCTGGAGCTGCCAAGGACTGAGGAGACATGGCTGTTTTGCTGGTACTTTGTCTGTCTGTTTTGATGTTGTTTTGCCAGATTTGTCCACTGGTGAAAGACAGTCCTTTTGTTGAAGAAGTCCTGGAACCTGGCTGTTGGCTAAGAGCTCCTGAGACTGTCCTGCAGACAGAGAGTGATTACTGTCCACTGGTGAAGGACAGTGCTGTTGTTGCAGGGGTCTGGGAACCTTTCTGTTGGTTCAGAGCTCTTGAGACTGTCCTGAAGACAGAGAGTGAATACTGTCCACTGGTGAAGGACAGTGCTGTTGTTGCAGGGGTCTGGAGACTGTCCTGCAGACAGAGTGAATACTGTCCACTGGTGAAGGACAGTGCTGTTGTTGCAGGGGTCTGGGAACCTTGCTGTTGGTTCCAAAGCCCTGAAGAAGGATTTTCTTGTTGTATGTTTACAGAAATCCTGGGAGAGGGTTTTGCTAATGTTTTCAGGGGTTCTAGGACTGTTCTACAGACAGAGGATGAATTAGTGAAGAGACTGGCAATGTATCTTGTGGCCTTGCTAAGCCTTGTCTCCCCAGGAACTAAGACTGCTGAGAACTTGCCTCCTGTCAAGATGAAGAAAAGACCTCCATTTGGGTATTAAGTGCTGTGCTTAAACTTGATGTAACTCTGGGGTAGATTCAATTGTGATCCAGGGGTGGGGAACTTTTGACCTTTTTGTGTTCTATGGTTGAACAAATGAATGTACTTTACTTATGTTTGGAAACTAATCTCCATTTGAGAAGAGGGGCTTTGTGGTGGACTAAATGAAGGTATAGCCTAGGGGTGGAGTAGTATTTAGAACAGGGACTTTGTAATTGATTGAATGATTGGAAGGTCCTGGGGTGGGGTAGTCCTTGGAGATTATTTAATCACATTTAGTAAATGCTGTATTTGGAATGATGTCATGTTTTGATCTTCTCTGTTCTTGGTTTGTCACTGAATAAAATGGAGAGCCCCTATGCTGGTATTCTGAACCTTGGGAAGTTGCCTTTCCTTGGCATTACATTACAATTCCCCAGTCATAACCTTTATATCTGGAATAATCCCAAACTTCACAGAACCAATCCCCTTAATAAAAAGCTCTATTCATAGAACTTGGAGTCAGAAGGCTGCACTTGAGGACGTAGAGGGCTACATGTGGCTTCGAGGCTGCAGGTTCCCCTCCACTGGACTGTTCTGTAGACAATAGGCTTATTTTTCAGTGAATGAAACAGAAGTTACAAGCTCTTAACTCAGTTCGTTGTTGTTCAGCTGTTTAAGTCATTCCCAACTCTCCATGACCTCATTTGGGGTTCTCATGGTAAAGATACTGAAGTGGTTTTTAATTTCCTTCTCCAGCTCATTTGGCAGATGAGGAAACTGAAGCAAACAGGGTTAAGTGACTTGCCCAGGGTCACACAGCTAGGGAGTGGCTGAGGCCAGATTTGAACTCAAGGAAGATGAGTCTTCCTGACTCCAGGCCCAGCCCTCTGTGCACTATGGTACCACCTAGATGCCCATTTGTTAGGAAGAATATCCTGCCTTAAACTTTTACCATCTTTGTGACCCAGGGTAAGTCATTGGCCCTTTCATCATTTCACATTTCCTCGTCTCAAAAATGGGGATAATAATAGCACCTACTTTGTAGGGTTACTGTAAGGCTGTAAGGTCAGCTGCCAAGTGCTTGTAAATCGTAAGGATATAAACGCTATTTTTGTTCCCGTTGCCATCACACCACCTGCATGGCTATCAGCCGATTGATAAGCATTTCTTCAGTGGCTTCGATGTGTAGGCCTACAAGGGACTGTAAGGTTCATATACCAGTGGTTGGGTGTTCTGTAACACATTAAGGTTTATGGAACATTGTACGGACTGATAGGCAAAGTTGATCCTGATTTCCCTGTGATGAGTGGAGTAGATGACTTACAGTGTGCGTTGGCTCTTCTCTCCCAATGATCAATGGTCTGAGAGGTTCTCGGGATGTTAAGGGAGGGGTTCAGGAGCCCTCTGAGTTGGAGTGAAGCGGAGAAGAGGCCAGTGACCCCCTCTGCCTCTGCCTGGAAATCTGCTGACATTTACAGAGATCCCCAACTGTGTCAATCCCTTCATGTTCATTTATTACACACCGTGAACAAACATGGAAGTGTCCGGCATGTACCAGGGACTGTGGATGTTCTGAGGTTTACAAAGCATGTTGTACAATAGGCACCACTCAAATACAAGGAGGGCTTTGAGGCTCCAGAAAGGCTGTAAAGCAGAGGAGTTAATCACAAGGCAGCCGATTAAAGGGTGATTGGGAGGGGGGAAGGGTGGCTAGGTGGAGCAGAGCATAGAGCACCGGCCCTGGAGTCAGGAGGACCTGAGTTCAAATTTGGCCTCAGATGCTTAATCCTTAACTAAATGTGTGACTTTGGACAAGTCACTTAACCCCAATCGCCTTGCCTCCCCCCTGCAAAAATAAAGAAAAAACAAGTGTGATTGGGAAATGTTCAATAAAATAAATTAAAATTCAATAAAACAGAGAACATCACATTATAAATGTCAATGTGTACCAGCACGATCCCCATAGGTGGATTGATGGCTGCTTCTATGAGTTGGACATCATTGCTTCACTAAACAATAATAGTTCACACTGATAGAGTGCTTTAAAGGTACCATGTTTTATCAACAGACTTCTTCCTTACCACCACCTTATGAGGTAAGTGCTCAGATCCCATTTTACAGATTTGAAAACTGAGACTTAGAGAGCACACAATTAATAATTGTCTGGAGTGAACTTAGATCCCAGGTCTTTCTGACTCCAAGTTACTAGCACAAAAATCCAGTATGCAAGGGGGGAGGATTGAGTATCCCCAACTAGTAATTTCCTTTCCCTTTAGGCTCCTCTCCCCCCTCTTTTTCCCTTCCTTTTCCAACTCCTCTCTTCCTTCCTTCTTTCTCTCTCTTTTTTCTGTTTCCCTCTATCTTTTCTTTTACTTTCCTCCCTCTCTTCTTCTCTTTCTTTCCTCCCTCACTTTTCTCTCTCTTCCTTTCTCTCCTCCCTTCCTCCCTCCCTCCCCTCTTTTCCCCTTCCCTCCCTTTCCCTTCCCTTCCTTTCCCTTCCCTTCCCTTCCCTTCCCTTCCCTTCCCTTCCCTTCCCTTCCTTCCTTCCTTCCTTCCTTCCTTCCCTCCTTCCCTCCTTCCCTCCTTCCTTCCCTCCTTCCTGTCCTTCTTTCCTTTCTTTCTCTTTGGAGCTACTAATCCCAAGCCTGGGAAAAGCTCAGTCTTTAAAGACAGATGACAACTACTAGGTACCAGCAACATTCATTCTGTCAACTCCCTGACCTTAATTAGAGTACAGCCCCATGTCTGGCCTGTCAACGGCCTATAAAATTCTCCCCAGAATCCAGGACACAGGATTTCAAGAACACAGCTGAATGATAAGGGAGGTTCTTCTTATTCTGTGCCTTCATGTTACAACTGGATAAAACCATTGGCTGCCTCTCTCTGTCTTTCACAAAATGTAGTTGTTGAGAGAGTCTAAAGGCCTCACTGAGCCTTTGCTGCATCCCTTTGATTCCATGTTACAAAATTACAGCAAATCAGATCAACTTCTTGGACAGCCGGTTTCAATTTCAACTGATTCCTGTATATCAGGGTCATTGCATGATCCATGTAAGAATGCCCTTCCCAGGCTTTCTCTTGGCAGGTGCAGCCATGTTGACCTTCTACTCAGATCCCTCCCCAGATCATCTGTTCACATGTGGCTCCTGAGACCACCACTCCTGCTGTGTCTTCCAAGACCTTCATGCATCTTGCAGGTTTTGCAAGACGGAAGGGAAAAGGAAGTTTTCATGGGGAGTAGAGGTGAAGTGGGAAGAGTTAGATTGAACCAGAAACTCGATAATCTGGAGAGAGCAGCTGTCAGATTCTTGACCCCTGTAGCTAATTAAGAGTAACAATATCTCACACTTGCAGAATACCCCTGTTTTAGAGATCACTAAATGCTTTTGGCAGGGCAGTTGGGTGTCCCAGTGGATAGAGCACTGGCCCTGGAGGCAGGAGGACCTGAGTTCAAAATCTGGTCTCAGACATTTACTAGCTGTGGGACTCTGGGCAAGTCATTTAACCCTGTTTGCCTCAGCTTCCTCATCTGTTTAAGATGGAGTTGGAAATAACAAATCCCTCCAGTATCTTGACCAAGAAAACCCCAAATGGGGTCACTATGGACACAACTAATTGGAAATAAACAAATAATCCTTTTTTTTTTTTTTCATTTTTAGGCCCCATGTTCATCTAATAGCTTCAAGATGTAAGTAGGGGCAAAAACTTGGTTCCAAAACACAGAAGTAACTCTGGAACAGGTCATTCAATATGGAAGTTGTGTGCTGATTGTTTAATATATGAAATTGTTCAGTGAGGTGTTCAGGGGTAGAGGGCAAGGCTTTCATTGCATGAAACCTAAGTTAATCAAGTGTCAGAGGTAGGAAGGACTTAGAAAAGAAAGAATTCACACTGTTGGATGCCTTGGAGTGGTATCCAACTCCAATAAAAAGGGATCCCCCCTGCTCATATAGAAAATCACAAATTAACATTATCTATGTTGTATTGAATTTTTATTTATTTTTGTTAAACCTTTCCCTATTACATTTTAATCTAGTTCAGGCCACACTTGGGAGTTCTGTGTCACCTTACCTGAAATTTTAAATTTATGCCTTAGGGCATAGAATGCCATGATTGGGGGGGGGGAACCTTAGTATGAGGAATATCAATATTGGGAGGGATTTTGGAACACATAATATTAGGAACAGAAGAGACTTTAGCCACAACGTCAAAACTGGGAGGAAAATTTGAATCCAAAATGTCAGAGCTGGAAGGGACCTTAGAAGAGAGATTGTTAGAGCCCAGAGAGATTTACCCTAGCACAAAGAAAGAGTGTCCAAGTTAGAGGGCTTGGCTTCTTATCTTTTCTACTGCTTACCTATTTGGCCTGGGACAAATCATTTAAATTCCTCCTTTTTAAATTAAGAAGGTTGGTCCCTTTAGGTTCTAGGCAAATGATTCTGTGACCTTGGAACTCAGAGGGTGAGAACGGAAGGGGTCAGAGAACTTTGAATGTTATACTATATAATGTTGGTACTCAGCTGTTTTAGTCATGTTTAACTCTTTGTGATCCCATTTGGGGTTTTCTTGGCAGAGATACTAGAAGGAATTGCCATTCCCTTCTCCAGCTCATTTTATAGAGGGGGAACCTGAGGCAAATGGTGTTTGTGAAATGGCTTGTCCAGGGTCACCCCACTAGTAAGTGTCTGAGGTTGGATTTGAACCCAGGACTTTTTGAATCCAGGCCAGCATTCCCCTTTACCACCTAGATGCTCGTAGACTAGATAACATAAAATGTTCAAACTTGAAGGGTTCTTAGAGCAAAGAATGTGGAGCTGGAAGTCATAATAAAGATCACCTCACTAGTTTTCTCAAACTGTTGCCTTCCTCTTAAGGGATTCAATTTTTCCCACCTGACAGCTGTCCCCCTCCACTCCCAGATGGATGCTTCATAAATCTGAAAGCAGTTTACAGGCTATTGAGAGTCAGGGAGCATGATGGAAAGGACCCCAGAATTCACCAATCATCAGCGATCAGTCCTGGCTTAGAGCCTTTTTAATCATGTGAGTGCATGAAAGTCACTGTGCCTCAGCTATCTTCTGGAAAATGGACACAGCAAAATTAAACCAACGGACTCTTTGGGACAGTTTTGCTGCCAGAAGAGATCGCTATGTGAATCACAGGGGGCCGTGGTCATCTGCACCATTGTCATTCATGTAATTATGAGAATAAGCTTATGTTCAGAACATGCCATGACTCAAACCCCACGTGTATGTGTGTCGGAGTGAATACATTTGTACTTTTCCATGGCTGTGGATGGTGTATGTACTCGATTAGTGGGCTGGTACCAAAGCAAAATAATTAATGATGAAAATCAGGGCCAAAATAAGAACATTTCTTGGCCTGGGAGGTGTGTGCATTCTTTTTGCTGGCTGTTCTGGAAGCTATTAAGGAGCTTGACCTGACTGGAGTAGAGTGTGCAGATGTGGGGGGGGGGGGGGGGGGTTGGGAGAGTGCATTTGGACACGAGTCTCTGGCATCCAGAAAGTGAAAGGGGCCCTTTAGAGCATGGCTTAGGAACGTTATGCATCCCAGGGTGATACAGTCAGTCAACAAACATTGATTATGCACCTACTACGTACCAGGAACCATTCTAAGTGCTAGAGATGGAAAGGCAAGAAATGGCTCCTGCCTTGAGGAGAGTACATTTTAAATAGGGAGAACATATGTAGATAATTAGGCACATCCAGGATCTAGACAAGCCAGTGAAGGGTGAAGATAGCAGCATGGAGACCATGAGTGGCCTCCTGCTTCTTGGGTCTGGAACCTGAAAAAACAAACTAAGACAAAGGGGATGGGCAGAGCGTTCTAGGTAGGAGGGACCATAGAGAAGGGAGACAGAGTTCTGCATTCGAGGAATAGTGTGTAGGTCAGTGTAGATGACAGAGTGTCAGGGTATGTAGAGGTGACTGAGGTGTGAGGAGACCAGATAGGTAGGAAAGAGCAGGGTTAGGCAGAATGACAGACAGAGCAGTTTGCATCGCTTCCAGAAAGTTTAGATAGTGGAATGCTATCATTAATTCAATCTTCTGTTTACCAGATTTAGAAAGCCAGTATCAGAAATGGAAATGACCTCAGAGGCCATGGAGGCCAACCCCAAAGGGAGCAAGTATCCCCACCACACCATACCCTCGAGGGAGAATCCAGTCTTCCCTTGAGGAGCTCTGGTGAAGGGGGCATCCCAAGATATCCCATCCCACCTCAGTATAACAATAATTATTACGAGGTGTGTTTTATTTCAATATGCCTCTTTGCACTTCCCGCTCCTAACTCTGCCTTCTGGGGTCAGACAGAACAAATCTATCCCCTCAGATAATTAAGTGTCTTATTGAAAGGGGACGGTACCCCCTGAGCATCTATAACAACTCCATCCCGCTAAGGCCACAGAACTGTACTTAGACATCCCCCACAAAAAGGGACACATGGGTCCATGATATGATTATACCCTGTAAATGTAGCATTATTGTAAACACATTTCTATAATGTGGGACTGGCAGAATCACGGAAGATGGGAATTTCCATTTTTAATTCCATTTTTAAGATGCTGGATAAGCAAACAGATAATTCATTTTTCAAGCTGCTGAAATGTTATCCTGGCCTCTGGAATCAAAGGCATTCCGCAAGTGTTTTCTTTATTACATGCTGTAGACTTTAATTAGAATTTAATTATAAGATCCTGAAGGCATGAGTAAGAGGAGCAGATGGAAGCTGGAGAGTGGCTTAGCGAGGTAGGCCTGAAGATTACGAGCTGCTCATTAATAACATAAGCAACAGGCAGAAAGGGAATTGCTGCCCTTTGAGCTGTGTTCATGATCGTCTAGCTTAAAGATACTGTTTTGTTTCTTGTTCCTAGATCCAGATTCTCAGAAATTCGGGGGTTTTTGTGGCCAGGGAGCTCAGACAGATCTGAAAAAAAGGATGATTTTGATTGAATCCATCTCAATCTCCCTTCGCCATCCTCCACTATTGCTACTGAGTATTGGATGCCCCTGATGTGGTTTTACACAAAGGACTGTAGTATTTTTTTAAAAGGTGGATTTACTTTTATAGTAATTATATTGTAATACTAACAATAGTAATAATAATTCCCACTTTGGCAGTCCATTTACAAGATACTTTTCTCCCCAAAACCCAGTGAGGTAGGTGGCACAATTATTGTTAGTACAATTCGGCAGATAAGGGCTCTGAGATCCAGAGAAATGATTTGCCTTTCCCAGGACCAGACAGAGCTGGGAGTCTTCTGACTTCAATCTGAGTTCTCCTTCCCCTACAGCCCACTGTCTCTTTTGGTACCTAGATGGATGTCAGAAGAAGCAGGAACATCTGAATGGAAACTTCTAATTTTATTACTAGTGGAAATCTGCAGCAAAAGATAGTCAACCCTGGGACCGAAGGCACGTTCCAGCATCTCTCCGGGCCTCAGAGAACTCAGTCCTTTATTCACCTGACAAATAAGTATGACTGTGTGGTGTGGGCAGATCCCTAGATGAGGTACTGGCAAGTCCCTCCTTTCATGGAGTTTAGATTCTAATGAGGGTGAGATCCACAGACAGATAACTAGATAGCAGGTTGATCATAGTAATTGTAGTCAAGAGGAAATGAGTGAAAATTCTGCCTTTGACAGTTATGAGCCTTGGACAAGTCCTCCATTACCTCATCTGTAAAGGGAGGCCGGTCATCATCATACCTGTAAGTCCCTGCCTGCCAGGGTAGGTGTGATAGTGCAGAAAAAAATATTTGCAACGTTAGTGACCTGTAAATGTCAGTTATTATCTTGCTATTAAACATATAACATACTAGAACTGTTGTTCCATAATGGATAGAGGGCCAGCCTTAGCACCAGAGTTCAAGGCTCACCTCTGACTCATACTGGCCGTGTGACATGGACAAATTCCCCCAATTCTCTGAACCTTAGCTGGCTCATTGGCAAAATGAGGGTTATCCTAATATCTGTGTGCACCTGCCTGGGAAGAGGAGGGTTAAATGAGATCAGGTGGGCAAGGTGCATTGCCACTTTCCAAGTGGGATATAAATGTAAGGTATTCACATAACTATTAAATATGCAATATCAATATATATTACACATCCATCTATCATACATCTATATTGTGTATCTATGATACATAAATATTGTTATATAAAATAGAGAGCCACCCTCAGAACCAGGAGGATTTGGGTTCTAGCCCCATATCTTACATACATTGGCTGTATGACCCTGGCCAAGTCACTCGCTAAAACTACACTGAGTTAAAGAGAACGTACTACACTCCCCTGATAGAGGGAGGTTCCTACATGGATGGACTCACAAGTCCAGCCCCTGTAATATTATAGGATAAGTGAATTGGAAAGGTTCAGAAAAAGACTTTGTGTAGGAAGAGAGGGAATGAGTGTTACTAACAGAAGGGATAAGTATGGTGAGTAAAGTTAGCCCAAGAAAACATGGATGTGGGAAGATAGTCATGGTGTTTGCAATCTCATGTAGTTATTGGGAGGATGGGAAGGAAAGTAAAGTACATTATTCAATATGAAACAATGATACTGACCTTTAATTTCTTTTTAAAATTCTACTATGGGGACAGTTAGGTGGCACAGTGAATAGAGCACTGGCCGTAGAGTCAGGAAGATCTGAGTTCAAATCTGGCCTCAGACACTTAACACTTACTAGCTGTGTGACCTTGGGCAAGCCACTTAACCCCAACTGCCTTCCAAAAAAAAAAAAACAATTCTACTATGGGTTTCATTTCTTATACCATAGTCATTTCCTCATATATTCCCCAGCGACCCAAAATCTTCCCTTAAAACAAATAATAATGGCAAAGGAAATGAGCCA
This sequence comes from Petaurus breviceps papuanus, assembly GCF_028583685.1. Classification (NCBI taxonomy): domain Eukaryota; kingdom Metazoa; phylum Chordata; class Mammalia; order Diprotodontia; family Petauridae; genus Petaurus; species Petaurus breviceps. Next base: position 16,568,170 of record NW_027185852.1, on the reverse strand, counting down.
GTCAAATAATCAAGTCAGACAGGGCATCTGCACCCCTGCCTTTCCAGTGAGAGGAAGGAAGACTTATCTCATCTTTTTCTGTGACCAGGATTGGCACATCACAATTATTCTGTGTCTAGTATGTGTATGCATGTGTGTATTAATGTGAACTATTGTTGGTAATTTAGTTTTCATGTATGTATCATTCCCCTGAGTTTTTTTTTCTTTCTTTGTTTTTATTTTGTTTTATTTTTCATTTGCTTGTTTTTTTTTTCCCTGAACATTATTATCACTCAGACTTTTAGCGTTTTTCTTGGGCAAGCTATTCACATTGTTCCCATTATATTATGGCTAATCCAGCTATTTTAATATTATTTTTCCTACTCTTATTTGGACTCATACACTCATAGATCTGGAAGGACCATTAACAAATAATAAAAGTTCACAATTTCAACCTCCCTGCCTTCAGGGAATATGTCTGCTCTACTGGCCCAGTGAAATTAAATATGTGTATACACACACACACACACACACACACACACACACTCAAGCAGAAAAGGGCTAACTAGACTGTCTTCTTGACTGCAAAGGCAGACTTGCTAAAGGAGAGATGGGTGAAGGATACAGGGAGTCAGTCAGTCATCAAGTACCTACTGGGCACCAGGCAATATGCCAGCGATACCATGACAAAAGCTAGACCATAACTTCTCCTCAAGGAGCTGATAGTCTCATAATAGAGGTAACATTTTATATATAAAATATTATTATATGTAATAATATGTCTATATGTAAATAATATACAAATACATGAGAGAGAGAGAGTAATCACAATAAAGGAAGTAGACTTTAATGGAATATAAAAAAATAATTCTGTAAAAGCAGTGGGCTGCCTCAGGAGATGGTGATTGGGTAGGTTATTGACAGGATTTATGCTCAGGTATGGGTTGAATGAGATACTCTCCAAGGACCCCTCAAATGATCAGACTAGTGACCTTTCTTCATCCAAATAATTTATCCAGCCTTTGAATACCTTGTCAGAGCAATGAGAGACAGCCTGGCATAGCAGTTAGAGAATGAATTTGGGGGCTAGGAAATCTGGATTCGAATCTCTCCTTATATACTTACATGTACTGACCTTGGGAAAGTCATTCTCTATGACTTTTTAAATTTCATATATTTATTTATTTTGTTATTTTTATTTATTTTAATTTTTTTTTTTTACAAAAAAACTGAGTCATTTTATGAACATTTTGCAAAACGAGGGTTTGGAACTCAATAACTTCTAAGGTCTCCATTTCAAAATCTACAAAGTTAAGATCTCTAATCCTTTCTGTGTCCTCAAGAAAAGGAAAATGCACCTGGGCAGAGGGCATAACATTTATAGATTTATCAAGAAGTTGAGCCAGAAAGGGATGGTAAAGATTATTTAGTCCATTGCTCTCATTTTACAGGGGAACAACGTAAGGTCTAGAATAGGCAACAGACTCCTGCAAGGTCACAGAAAGTGACCCCCGAACTAGTCTCCTTGGTTTGTAGAGCAGCATTCTTTCAAAAGCAAAGCAGCAGTCAGATTGCATGTTTTTTTTTTTTAACTTTTACTTATTAAGAAAGACAGCATAGTGTGGCAAATTTGGCATTTGAGTACAGGTCCTTCCACTTACCTCTGTGTGTGTGCCCGTTTGTAAATGGTGCCCCCTGCCTGTGCCTTAGTCTGTTGCTCTGTAGAAGGAAGGGAGTTGGCCTAGATGGCTTTGGAGGTCCTGTCCAGGTCGCAATCGGGGATCCTCTGCTTCTACTCTGGTGCTGCTGGAACCAGCGATTTCTGATCCCACTGAGTTTGTGGGATGGTTGGAGTGAGCGGCTTCCAGCAATTAAGACTGTGACACATCATAGCTTAGTAGACCATCTTCATGAGTTTCTATGGCTTAAAAAAAATCTTATTGATCAAACTATTGGTGAGTAATCTCTTTTATAAGTAAGCTAGGCTCAGAAAAGAAATTCTCTATTTCAACAAATCTTTTCTTTGTGGTTTTTTTTTTTTATACCAAAGTTGAAGAAACTCTGAGGAAGGGGGTGGGCTATTTGATCTTGAAAATCCTCAGAAAGAAAAATCCAAACTGTTACCTGGTTCAGCTTCAGAGCTTTTCTAGCTTGGCATAATATAAACTCCTTGTGGCATATTGGTTATTGTTGTAGCTGGAAACAGTTCAGGGCTTTGCACATAGTAGGTGCCTACGAAGTCCTTCAGGAATTGTTTTGAATTGGTAAGACCTGCTAGACTGTTTCCACTGGCAAAAGGGTCCAGTGACCCATGATTACCTGTGGGCCCATAGAGGCATCAGGGAAAGCCATTTGGAGTAGGAATCTGATAAATACAAGGGAGACGCAGATGTGCAGGGTTGAGGAAGGTGTGATTCAGTCCCTTAGTACAAGAAACCCAGTGAAAAGATTTGCTGAAACAGAGGTGTCTTGTGCAGATTAGGATGTGTCCTTGAGGCTTTTTTGGTGGGAATTTGGCAGCCACGCTGTCTGAGCTCAAAATTGTGAAGTGAGCAAGGGTTTTGTATGTTTGTGTTTAAAGCTTTACCTCTCTCCTTTCATCATGACACTGTAATTTAACTAATCTTGATCACATTCTCTCAATCTCCCTGGGCCTTCTGAGAAGCAAGTTTGACCTAATACAAGAAATAATAATAAATACTGTATTAATAGAACCAGTAATAAAGGAATGATGCAAGACAGTATTCTTGGGCAGTGAGGTGGTGCTGTGTGCAAATGTTATGCTTGGGGTCTTGAGTTTGAAGTCTGCCTCCCATAACTGACTTCATGACCCTGCTTGAGTCACTTAAGTTTTTTCAGCCTCAGTTTCCTCATCTGTAAAATGAAGCTAATAAGACCACCTTTTGTCAAAGAGTTGCTGTGAAGGTCAAATGAGATGACCTATGGAGCACTGCAGTGTTTGAAGCATTATATTAATGTTAGCTTGTATTACTAGTCTGCTGTAGTGGGAAAATCAGTATGGGATAACAGATAGGATCCTGTTTCTAGGGTCAGTGGACTTCAATTTGAATCCTGTTTCTGTTTGGTCTTTTGAAAGATTGACCTTAGTCAAGTCACTTAAGCTCCATGAGACTAGGTTTGCTCACATTTAAAATGGGAGGGGTTGGTTTAATAGATCTCTGAAGGTTCCATTTAACTCTAAATCCTCTGAGCTTAAGAAGGGACTTGGAAGGGGTAAATGTGAAGGTTTATTTCCTGGTCCTGATACTAACTGTGTTACCTTGGGCAGATTAAAAGCCCCTCTGGATCTGGATTCCATCCCTATGAGATGATCCTTCCTTTACAGAGAACTCTGAACTTTTCAGGTAGCTTCCTCTTCCAACTTTTCTGCTTGGTTTGGTCTCCATGGAATAGTATGGTTTGGCCAGGATAAGCTGGTCACCTGAACTCTCACCGCCATGCAGACAGATTCAGCTTTTGATAATCAACACCTTCTTAGCTCCCTCAGATGCCACTCCCCTCTTATTGGAGGGTGTCAGGATGGAGTAATATGCCCTTCCCACAGCTTTTCTTTATAAAAAGGTCAAACCTTTTCAGATGACTATTCATTTTCCATCAGTGACGCCATGTTACATTATGCCCCCTCATTTCACCTTCCTTTTGTGTATTATCTCCCCCCATTAGATTATAAACTCCTTAAGGGCAGATACTGTCTTTCTTTTCTCTGGAAGGGGGAGGAAAAAAAAAAAAGATGTGAAGATTTTAGGAGTTTTCCTGCTTGATATAGGTTAGCAGGGAGGATGTGGCAAATCCCTGAGAGTACTCTGATCATTTGTTACTGTGTGTTGTGTACCTAATCTATTCTACAGATCCACCATTCTATTTATTAGCTTTGGTGCCTACTGCTTTGTGATGCAGTTTGATATGTTCCACTACTAGACCACTGTCCTTTATATATTTTCCCATTAATTTCCTTGATATTCTTGACCTTTTGTTCTTCAAGATGAATTTTGTTATATTTTCTAGCTTAGTAAAATAATTCTTTGGTAGCATGATATGTATGACACTTAATAAGTAAATTAATTTGGGTAAAATTGTTATTTTTTATTGTATTGACTCAACCTACCCATGAACCATTAATATTTCGATAATTGTTTTGATCTGTCTTGATTTGTGTGAAAAATGTTTTGTAATTGTGTTCATATAACTTTTGGGTTTTTCTTGGTAGGTAGACTCCCAAGTATTATATGTTGCCTATAGTTATTTTAAATGGAATTTGTCTTTTTATCTCTTGCTTCTGGGTTTTGTTGTTAATGTATAGAGATGTTAATGATTTATGTAGGTTATTTTATATCCTGCAACTTTAATGTAGTTTTAATTGTTTCAACTAGCTTTTTAGTTAACTCCCCAGGTTTCTCTAATTACACAATCATATTATCCACAAAGAGTGATAATTTTGTTTCCTCATTGCCTACTTTTCATCTTTTAGTTTCTTTTTTCTTGTCTGTTCTATTGCTAGCATTTCTAGTAAAATATTGAATACTAATGGTGATAGTGGACATCCTTTCAACACTTCTGGGCTTATGGGGAAAGTATCTAGTTCATCCCCATTATAAATAATGTTTGTTCTTGGTTTTAGAAATATACTACTTATTTTAATAAAAACTCCATTTATCCCTATGTTCTCTAGTGTTTTCAATAAGAATGGGTTCTGTACTTTGTCAAAGACTTTTTCTGCATCACTTGATACATGATTTCTCTTTCAAGTTTGCCTTTTTTATGTTTTTCTTGACTCTTGTATTTGAATGTCAAATTTTCTATTCAGCTTTGTTCTTTTCATCAGGAATGTTTGAAAATCCTCTATTTCATTAAATTTCCACGTTTTCACTTGAAAGATTTTACTCACGTTTTCTAGGTAGGTTATTCGTGGTTGTAACTACAGCTCTTTTGTCTTCTGAAATATCATATTCCAATCCAAATGCTCCCTTTTTTGTGGTAGTGGCTAAATCTTGTGTGATCCTAACCATAGCTCCAAGGTATCTGAGTATTTTTTTTTTCTGGTTTCCTGAAATATTTTCTCCTTGGACTGGGAACTCTGGATTTTTTTTTCATTTTGGGATGTCTTTCAGGTGGTAATTGGTGGATTTTTTCAATTTCTGTTTTATCTTCTGATTTTAGGATATTGGGGGAGTTTTCCTTGACAATTTCTTAAAATATGATATTTAAATTTCTTTCTTTTATCATGGCTTTCAGATAGTTCAATAATTACAAAATTACCTTTCCATCTGTTTTTTTAGGTCAGTCCTTCTGATAAAATAGTTTAAATTTTCTTTATTTTGAACTTTGCTTTATTTTTTTTTCAAGTCTCATAGACTCATTTGCTTCCTCTTTCATTGTTCTAATCTTTAATGAATTATTTTCTTCAGCGAGTTTTTGTACTTCTTTTTTTTCCACTTGGGCAATTTTGATTTATAAAGTTACTTCAGTGAATTTTGTATCCCTTTTTTCATTTGTTCAATTCTGATTTTTTTAAGGACTTATTTTCTTCAATATGTTTGTGTCTCTTTTTCCAGGTTGTTAATTATCTTTTAATAATTTTGCTCCTTTGATTTCATTTCTTTACCTAATTTCCCCCTACCTCTCTTACTTGAGTTTGAAAAAAAAATTAGTTCCTTCAGAAATTCTTGTTGCTCTTATAGCCATCTAATTTCTTCTTCTTCTTCTTCTTCTTCTTCTTCTTCTTCTTCTTCTTCTTCTTCTTCTTCTTCTTCTTCTTCTTCTTCTTCTTCTTCTTCTTCTTCTTCTCCTTCCTTCTTTGCTTTATTTACAGCTATTTTGTCTTCATTGTCTTTTTCTGAGTTTGTATCTTGAGCTTTGTCATAATAGCTTTTTATGGTCAGATTCTTTTTTTGTTGCTGTTTGTGCATTTTTTCTACCTTATTTATTGATTTTGAACTTTATGACCTAGTTAGACTCTGTTTTTGGATTGGGAGGGTGGGGGAGCGGAGTTGAGATTGGTAAGAGAGTAGTATTGTTTCAAGCTTCAGGCTTTTTCCACACTGCTGTTTTTAGACCTAGTTCTGAAGAGTCAGTTATGATGCTTCTCTGGTGGTATGATTTGTCTCTTGATTAAGAGCTCCCAAAGCTGTTGTTGCTTCTCTCACCACCACCTGGTCCCACCCCTGGTGTTTCATCCAAGTGGGCTTTAGGTCATCCTCCACCCCTGTATCACAGATCTCTTGCCTCCTAAATTATCTGGCAATGGAAAAATGTCTCACTCTAAACTTTTGTTAGCTCTGTCAGAATTTGATTTGAGGTATTATTCTGAAGTTATTTAGAGGGGAATGTTGAGAGACTTCAACTGAGTGCTTTCTCTGCTCTCCAACTCTGTACCCAGAAGTCCTCCAAAAATAATTGTGACGCCTAAAGCAAGGAGAGGCAAAACTGAGATAGAAATCTATATACCAATTGTACTCACAAATATTGATTCAGGAATTTTTAATAAAATGCTAGTGAGGAGATTACAGGAACATATGACAAAGATATGTGACCAGGCTGAATACATAACAGGAATGAAGGGTTGCTTCAGTATTAAGAAAACTATCAACATAAGTGTTCATATTAATAACAAGAAGAACAAAAATCTTATGATCATATCAATACAAGAAAAAGAAAACCTTTTGAAAAGATAGAGTACCCATTCTTGTTAAAAATCCTAGAAATTATATTAATAAATGGAACTTTCTTTAGTATGAAAAGTACTATCTATTTTTTCTTTTATTCTGTTCCATACCAGTAGACTTCCACAGGATTATTGTATAGAGCTAGGGGGAAAAAAAAAGATGATAACCAAAGGGAAGCATCCACATCTGCCATACTCAGACCTATCCCAGCCCATGACTCCCTGGAGTCCTTCTTTACCTTGTCCCTTCGGAGGCACCCTTCAATAGTAACAACTCCCTTTTATGTATTGTCTTCCTCCATTATCACATGAGATTTTGGAGATTGGGGGCTGTCTTTTTGTTTCTATTTCCACTATTAAGTATAGTTCCAGGAACCTACAAAGAGCTTACTTAATGCTCTATCTATCTGTCTTTTTATCATCTGTCATTATCACTACCATCTATCCAAAAATGTTTTGGGCTATCTCAAGAGGAGGGGGATTCCCCCACCTTGGAAATCTTTGGGCAGAGGCTGATCACTTGTTATAGTAGGCATTCCATTTCATATATGGAATTTGATGATCTTAATGATCACTGAGGTTCTGTGAACTTATCTGTTTGTAGGAAAAATGGTTTTTAGAGCACTGTATATGTTGTCTTCTTCCATTAGAATATAAGCTTCTTAAGGGCAGGGACCATCTTTCTTTTTTTCTTGTATTTGTATCTTTATCCCTTAGCTGGATGCCTAGTACAGGGTAAGGACTTAATAACAACTTCTTGATTTGACTAGTTGACAACAACCCTGTGACATAATTACTATAAGTGTTATTATCCCGATTTTATATTATTTTTTTTTGGAGGGGGGAGGGTAGGCAATTGGGGTTAATTGACTTGCCCAAGATCACATGGCTAGATTGTGTGTGTGTGTGTGTGTGTGTGCACGCATGTTAAGTGTCTGAGGTCACATTTGAACTCAGGTCCTCCTGACTCCAGGGCCTGTGCTCTATTCACTGCACCACCTAGCCGCCCCTATTTTCCCAATTTTATAGATGCAGAATTGAGTTTGGAGAGTTTTGGTGATTTGTTTATGACTATGTAGATAGTGTTTGAGAAAGGATTAAAATCAGGCCAATGCTAAGGGTTCCATCCTTTCTTCCATGCTATCTCAAGCTCTCATTTCTTACAGCACAGTAGTATTCCATCATATGCATATGCCATGGCTTATTTAGCCACTCCTCAAACAATCATTAACTCTTTATTTGACAGTTTATAGTCACATTGAAAAGTTCAACTGTAAATATTTAAGACTATGAATATTTGGACTTTAAACATAAATATTTGGACACATAGGTCACATTTCTCTTTCTTTGATCTCTTTTGGATATGTCTAGCAATAGTATAGTTGGTTCAAAAGGCATGCACACTTTAGTAACTTTTTTGGTGACCAATTCCTAATTACTCCTAGAATGACTATACCCATTCACAGGTTCACTAATAGTATGTCAGTTTGCCTGTTTCTCCACAATTTCTCCAATATTTAGTGTGCTTCTTTTTATAATCTTGGCAACTGATGTGTTCTAATTGAAATTTCAGAGTTGTTTTAATGTTCATTTCTCTAATTAGTGATGATTTGGATAATTTTTGGAAGGGAGAGGGGAGAAATGAATGAAAAGCCTGAGAGACAGAGTTCCTGGGTAATTTATAAGCAACTTATTAATTAAGCTAGCTGACAATCAGTAAATTAATGGTCCATGATTTCTCTCAGTTACCAAAGACAAAACCATGTTGGTCCCTGAATGCTTAAATAACTTTACAAAAGGAGATACCCTTGACAGGTTAGAATCAACCCTCATTGGTGAATAATTAATGAAGGAAAGGACATATTAATGAGGAGGTGGGCTAAAAGTCTCCAGTTCCTCCTAATGAAAATGTGACTTGACCATGAGACTTAGCTGCCTTCAGCAATCAGGACAAGGGTATCCATCTCTACCAAAGACCACTGTGGTTGGTTTTCTCTTTCATAAGCTGGGCTCCCCTAGAATCTAATTGTGGAGTACAATGACATGGGCTTATGTCCTAAGGGCAAGGATCCATCGAGACTAGATTCTGTTTGTAAAATCTTCTAGTTGGATGAGAACCCAAGGAAGATCACAAAGCATGGAACCACAGGATTTGGGCAAACTCTTCTATCAGTAATGTCCTTCATAGACTGACTTACTGGTCCATAAATAAATGAGCAAATAGAAATGAAAAAAATCAATCCTAATTTAACCACTGGTTATTAATATAATACAAAAATAATCACTTCACTCAGGGGGTGCATGAACCTAGATAATTTGCAATTTTTCTCTTGAGCATTGTCTCTTCATAACTTAGCTCATTTATCAATAAGGGAATGGCTCTCATTTTTATAAATATGAACCAGTTCTGTATATATCTTGGAAAGGAACCTTTATCAGAGAAACTAGCTATATAAATGTTTTGTCAAATGTTTACTTTATAATTTCAGCATTTTTTTGTAGAAAATTTTTTGAAATTTTCTGTCATCCAAAATGCCCTTTTAATCTTCTATGCTTCTCTATATAGCCTTTGTTTGGTGAAGAAATTTCCTCTTATTCATGTATCTGTTGATAATTTTTCCTCAATTTTTATCTAATTTGCTTCTAATGCGATCTTTTATATTTAGGTCATATACCCATTTGGAGCTCATCTATGCATAAATTATGAAACATTGAGTTAAATCTAATTTCTTCTGTACTGCTGTTCAATTTTCCCAGGAGTTTCTATCAAAAAGTGAATCTTTATCGCATTTCCTGGGTCTTAGTGTTTATTAAATACTAGAGAAGTAGAAACATTTGTTTATGTTGTGTGCCTAATCTGTTACACTGATAAGTCTCACTATTTTTTTAACCAATACCAGATTGTTTTGAGGCTTATTCCTTTATAGGATAGTTTGAGATCTGGCACTGCTAGGCCTCCTTTATTCCAATGTCTATGAATTATTTCCCTTGAGATTTTTAACCTTTTTTTTGCCTCTTTGAATTTCATTATTATTTTTTGTAGCTCTATAATTTAATCATTTATAATTTGGTTTATATGACATTGAATAAAATTAATTTAGATGGTATTATAATTTTTAGAATGTTAACTCATCCTATCCATGAGCAATTAGTATTTTCACAAATATTTAGTTATGTCATAACATATGTGTGTATAAATACATGTGTGTTACATGTATATATACAGATATATATGTTTTAGAAGGTAGACTTCCAAATATTTCATACATTATCCATAATTAAGTGGAATTTCTCTATCTTTTCCTGTTGAGATTTATTATGTAGAAATGCTGATGATTTATGTGGATTGATTTTATGTCTTACAAATCTGTGGAAGTTATTATTTTAATTAATATTTAGGATTCTTGAGATTCTAATTTGGTGATTCTTTAAATACATCATCATGTCATCTACTAAAAGTGATGATTTTGCTTCTTTTTTTAACCTATTCTTATTCCTTCCTTTTCTTTTACTTGTCTTATCAGTATACCCAGACTTTTTAGTACTATGTCAGGCAAATAAGTGGTGGGGTAGGTATAGTGCCAGATATGTGATCAAAGAGATCTGAATTCAAATCTATGTCAAGTCAATTAATTAGATTACCTCAGTTTCCTCATCTGTAAAATGAATATAATAATGACATCTAACTCTCCAGATTGTTGTGAGAAGCAAATGAGGTATTTGTAAAGCGCTTAGTTCAAGGCCCGGAAAATAGTAAGTGCCATATCATCATCATCATCATTACAAATAGGAGTGGTGACAGTGGATATATTATTTCACCCTTGAAATTATTGGAAAGGCTTCTAGGTTATCTCTGTTATATATAATGATAATTCTTGATTTTAGATATGTATTAAAGATTCCTTTCTTCTTTTGTTTCTAATTTTGTTTTTATCAAAATAGGTGTTATATTTTGTCAAAAAACCTTTTTCTGATTCTATTTATATAATTATATTTGCTAATTTCATTATTAATGTGGTTGTTTGTAGTTTTCCTATTATTAAACCAACATTATATACCTGGCACAAATCCAACTTGGTATATCATAGGGTATAATCTTTGTTCTATGTTGTTTTAACTTTACTAATATTTCATTTAAAATTTCTGTTTCTCTATTCAGGGTACTGGTCTATGTACTTATCTTTTTTTTATTTTTTACCCTCCCTGGTTTATGTATTAAGATCATATCCTTGTCATAGAAGGAATTTGGTAGGATCTCTTCTTTGGCTATTTTTGTAAACAGTTTATGCAATACTGGACTCTGTAAACCTTTTCCTTCTGCAGTTCATGCTCGGTCCTGGTCTCTGAAGACCAAGAAATCCCTTGCAGGAGTTTCAGTTCATAGACTGCCCTCCCATCTGGGCCACCTGTGCTCTGCAGTGCCTCATAAAAAATGTATTTTCTCTGGGCCTCCCCACCTTGCCCTGAAGCAGAGATGAACAGACATTTCAGAAAAACATATGTCCCGAGGAACATTAAATATTAATCACTGCTTCACATGTAAATTGCCCGTTTCCTGATTTTGATTCGCAGGCAGCTAAGAAAAGAAAAGCATAGTGCCCAACAAATCCCTGTGTCTGTTCAGGACTGGGGTGGTGCCCAGTAACCCTTAATGAGGCTGGGATATTTGCCTTGTCTCAGGAAGATGTAGAATTTGTCCTCAAAAGTGTGCTAGGAAGTATCACCTGGGTCCCTGGCATTTTTGTCAGCAAAAAAGAATTCTGGGTCTTGTTCCATTTACCGCATGTGGAACTTTCCAAATCCTCACTAAAATACTGTTAATAAGTGTATTGGCCCAAAGCTCTCTGTTTCATTTTTACTTATTAAATGAGGCCAGGACTGGCCTGGGATCTCTTCACTACACTGCGATGAGGTTAGAGGCAACATGGAATTAGCTGGTTCCCAGATGTTTGAATCAGGAATACTTGGGTTCAGATCCAGCATCTGACACTTACAATGTGACAGGTACATTGCTAAAAGCTGGGGATGCTGCAAATGTTTAAGGAGCTCACCTTCCAATGGACGAAGAAGACACATGAAGGGGCACATCTTTTATGCTTCAGACCACTCCTTACTAAGGGTCAGATGTTTGTTGTTGTCCAGCCATTTTAGTACTGTCTGACTCCTCATGACTTTTCTTAGAAAAGATACTGGAGTGGTTTGCCATTTCCTTCTCCAGTTCATTTTACAAATGAGGAAACTGAGGCAAACATGGTTAAATGACTTGCCCAGGGTCACACAGCTAGTAAGTTTCTGAGGCCAGATTCAGACTCAGGAAGGTGAGTCTTCCTGACTCCAAGCACAGCACTCAATTATCCACTGTGCTACCTAGCTGGGTTGTAATCTCACTTTTCCTCTCTATAACTTGTGTGACAGAGCAAAGCAAGCCAGAAGTGGCTGAAGGGATAGTGTTGGTTTTGACATCAGAAAGACTTGAGTTCAAATCCCGTCTCAGACATCTACATGTTGTACGACCCTGGGCAAATGATTAAATCTTGATCTGCCTCATCTGTAAAATGGGGCCACTAATTACATCTACCTTTGAGTTAGCTTGAGGATCAAGTGATTTAACTTGCTTTTCAGTTCTTAAAATTCTATATAAATGTTACCTATTACTATTATTGCATCACACAGATCAGCTGAAGAAACTGGAAATATTTATCCTACAGAAGACTCATGAGTAACACAACAGCTGTCACTTAGAACTCCTGGATACACACACACACACACACACACACACACACATACACACACGCACACACATGTGCGTGCATATGTCTATGTTTCACCAACGCGTATTGCCACCCATCTATCCTAGCCTATCATATAATCAGTACGTGCTGCTAGTAGGATTCAAACCTAGGTTTCCTGACTCCAAATCCAGTATTCTTTTTACTATATTATGGTTTTACCTGAGAACACACTTATGGCTGAATAACTTTGGTTTAAAATACAGGGCACCACAAAAGTCTTCCTGCATAGCTTAACGACACCCTATATGTGCTGTATACGAATGCACACATATATCTTTAATAAATGCTAGTCTGATGTTTTATTTTCTTAAAGTCTGACATCCCCATCATTTTTTTCCCCTTTTCACAACTGTTTATCTTCACTCCAGACTGAACCTTGGAAGGTGGCAGAAAAAGCAAACAGCAGGGCTGTTTGGGGGCAGTCTGCATTCCTTTTAACTTTCTGAGATCTGACTTCAGCCTTGGCTTTTAAGTTACTTGTCCTGGGGCTGAACCACTTTAATTCCTGCTTGAAAATTAGTGTGTTGTTGAAGTGCTGAGAACTGCCCCGAGGCTTTATTGGTTCCTGAACTGGGGAGGGGTGAAGAGTTTGATGTAAATGAAGAAACTTCACCTTGACTTTCCTTCACATTTTTGACTTTGATCCTAGCATCCTTAATCTAGCTTTTTACTTGTACTCAGTGCCCCTCTCCACATATATACAGAGTGATTTGCAAACCTTATGGAGCTAAATAAATATTAATCATTATGATTTTTTCACCCTTAATTATCATTTAATAAATTTCTTTATCAGATCTTTCCAACCTTAAGAAAGTTTATTGGTTTATTTGCTTTAATCTCATTTTGGAATCAGGTCGTTTGGTCACAAGTGACACAAAGGGAATTCAAGAGAATGACTTCAGTAGAATCATGAAATTGTTGGTAATGATTTAGAGGCATCCCTAGCATCAGATCAAGTACCAGCTTCCAATCCCAGCTCTTCTTGCTGTAAAGTCTAACCTCTGACAAGTGGTAGCTGTCATTTAACCTCTGTCTGCCTCAGTTCCCTTAATAGTAAAATGCGCATAATAATATCAGCTGCTTTCCAGGGTTGTTGTGAAGATTGAGTGCGGTAACACATGAGGTGTTTTGGAAACCCCAAAGCCTTGTGAAATGTCAGTTAGAGAGCACTGGGCAGGCATGGGGGAATTTACAAAGTTTAGATAACAGACTTTCACTCCTAATTGAATTTACAACCTGGACCAGGGCTGCTAACATTTTTGTTGTATCATGAACCCTTTTGGCAAAATGCTGAAGTCTCTGGACATCTCAGAATAATGTGTTTGAATGCACAGTATAAAATAATAAAGACATAAAGGAAAACAATTATATTGAAATATAGTTTTTAATCTACAGAATAATAAGTATCATTTATATGGTGTTTTAAAGTTTGCAAAGTACTTTTACAAATATTATCTCATTTAATCTGAACAAGCCTGGGAGGCAGGTACTATTATAAATTTTGTTTTTTGGAGGGGGCAATTTGGAGTATGGCAATTGGGGTTAAGTGACTTGCCCAAAGTCACATAGCTAGTAAGTGTGTCAAATGTCTGAGTCTGAATTTGAAGTCAGGCCCTCCTGACTCCAGAGCCAGTATTTTCTATTCATGTCACCTAGGTGCCCCAAGGTACTATTATTATTAACCCTGTTTTTAAAGAGCAGAAAGCAGAGGCAGACAGAGATTAAGAAACCTGTGCAGGTTTACACAGCTAGTAAGTAAGGCAGAATTTGAACTCAGGTTTTCCTGATTCCAGAATCAACACTCTATCCACTGAACCGCCCTGAGCTGGAAGAATGAATTTATGTCAAAAATTAGCACCTGAGACCTAGCTATTCAAAAGTATAGTTCTACACCTCAGAAGCCAGAAATAAACATGTGACTCCCAAAACTTTTGCACAGATCAAAAAGTCCCTTAGGATCTCATTTCCAATTTACTCTTCCTTTGCAGATAGTTTCACAGGAAGATGGTGATTTTTATGTCTAAAATTATGGGACTCAAAGAGCTGGAAATTAAAGGGAGAAAAAGCCACTGAAATAGGTCAATACCTCGACAGTAGCTAGATATCAGGGCTGACAGCTTGGCATTAGAACCGACAAAGGTCCAGGGTAGGGAAAGATGCAAAACAGGGAGACTAGTTAAAGTGCACTTGTGCAACATCTGAGGATCCTCACTGGACTCCTCCTGATTACCAGTTAGGTCTTCAGAACTCGGCTACATTTTCCATTTTTGACCCTAGGGCATCCTTTGGGTATCCCTGAGGCCTCAGTGTGTATTTTAAGCTGGATAAATTGATGTGGAAAGATCACCTAGTGAAATCAGAAGAGGGGCAGGACAGAGCCCTGGGCCACCTGAATAGTTAAAAAAAATATATTTAAAAGCAGCTCTGTGGTGAAATCCATAAAAAGACGGGCTTGGAATTAGGGAGATCTCAGGTCAAATTTCACCTCAGACACTTACTGTGTGACCCTGGATAAGTGATTTAACTTCTCCCAGCCTCAGTTACTTTATCTGCAAAATGCAGATAAAAATGTCATCTACCTACCAGGGTTGTTATGAGGACAAAATGAGTTAAAACTCACTGGAAAACTCTTTGCAAAATTCAGAGTACTATATAAATTTTATATATAAATATAAATTTATATTTATAAATATAAATCTATAGATGAATTTATAGAAATATTTATTATTATTAGTGAACTGGAAGAAAATGTGATAGAGACAATGAGATATTTGTTTTCAAATATCCCAGGCTTATCATAAAGATGAGAGATGAGAATGGTTTTGTTTAACCTTGGTGAAACTGGCAGAGGATCAGATTTTTAGCTAAGCAGGAGGTTTTGATTATTACAACTCTCCCCCAAACAGGATGGACTGCTGGGCAGAGCCAGCATGGTTGTGTTATCTTTCTGAGAAGAAGTGGGGTCATGGGATCCCTGGTCAAATGGTGAAGCATGGGTAGGAATGAACAAAGGGCCTAAGACTTCAGTGGCCCTGATTATTCTGCCATGCCTGAACACAAGCTATTGAGGATTTTGTAGAGAAAGCACTTCTTTGGGCTCAGATGGGGCTGGGTGATTTCTGGGGTCCCTTCAAGCTCTGAGAGTCTCCCTGCTGTGATTCTGATGTTCTCTTCACCTGTGAAATTCCAATTTCTAGATTACATTTTGGGTCATCTTCTCTTTACATCAATCCCCTAAAGTTTAAACATTATACCAAAATGTATAAAGTCTTACAAACTTCCCTGGGATGTCTTTTTATGCTCCTTTGTTACTTTGGCTAAAATCAGGTGTTGACTCAATTTTCCACATTACTTTGGTGAGGTTCTATCTCAAACCTATTAAAACTGGCAAAGATTACAGAAGAGGGAAAGGGAATAAACATTTATTAAATGCCTGTAGTGTGCTACCAGTAATGCTGAGAGCTTTACAAATGTTATCTCGTTTGATCTTCATTATAACTTTGTGTGGTAGGTGCTGAAGCGGTACCCACTAAGAGGGTTAGGGTTGCTCTGGAGACCCCAAAAAACCAACACGCCTGGTCCTGCCAAATGAATTCCATTCGAATCTTCTCAGTCAAAGAAAAATAAAATTTATTAAAAGTTCGCTTGAGATGGGGTGTTATATACAGAAGATTGTGGGAGGAATCTAGGAGTGGTCTAGAGGAGGAGTTTGGGGAGGGTCTTCAGGAGCAGTTAATGAGGTCAATGAGTGATTAAGGATGGGAAGTCACCTGGAGACCACAAACAGTGGTAGGCTAGGCCATTTCAAGGGTAGGAAGTCAGGTAACATACCTACCTCATCAAGTGGGATGATTCAATCAAGAGTCCAAGGGAGGTTCCCAGAGCCTGTACCTCAAGGACTCAAGGAGAGCTCGAGGGGGCTCCCATAGCCCATACCTCATCAGTGCTGCTAATGAGATAAATGGAAAGACTGAAACAGAGTTTCTGGGTAATTAATGACCAATTTATTAATTAGGCTAGCTGATAATCAATAAACTGATGGTGAGTGGTTTCTCTCCGTGACCATAGAGATCACCCAAATGCTTAAATGCCTTCGAAAAGGGAAGAGCCCTGAGAGGTGAAAACCAGCCCTGACTGGTGAATAGTTGATGAATTGGTGAACTTTCAAATGAGGAGGTGAGCTAAAAGCCTCCTGCTGAGAATTTCAGCTTGATAGGGAGACTCACCCACCTTGGGCAATTTGGACAAAGGAATCCATCCCTACCCAGACCACTCTGGCTGGTTTTCTCTTTCATGATCTGGGTTACCTAAACCACAATGCAGGACGGCAAGGGCACAGACTTAATGCTCCGGGCTGGAATTCACCTGGATCAGAGTCTATTTACACTCTAAACACAAGTAAGATCTTCTGGTAGGGTCAGACACTGCTCAAGGTCAAGAAACTAGTTTGGGGAGGATTTGGGCAATTTCAACCATCAGCCTTGCCCTTCAGAGACTGACAGACTGGCTTAAGGGGTTGGTCCCTGAATGAGGAAATAGAGAGAAAAAGCCTGGATCTTAATTAATAATGGGTAATTAAGATAAGAGAAAATAATAACTTCTCTCATTATGATCCCCATTTTGCATTTGAATGAACCTCAGGAAGAGTTTAAATGACTTACTTAGAGATAAACAACTAGTAAGTGTCTGAGGGTCACATTTGAACTCAGCTCTTCCTTTCTCCAGGACCAGCCCTCTGTCCCCTGCACAACTTAACTGCCTTTGCATAGAAGGTGATAACAAACGTTGGAGAATCTGCGAGAAAACAAGTACCCCCAGTGAGATGTTGGTGAAACAGAATTGGAATCGGCCCAGCCATTCTGGAGAACAATGCGAAATCAAGCACAGGAAGTTACCAAACTATTGACTCAGCTATATCATTGCTGGTCTTATATATCCAAAGAAAATAAAGGAGGAAGAAAAGGTTCTAAATGTACAAAAATATTGGTAGTGGCTCTCTTTGTGCTAGACAAGATTGCAAAACTCAAGGGTTATCTTTCTATTGACAAACAGCCAAGCAAACTCAGGTACTTCAATGTGATGCAATATTATTGTGCCATGAGAAATGATGAAATAGACAACTTTGGAGGAAACTGTGGAGACCTTTAAGAAGTGATGGAGATGTAACATCTCATACAATGACAGTCACCTTTAGGGAAAAACAACAGATAGACTTGAGAATTCTGATCAATGGAACAATGAACCATCAATCCAAAGGAATGAAGACAAAATATAACTCTCAGCTTCCAATAGCAAGAAGATGATCTTAGTGCTTAGTATGGTTCCAGCACTTAAGAAATAATGACTGGGGGTGGCTAGGTGGCTCAGTGAATAGAGCACTGGCCCTGGAGTCAGAAGGACCTGAGTTCAAATCCAGCTTCAGACACTTGCCACACTTACTATCTGTGTGACCTTGGGCAAGTCACTTACCCCAATTGCCTTGCCTTCCCTCCTCAAAAAAAGAAAAAAAAAGAATGATTGATTGTTTAAAATGCAGAACGAGGCATTTTCAGATATGACTAATATGGGGATTGTTTCTTTTTTTTTTTCCAGGCTATGTAAGTCTATATTCTGCAATTTGTTTTTTTTTTTCTTTTCAAAATTTGATTAGTGATGGAGAATAGTGGAGGGGATTTTTAAAAATGCCTCTTTCTTTAAAAGAATTTTTAAAGAGGAAAAAAACATGTGATGTCTCAGCCAGGGGAAAGGGAAATCTGAAAATGTCTGTTTTGATTAGTATATATGTGGATTCTAAAGCCAGAGGTATGGTGGGAGAGAAAGAAATATTCTTGTACATTTTGGGGGTCAGTAACTTTATTCCCCACTTTTAAACCAAAGTTTTTGCACTTTTGAGAAGAATTATTGTTATACTATTATATTAATAGCCAATTATTCAATTGGGATTCAGGTTTTTCTGGTTAATTTACTCTTTAAGGCCAAACTCTTGTTCAAGTCAGTCTCTGAAGGACATGACTGATTGATGAGATTACTTTTAGCTCTCAAGGAACAAGCTCTTCAGTCTTGGGCTGGCCCTACCCAACTAGGAGACCTCACTTCTATTTAGAGTGTAAACAACTGGCAGACCTATTTAGGGTATAAACAGATTCTAGTCAGGGTGAGTTCTTACCCTAGGGAAAGGAGTCCCAGTGCTTGTACTCTTTCATTAGAATCTAGGATAAGGCAACTCAAGAAGGAAAAAACCAAGCAGAGTGGTCTGGGGGAAGATGAATTCCCTAGGCCAGAGCTGAGGGCTGTGATCAAGTCCTGTTCTCCAAAGGAGGAGCTGGATACTTTTTAGCACCCTTCCTCATTAAGTGTCCATCAATCAGGATTGATTTTGACTTATCAAAGGAATTCCCTTTCAGAAGGATTATTTAAGGCTTTCAAGGTCTTCCCTGGGGTCCCAAGAAAACATTTTTAGGTAATTCCTAGATGGGTGGGGGAATAGAACTAGTATTAAAAATCTCTAGCATGTGGAACATCAGAGAAATGTTTGGAAAATATTCTTTGGTCAGTATCACTGTCTGAACAAAAATCCACATCCTGGTTATTGTTAGACATCTAGCTTCTAGGACCAAAAATTGAAATTAAAAACAAATTAGAAGAAAAGCCAAAGATGAGAAGATATGCTATGGAAATTACAAAGTTCTATCCCTACTTTTCTATTTTTTTTTTGTTATTGACATCGAAGTAGGAAAGTTTACTCATCAAGGAAGAGACATTTTAATGGTCTGTAACCCTTTCTCAAGGAAAGTTATGTGATGCTAAGTAATTGAAAATACAAAGAGGCCCAAGAATCTAGAAAGTGCTTTAGCTAGAAAAAAAACAAACAAAAAACAACTCCATCTATTGCGATGAAAAGAACACTAGATTTAAAGTCAGAGGACCTGAGTTTGAATCCTAGGTCAGTTCCTTGCTACCTGTGTGATCCTGAGGCTAGCCCTGCAGTCTCCAGATCTTAGTTTCCTTTATGGAAGGAAGAAAATATTTTGAAAAGATGAGCTCTGAGGTCCCTCTCAGCTCTAAATCCTTTCAAATTCCAATGATTCCCAAGAGGAGTTATAACCCGAAAGGGCAGTAAGAGTTTAATCAATTAATAAACATTTATTAAGCACCTACTATGTGGTCTCAGTCACCTTGCTAAGTGATGAGAACACAAAAAGAGGCAAAAAGCCCTAAGGAAGATTATAATCTAATGAGGAACACAATATGCAAACAGAAACAAACAAAACTAGCTATATACAGGATAAATAGGAAATAATTAACAGAGGAAAGGTGCTGAAAATTGGAGGAGTTAGGGAAGGCTTCTCCCAGCTTAGTTGGGCTCAAAGGATTCCAGGGAAGTCAGTAGATAGAGTAAAGGCAGTAGAATATTCTAGGCATGGGGAAGGTCAGAGGAAATGCCCAGAAAGCAGAGATAGAGCGTGCTGTTTGTAAAGAAAACAACAGTGACAATAACAGCAGCAGCAACAGCAAAGACCCAGGAGACCAGAGTCCCTGGATCAAAGAGTATATGTTGGGCAGTAAAATGTAAAAAGACTAGAAAGATAGGAGAAGGGTTTGAATGCCAAACGGAGGATTCCATATTTGCTCCTGGAGGCAAGAGGGAGGCAGTTCAATTTATTGAGTGGGTGGCAGTGGTGAGAACACAATCAGACTTGTGCTTTAGGAAACCTATTTTAAGAAGATGGTTTGAGGAAGATTACCATTTAAAAGAAGAAGCAATCAAGGAAATGTTGGTTAGTAGAAAGTTTCAAAAGAGACACAGTTGAGTCATATATTCTAAAGAAGACTTAAAGATGGCACCAGGACCAGGAGGAGGAATGGGTGGAAAATGGAAGATATCTGTCAACATTTCTATAACTTATTAACTCATAACAATGGAACCAAAACATGCAGACCCTTAAATTTTAGTCCTCAGTTAACTGCATGAGGAAGTAGAAAGGTCAGGAAGGAACAGAAATATGGGGGAAAAAAAACAGCTGGTACAACCCAACTAGATGGATACCCCAAGTAGATGGGAAATTAGGGCAAGGGCAGTGCTTCAATGGCAGAGTATTCCAAGGCACCTGTGGCTTTCAGAAGGAGATCCCAGATTCTTCCAAGTGCGGAAGTAGCTTTTTTTCTCATTGTGTTAAGGAATATGGTGATAAAGACACTGATTGTAAGATAAAAAACAATGCTATTGAAAACTGCCTTCTATCTCATGGTCTACATGGCCATGTACATACTCTGTGCAGAACATGTGATCTGAAATCATACCTGCCTTTTAATCATTTCTTCCCAATACTACCTGGGTAGCCATAGGAAGGTCATTGATCCCTTACTAGATCTATAAAGGTAAGTGACTGAATCAGACAACCTCAAAGGACCTTTTCAGCACAAAAATCTGTGATGCTATGAACTCGCGTGGTTTGGCTTGGAGCAGAGATCAGTTTGTGTGCCTTGAAATCCATCTTTAGTTTTTTGAAGAGAAGTCAATTTTGTAATGCTTAGACTTAGAGGTTGTAACTAGAGGCCATGAATGGAACACAGAAACAAGCAGATTTAGCCTTGGTACAAGGGGGAAAGCCAACAAACTTCCTCACAAGTGCCCTATCCCAATGTGAAATAGTCTTGCTCAGAAGGAAGTCAGTGAGGCCTTCAGTCACAAATCAGAGGACTACTTGAGAGAGAGAACAAGCTTTTCCCTAAATTGAACCCATGCATGCCTTGTTAAGGCAGAGAATTTTAAATCGAGAGACCAGGAACACAAAGCAGGTTCTCTGGGCTCAAACACCAATGATTAAAAAGGATAGTTTGCTGTTCAAGGAGAAATTTCTTAAAATGCTCACCATAGACAATGGTTGTGGTCACATGGCATTTCATTCTTTAATATACTTCCTAAAGAGTGTGACTTCTGGATCATGTTTTTTCCCAGATTACAGATTATTACAGTTATTTGTTTTCTGAAAGCAAATATAATATGATCTCAAAGTCAAGATTTTCCTAAGTATGTCTTCAATAATATCTCTCATGAGTCTCTCATGATGAACTTGAAAGTTTGTCCTTCTCTGAAAAGCCTTTGTATTGATAGTAATATGATTCCACCCCTGTGTATTTTCTGGAGTCTGTAAAATAGACGTGAACACATCAGGTTGACTCCACCACACAAATTGTCTTCTCCTGAATGGATTCTTACGTATGTTAAAGGTGATTCTCTGAATGAAGCCTTTTGCAAACAAACAACATTGACAAGGTTCTTCCTCTAAGTGGATCCCCTGGTAACCAGTGAGATGATATTTCAGACACTACTCACATTTCTAGACTTTTCCCACTTGGTGGATTTTATGATGTATCCTAAACTTTTCTTGACATTTAAATTATTTAGCACAATGATCATATTTATAGGGTTTCCTCTTCTTTGTGTACTCTCTGATGACTAGACAGACCTGATGGGAATTTGTATTCTTTTCTACAGTGATTGCATTTATAGGGTTTCTCCCCTTTGTGTACCCGCTGATGATGAAGCAAACTTGATTGGTCAATGAATTCTCTTACACACAGATCACATTTGTAGGGTTTTTCCCCTGTATGGATCCTTTGATGTATAATGAGATGATTTTTCTGAGCAAATCCTTTGCCACACTGATCACATTTATAGGGTTTCTCTCCTCTGTGCACTCTTTGATGCCTAGACAAACTTGATGGAAAATTATATTCTCTTCCACACTGATCACATTTATAGGGTTTCACCCCTGTGTGTACCATTTGATGTTGACACAAATCTGATGGATCACTGAATTTTCTTCCACTCTCATCGCATTTTAGGGTTTCTCCCCTTTATGAATCCTCTGGTGTCTAGTGAGCTCAAATCTACATACAAAACCTTTGCCACATGGATGATGTGTGGATTCTTTGATGAGCACTCACGTTTGATGTTGAAAAGAAGCTTTTGGGCGGCTAGGTGGCACAGTGAGTAAAGCACCAGTCCTGGAGTCGGGAGAACTCGAGTTTGGCTCTGGCCTAAGACACTTAACACCCACAAAAAAATACTAGCCGTGTAACCTTGGGCAAGTTACTTAACCCCAATAGCTCTCCAAAAGGCAAAAAAAAAAAAAAAGAAAAGAAGCTTTTGTCACATTGATCACATTTGTAAGTTCCTTTCTGTGTGTGAGTTCTCTGATGGTCAGTGAGGTGATCTTTCTGAATAAACCCTTCATCACACTGATCACATTTATAGAGCTCTTCTACATGGATGATCGCATGACCACTGAGGCCAACTTTTGGAAGGAGTCCTTTGTCACAATGATCCCCTTTCTGGAACTTCTCCTCTCTGTGCATTTGCTGATGAACCACCTTTCTCATTTAGTTTGCAGTTGAAACTAAACTGGTAGCAATAATCACGTCAGAGAGCAATAACTAACTCCCAAGAGATCCAAGAAGATCACATATATTAGGAGAGGTGACTAAGTGGCTCAGTGCATAAAACTGGGTCTGGAGTCCAAAAGAGCCAAGTTCAAATACAGTCGGAGACTCTTACAGACTGTACGACCCTGGACAAGTCACTTAACCCTGTTCATCTCAGTTTTGTCATCTGTAAAATAAGGATAATAGCATCACCTCTCTCCCAGGGTTGTTGTGAGGATCAAATGACATAATAGTTACAAAGTGCTTAGCATAGGACCCAGCACATAGTAGGTACTATGTAAATGGCATCTATTATTTATTGTTATTGGTAGAAAATCCAAACATCTTCTGCAGAAGTAAAGGTGGATGAGTTGTGAATTTACAGCTGTTCCTCTGCAACAAGTTCTGGGGATTTTTGAGTGCTGCAGTCTCAGCCGACCTATTTTGGGGAGAACATTGATAAACTGAAGATCTTCCCAGGGGCAACATCTTCTTAGAGGAATTATAGTAGACGATGCCAAATGGTAATTATTCAAAGGAATTCCAGAAGCTGAGCCTAGGGGAAAAAAGGGCATAGGGAGACATGGTAACTGACCCCAAGCATTATTGATTTCCATCTCTTCAAAACTGGAAGAAACATTACTGGTCACCCCTTCCACCCTCCTTTATTTTATAGTTGAGGGAACTTAGACACAGGCAAGTGATTTGTCCACAGTTAGTCCACAGTTACAGTGGGTTATAGGAAGAGCTAGGATTTGTCTCTTTCAATTGCTTTTCAGTTATGTCCAGTTCTTCGTGACCCCATTTGGGGTTTTCTTGGTAAAGATACTAGAGCAGTTTGCCATTTCCTTATCTAGCTCATTTTATAGATGAGGAAATTGAGGCACAGTTCAGTGACTTGCCCAGGGTCACACAGCTAGTGTCTGCTAATGTTTTAACTCAAGAAGATGAGTCTTCCTGACTTCAGGCCCCGCACTCTATCCACCGCACCACCTAACTGCACTAAGGATTTGACTAATACCGTCTACATCTTCTAGACCCTCTGCCTTTTCCTCTCTACTATGACACCTCCTTGGAAAAAAAAAATAACATATAAAAGAGGGTTTTTTGCTCAGTCTGTTTTATTCTCTTCTGTTAATCATATTTAAGACTTATTCTCATCCTCCAAAAATTGATGTCCCATGTGATAATATATAGAACAACACCGGATTCTTCTCAAAAGAAAATGTTACATGCTATTATACACCACGGGAATCATTGTTACAAATAACTAATAAGAAAAATGCAAAATTAAAAGAATAAAATTTGTTAGGTCTCATGGCTTAGGAGACCACTAACTTGCTTGTGAGACATGATTGTGAAATTTGCCATGTAACTATTTACAAGACAGCAATTAGCAAGCCCAGAAATCAGGACTTGGGTTATTGTTTTGATGATTATCTAGACTTAAGAAATATTCATAATACAGATTAAATTTAAAGGTGTTTGCATACCTTTTCTTCCTTAAGAGAGCCTTATTGTTAACCATTTACCAGCACACACCTGTATTGCTTCATAAGTAGTGTCTGCATTCAGCATGTGTGGAGTAGAAGCCTTTAGGAATGAAGTCACCTCAAGACTGGGGTCTGATGACAATGATGATGGTAATGATAAAATTAATAATAAGAACAATAGGCGTTTGCATAACCCAAAAGACTTTCCATTTACTGTCTCATTGGAGACTCCCAATGCTTCTACCTTATACTCAGCAAAAAGGTGACAATAGATAGAAATAAGGTTAGGGGAGGGGGACTATGGAACTGCAGGAATGAGGGTACACCAATGCATTTGGGGTGGAGCTTTGGTTCATCCAATCATTGTGGGAAATCACTTGGAATTACTCCAAAGTAGTCACTAAAATATCTATACCATTTCATCTAGATTTCACTTCTTGGTATGCATATGTTTTAAGGGAGTGGACGACTGAACAAAAAGCTTTATATAGTTCAAAATATTGAGGGCAACAGTTTTTTGTGGTAGTAAAAGCTGGGAACCAAGCAGACACCCAGCATTTGGGGAATGGCCGAGCAAGTTGTGGTATAGGGATATAATAGGAATATTATTGTTTGGTAAGAAACAATTGAGGCACCAGGAGGTACTATGGTGTATAGGCCTGGAGTCAGGAAAGCTCATCTTCATGAGTTCAAATCCAAACTCTGACACTTACTGGCTGTGTGACTCTGGGCAAGTCACTTAATCCTCAGTTCCTCATCCATAAAAATGGCAAGCTACTCCAGTATCTCTGCCAAGGAAACCCAAATGGGATCACAGAGGGTCGGACATGACTGAAAAAAAAACTCAACAACAGCAACAACAAAGACACAGTGAATGTGTATGTTTCTTAGGGTGTGGAAGGGGAGGTGATGTAGTTAGACCTGATATTAGGATCAACCGGAGGAAGGGTTAAGAGAATGCACCTCTTTCCCCTTCTTTGTAGTTAGGAACTATGGGTGTGGAGTATGGTCTGTACTGTTGGTCTTGGGTGATGGGTTAGTTGGTTTTCCTGAGATACTTTTTTTTTTTTTTATCCTTGATTAAAAGAGATGGAAACTGGGTACTAGTCGGTGATATATGGAATTATATGTATATTTGTACACATATTCCTTCTACAGCTTCCTTCTGCAAATACAACTCCCAAATGTGGTCTACCCAGCACAATCTTACTTGCTTCTTGTTTCTGCTTCAGTGCATTTCCTTAGGCCCTTTATGTCTACTCCCAGTTCTTGGCACAAGGTTGGGCCCATAGAAGTACTTAATCAATCCATCTTGACCATCTGGCTGACTGGTCTAGAATGGCTATCCCTATTCTTCTTATCTAAATCTGACCTTCCTTCAAGGCTGAGGTCCAGTGCCACCTTTTCCATGTAATCTTCCTGGATTCCCCCAGCCCTCAGTGGTTCCTTCCTCATAATAGGCTGGTGATTTTATTTATTCACTGGGGCAAGGATAGAAGAATGGTCATTATCGGTCTTCTTGGCCAGATGAAAGACTCTGCTAAGAAAGAGTCCTCTTGACTGATTGATTTGATTTGATTTTCCTGGATGCTGGGGGAGAGCTGCCTTTCCTTGTCAGTCTTCAAGACTACTTGTATACATTGTGATGGGGAATCCTATTGTATGTCAATTGGATAGATAGTCACCCAGATCTCCTTCAACTCTCTACATTTTGGAATACCATAATGTGTACACCCAGAACAGACATGTAAAGAGAAATTATTATTGACTCCTTTTGATCCCTAGAAACTTGCATAATATCCAGCACAGAGTAAATCTCAAATTCTTTTATATTATGGTATTTATTTTTCTATTTTTAAAATGTAGAACCTGAAAAAAAAAATTCGTAAACAAAGCAGAACAGAAAAAAAAGGATTCCATCTGAAATCTTCAATCTCTGTTTCATGTATGACAGCATACTTATCAAAATATCATAGGGATACATTCATAAATACAAAAATAATAAAATTCATTTGGATAAAAAAACAAATCTATAAAATCAAGGAAAATATAAAGAAAAGGTAGAAAGCACTTTCAGACCTGAAATTATATATGATAAAGTACAAATCACCAAAATCACTGAGCATTGATTTAAAAAAATAGAGAAGCAGATCAATGCAACAGACTAAAGAAAAAAGAATGGGAAATAATGGTACTCAGTAAGCCAATATTTGATAAACTCAAAAGCATGAATTGATCTGAAAGAACCCCCAAATTGATTTTCTAAAAAATCTCCAGGGAAAACTAGAAAGTAGTCTGTCAGAATATCTTACATCTTACACCTATCTTATATTCTTGGCCAAAATTGAGAAAGGCAAGAGCAAAACTCAAATAGATCATTTTGATTGCACAAAATTGAAAAAAAAAACCCTTCTGACAAAATTAATGTATTTAGGATGACTAGAGATGTGCTTAATTGGGGGGAAAAAACTTCTTTATATACAATTTCTCAGAAAAGAGTTTGCTAACCAAGATATATAGACAAGTGACATGCGTGCATTTGTCTGTTCATGCATGTCCTGTATACATATTTATATAAATATATTATAATATGTTATATATTATAGATGTATTCATAAATATCCATATTCTTATATATTTATATAGTTGTTTATTTATATGAATCTAAATTTTCAATTTATATGAATCTCTAAAAGCTATTCTGTAATAGAAAAATGATAAACAAAAATTTTTTAAAAAAGAATTAAAGATTTTGAATAGAACTTGGGTGAGGTATTGAAAATAAACCCAGATACTCAAAGTTTACAAGTCAGGCAGTTTTATTACTCACAGAGATGTTTCCAAGTCCTTCAGTTCTGTGGGCAAACTAAGGTGGTGGTTCCATATTCCATCCTCTGGTGAATCTCTAATTGAGAGCCCAGAACTCAGGGGTCTCTGCCTATTGTGCTGAACAGATTCCCAGGGGCAAAGTAGATGAGGAAACTGAGCAGCCCAGCTACCAGCTCCCTATCTGACACAAGGGCACTGAGATTGGGAAAGTTTGCTAAACTGAATATGATCAGTAGAACCTTGCAAGCTTTGCATATGTAACTTAGATGAAGCTGGCTAAGCTAGTTATTGGGTACATAGGAACTTCCTTGTACATAGGTGGGTCAATCAGTGAGCAAACATGGAGTTATGTAGGGGCCAGTAATAGGCCACCACTCATAGAAATCAATCACATGTCTTCCATAGTTATGAGGAGATATATAATTCTTAACCAAAAAATGATAAAAGAAAGTATAATAGAATAGATAATTTTGGTTACATGGAATTGAAAAGCTCCCTCCCCACAAGTGATCATATTTAGGATATAAGTAGGGAAGCATTAAAATTGGGAAAAAAAATCTTTGTATCTGATTCCTTAGAGAAGAATTTGGTATCCAAGATGTGTAGATAAGAAACACATACATGTGTGTGGGGTGGGATGAGAGTCTGTGGGTCTATGTATATATTTAAATAGCTACATATACACATATATATGTTTATATATACTTACATATCTCTGTGTGTGTATGACTAAAAGCCATTTTCCAATAGACAAATTATTAAAGAATATGAGTGTTTTTTTTAAAAAAGAACTATTAATAACCATAAGAAAAAAATGCACTAAATCACTAATAATAAGAGAAATATAAATTAAAACAGACACACCAGACACAAAACAGACACGTTATTGATGAAGCTGTTTTTTTTTAATAACTAAAGTTTAAACAACTTAGTTTAAACAACAATTGGTTGTTTTTTTTTTCTTTAAGGAAAGCAATTTGGAATTTTAAGGTTTATAAAGGCTATAACTTGAGGAGGGGAAAGGTTACGAAAATTTTTGAATGTCACTAAGATCTAACACGCTGTGAGTGTTCTAAGCCTGCACTATGCCAAGTGACCTGGGATGAGAACTTATCTCACAGGGTTTGGGTAAGGATCAAGTGAGATTCTCTATAAACATATAGCATATGTAATCTGTCAGTTATAATGTGCTATGCCCATTATTCTTAATAATATTAATAACCAGACTTTGACAGAGTTCTTGCACAAAAAATAGTTAAAGAAATACATGTTGCAAATGGTAGCAAACAGCATGACTGATGAAATCTTACCTCCATTTTCAGAATAGGTTTATCCCCAAATCTAGCAACACTATAAATGCTTTAGCAAGGGTGGAATTTTTCAATGTAAATCAGATTTGAATTTGAAAACTGATGAAAATCCAAGGTAATTGTAGAAATAGTGAGAGGACATGTTGCTGTCCTCAATGAGTTCAATTCTCCAGGTCAGGAAGAACTACCGACCAGATGATTTAAAGAAGAAAAGAAAAGAAAAAAAAGGTAGATGTATTTCTTTATTCACTAAGAGAGATTTTCTTAAAAATTATGAAGGGTGGGACAGGGGCTAAAGGTCTGTGAACTGGCAAATGTTTTCCAGATTTTGAAAAGGAATCAAAAGCTGGTTCCTTCTAATTATAGCCGGCTATCCTTGGATTGTATGATTGCCACAATTCCATGATTATTAAAGGGATAGATCATATGCAGTTAGAAAGGGAACCAGTGATTTTTTCGAGCCAGCACAGGTTTGTTGTAAAAAAATCACCTTTATTGACAGGATTACTGAATGAAAGGATGACAGGAATTCCATAGAATATGCTTACTTTACAGGAAGGTGTTTGATGAAGTCTCTCATGAGATCCTTGTGACATTATGGTGATCTATGGGATGGATGCATTCAGTTAGGTACAGTCGGAATTCTCCTTGTATGATGACCAGTGAATGAATACCAACCAAGGACTATGTGACCTTAGCATTGTTCTGTTTAATATACTTATCAAGGACTTGGATGAAAATAGAAATAGGACTCTGAGTGGTTAGTCAATAAACATTTATTAAGAACTTACTATGTGCCAGGAACTCTACTAAGCTTGGGAGATAAAAAGAAAGGTGAAGGACAGTTCTTGCACTGGAGAAGACAAGATACAAATGACTATGTACAAGCAAGCTACACACACACACACACACACACACACACACACACACACAATTGTAAACAATGGAAAGAAGGCACTATTACTAAAAGGAATCAGGAAAGGCCTATTAAATTTGCATTTGGAAATAAAAAAAAAACTTGGCATCTCAAAACATTATTATTACAGGCTAGAATAGTGAGTTGGATTTAATTAAAACAAAATCTGCAGGAGCAGATGCAAAATTCTTACCTTGGGTTTAAGAAGGCATCTGTACTCAAATCTGGCCTCAGACAAAAACTAGCCATGTGACCTTGGGCAAGTCACTTAACCCCAATTGCCCTCCAAAAAGCAAAAAAAAAAAAAAAGGCATCTGTGCAACTGTGGGTTGAAGGGGATAGGTCTAAAGGGTAGAATATGTGGGAAAGAACTGGCAACTGTAATGAATTGTAAGCTCAATATGCATGAACAATTTAACTGACAACCCCCAAAACAAATTGTATCTTTAGCACTTCAATGCTTCAGTGAATTAATGAATTTATTAAGAGTTGTGTGCTAGGCACTGTGCTAGGGATTCAAAGATATAAAGAAGGCGGTCTCTACCCTCAAGAAGCTTACATTCTATCAGTAGAACCAATGTGTCCACATGTATAAGAGTGTATAGAGAACATAGAAAAGAAATAGAAGATAATCCCCAAGCCAGGGGAGGCACTAATAGCCAGGGGCATCAGGAAAGGTCTCATGTATATACACAAGGGCCAAATGAGTGAGAGTACACTTGTCTTTGTTATTACTGTTTTTTCTTTTCTTTTAAAGAATCCTTGGTTATATCTAGCTCCTCGAAGGAACAGAGCTCAGGCTCAACTTTTCAGGAGTGTTAACCACCCCTGCCTGCCCACTTAAGAGAACAATTCCCCTGCTTGTAGGAGAGCTTTGAAAAAGGCCCAGGCTGGTGTCTGCAGCTGAGGTGAGCTGGGATGTCTGGGGGCGGGCTGGCCCAGAGCCCAAAGCATCACAGCCTGCCGCCCTCCTCCTCCCTGTCAGTTCTCAAGAAGTGTGCCAGCTGAGGAAATGGAGAAGAGTGAAAGCCTCAGAACCACTTCCCTGTGCTGTCCCCACTCCCACGTAGGAGAACCCTCTGCAGGATCCAGCTGTCTGGCCAAATGTTTACCACCAAGGCAAGGCAGAGGACTGACATTCACCATCACAGGAAGCCTGATGCTTAATGAGAAGGATGGTCAGAGGCTTCAGGAGCAGACAGTTAGACAGAGGTGCCTGCATTCATTTATTCCACTGCTTTCCACCTTAGTGGACCTATCGTTATGCCTACTGTTAAGTAGGTCCTTTAGGGACTTTTTTCCAATTCTCTATTTTATTTCAATTCTCAAGTTTATTTTGAACTTGTTGGTTCAATGGACATTTGAAGCTGTGAGGGAGGTATTAGATTAGGACTTGGGGTCTGAGAGGGAGGTTTACAAAGATATGTAAGGCGATGTATCTGCCCTTGAAGAGATTAGACTCTGTTAGGGGAGATATGCCATGTGCACACATGACTGTAATTAGACAATAGAACATAAGTTTGGGATGAATGTATGAAGGGAGCATTAGGAGTGTCCCAAGGAGAGAGGGAAAGAAGAGAGATCACTTGTATTTTAGGGAATCAAGGAAGATTTTTGAAGTACAATTTTTGGGGAAGATTTTAAGATTGTATATTATTTCTGTAGTCAGAGATTGGGAGTGGGGGGTATTAAACTGGCCTGGAATTGCTCAGGGCAAGCCTTTGTATTTATTAAGCAACTATTATATGGCAGGAGCTTTGCTAAATACTGCAGAGGTTCTTAATTTGGAATATAAGAACTTTAGAAAAGAAATTGATAATTATATTCAATGAAATTGATTCCCTTTCTAATGCTATATGTTTTGTTATTTGCATTTAAAAAACATTGTCCTGAGAAGGGGGCCATAATTTTCTCCAAATTGCCAAAAGCATCTATGACATTTATAATCTTCCAAGCCCTGCACTATGAATACAAAGACTTTTTTTTTCTATTTTGATTAGTCTTTTAATTTAGTTTAATTCTTGTCTCCAAGGAAGGAAGAAAGGGAGAGAGGAAGGAAGGAAGAAAGGAAGGAAGGAAGGAAGGAAGGAAGGAAGGAAGGAAGGAAGGAAGGAAGGAAGGAAGGAAGGAAGGGAGGGAGGGAGGGAGGGAGGAGAAAGGAAGAGAGGCACAGGCCAGTGGTCAGAGTGCTGGACTTGAAATCAGAAAGAACTGTGTCTCAAACATTTGCTAGCAATGTGACCCTGGGCACAGATTCTAATCTATAAAATGAGAAGATTGAACTAAATGGTCTCTACATTCCTTTCTAGCACTGAAATTGAATGAAAAGTGTTTATTTTTGAATAACTAGACAGTGATGTGATAAAGTAGACAGAGGAATCCACTTGGATGGAAATGGGAAGGAAGGGAAAAAATACCTAGAAGCCTACTACGTGCCAGGCACTTTACAAATATCATTTCATGCAAGCCGCACAAAAGCCCTGTGGGGCTGGTTCTATTATTATTTCCATTTTACAGTTAAGGAAACTGAGGCAAACAATGATTTGCTCCTAGTCACACACTTCATTAGAGGCTGAGACTGAATTGGACCTTGAGTTTTTTCTGATTTCAAGTCTGATACTCTCTCCACCATGCCATCAACTGCCTGAAGAAGATTTGACTATAAATCCTGCCTCATATAGTTACTAGCTGTATGACCTTGCACAAAATCCCTTAAACTTTCTCAGATTCAGTTTCCTCTTCTGAAAAATGGAGATCATAATAATATATCAATCCTGACAATATCTCCTTCAAAGGTTTATTTTGAGGACCAAATGAAGTACCATAGTACATAGTAACCTCTGTTATGTAAATATTATAATTATTATTATTTCTTAAGAATATATTACAACCGCTGAGTAATCTACTGGGGGTTCTAACACAAAAGTGAGTCAGTCCCTGCTTTCAAGGAGATTAGAATCTAGCTGCCCACCCCTGCAAATATTCAACTCTCCAAACTTTTATTAAGTGCCTACTATAATACATGATGGCGACAACAAAGGACAAGAAGTCATCCCTGACCTAGATTATGCTGAAGATGTTCAAGGGTTGTGATCTGTGTTGGTGAAGGGAAGTCACCAAGTCAGTGAAAGTCACAGCTCTTTGGAATATCGAAATTTTGTTTGAAATTACAATGTTGCTTCTGTACAAATTTGAAGGGATTTAAAAGCATTTTATTCTCTTAAATTGATCTAAATGTTTCCCTGTGAGATTATGGATGCACTTAATTATGAAGAAATTGGTTTGCAGAGGAATTGTGAAGTTCTCAAACAATGATGGGTCATAAATTCTGAATATCAGTTGAGTCCAGAAAGATTCAACCTTATAATACTTTGAAAATATGTTGATTTAATTCAGGATTTCTGACCTCAAAACTTATCAACGACTCTTCTACCAACAAGAAAAAATCCCCAGTCTTCCAGTTTCATATTCAGAGTCTTTGATGGGATCTTGAGAGGTCATCTACTCCATCTGGCAAGCTTCCCTGAAGCCTTTCCCAACAGATTGGTTCTCCCCAAAGAGATCTCCAGGGAAGGGAGGTTTCCTGACCTCTCCCAGTAACCCTTTCCTGGTCTTCTTTGGAAAGGCTTCTGACAGCTGAGACTTGACCTGAGGCTTTAACATTAGCCAGTACCATTTCCCTAATCCCTGATTTTTGGCAGTTTTTACTTGAGAAGAATGACAAATTCATAGATTCACACAGTTGGAAGAGACCTCAGAGGGCATCTAGTCCAACCCACACTCAACCAACAATTGTCTGATAAACAAGTCAAATTCCTCTTCCAAGCAATAGCCCCATAGCTAATTTTGTTCAATAAGCATTAATGAATGTTTACTTTGTGGTTGGCATGGTGGAAATGGAGGGCATCCAAAACTAAAAAATGAAATATTCTCTCCCTTCAAGGAACTTCGATTTAGGCAACCTTAGACCTGAAAGTGTTATAAATGTAACAGTTCTGGTAAGGCAGCCTCTCCAAGCTTTAACAAAAAATTCATTTGAAGACATTGATTGGTGAAAGGAAGGGGGCAAAGAGGGCACCATGGCCCCAAATTGGCAAATTATGAATTGGCTGAAAACTCTTAACTGAGAACCAGAGAGAAGGGGCAGGAAGAGAGAGAAACTATGGCTTTGGCCTCATCTTCAGACCCACTTGCACGTAACAGGCTTAGAAATGCCACGAGAGGTGATATCTGTTCCTTTGCTGACTTTCACCTCAGTCTACTAATTATTGATCAAAAGCATGTGAGAAAGTATTTGGAGAGAAGGTGGGGCTCTTTCTATTAAAAAAAATGTAGGCTTGGCTAGGATCCCATACTCTTCCCTAGCTGCCTTACACCCCCATGACTGAGTCCACAGAGCAGAGTATAGGCATGGCAAATAGGCAGTTTGGACTATTATGAGAATCCAGTGGCAGTTTGGCCAGGTATCGGAGAGTCATTCACAAATGTTACTAATAGGAATAACAATGGACTGACATTGTTGATATCAATAAATCAACAAGCATTTATTGAATACCTCCCAAGTGCCTGGTACCATCCTAAGTGTTGGGTATATGAAGATAGGAGCAAAAGATGCCCGCACTATACATGCTTATATACATATATATTTTTTAAGCAATCAGGGTTAAGTAACTTGCTCAAGGTTACACGGCCAGTTATTTCTGGGTGTGGTGCTGAGTGTCTGAGCCCGGGATTCGATCTCCAGGTCATCCCGACACTGGAGCTGGTGCTCTTACTCGCTGAGCCACCTGGCCGCCCCTAAGCAATTGGGGTTAAGTAACTTGCTCATAAGTGTCTGAGCCCGGGATTCGATCTCCAGGTCTTCTCAACACTGGAGCCGGTGCTCTTACTTGCTGTGCTACCTGGCCGCCCCCATGCTTATATTTCTAATGGAAAGAGGATAAGTACTGATACAGACTTATGTGTGTGCATGCCATGGTGTACATGAGGAAGTGCACTGTTGCTGTTGAGTCATTCAGCCGTGTCTAACTCTTCAAAACCCCATGAGCCCTTCTAGCCTCTACTATTTCTTTCTTTTTTAATTAATTAATATATTTGGTTTTAGTTTTCAACATTCATTTCAACAAGATTTTGAGTTACAAATTTTCTGTCCGTCTTTCCCCCACACCCACCCCAACTTAGCGAGACTACTGAATACCCCTTTCCCCAATGTGCTCTCTCTTATATCCTCTCCCATACCCCCTAACTTTCTAATAGGGCAAGATGGATTTCTATATCCCAGTGCCTGTATATCTTATTTCCCAGTTGCATGTAAAAAAACCAATTTTTAATTAACATTTGTTTTTAAAACTTTGATTTCCAGATTCTCTCCTTTCTTCTCTCCTTGTCTACTCCCACTAGGAAGACAAGCAGTTCAATATAGGTTATACATGTGTAGTTATGCAAAACATTTCCATAGTAGTTATATTGTGAAAGATTAACTATATTTCCCTCCATCCTATTCCCCTCCCCCCTTTTCTATTTTCTTCTTTGACCCTGGCCCTTTTCAAAATGTCTGCTTCTTGGGGCGGCCAGGTAGCACAGTGAGTAAGAGCACTGGCCCCAGAGTCAGGATGACCTGGGATCAAATCTGGGCTCAGACACTTAGCAACCACCTAGAAACACCTGGCCGTGTAGCCTCGAGCAAGTTACTTAACCCCAATTGCTTAGGGGTGGCCAGGTGACTCAGTGAGTAAGAGCACCGGCCCCAGAGTTGGGATGACCTGGGATCGAATCTGGGCTCAGATACTTAGCACCACACCTAGAAATAATTGGCTGTGTAACCTTGAGCAAGTTACTTAACCCCCAATTGCTTTTTTAAAAAAAGTGTCTGCTTCTAACTACCCTTTCCCCCAACCTGCCCTCCCTTCTATCATTCCCCCTCTTATCCCCTTCCTGCCTATTTTCCTTTAGGGTAACACAAGATCTACCATGTTTCCCCGATAATAAGACACTGTCTTATTAATTTTTTTGGACAGAAAAACACCAGAGGGCTTATTTTCAGGGGAGGGCTTATTTTAATGAACATTGACAGCAATTTTAATAAACAGGTAAATGTGAACAAAAAAATGTACCTTTATTCAATAAGCAAATCACTGGGGAAGAACAGGATGACGCGCTCACTGCTGCAGCTCTGATTGGATGCAGGTCGGAGCGCGGCATGCATTTCACGAGGTGGGGGGGGGAACGGTGCATACAGAGGGTACCGTAATGTAGTGTGTAGCGCAGGGGATCACCTTCACTACAGTAGCAATCTCAATAGGGCTTATTTTTGGGGGAGGGCTTATTTTAGAGGAATCTTACACAGTAAGGGGAGGGCTTATTTTCGGGATAGGTCTTATTATCGGGGAAACACAGTATCAGTTTCTATCTTAGGGTAAGATACCCAACTGGGTGTGTATGTTATCCCCTCCTTAAGCCAAATTCGATGAGAGTAAGTTGACCCATTCCCTTTCACCTTCCTTCTCTTCCTCTTCATTGTAACAGTTTTCTCTTGCTTCTTTTATGTGAGATAATTTACTCTATACCATCTCTCCCTTTCTCCTTCCAATATATTCCTCTCTCATTTCTTAATTTTATTTTTTAGATATCATACCTTCCTATTCAACTGATCCTGTGCCCTCTATGTATAATATGTACACACATATATACACACACTCAAATATATACACACACTTACACCCTCCTATACATACATATATATATATATATATATATATGTGTATGTATGTATGTATACATATACATTCCCTTCAACTATCCTCATAACTGAGAAAAGTCTCATGAGTTGCAATTATCATTTTTCCATGTAGGAATGTAAATAGTACAACTTGAATAAGTTCCTTATGATTTCTTTTTCCCGTTTACCTTCTCATGCTTCTATTGCTTCTTGTATTTGAAAATCAAATTTTCTGTGCAGCACTGTTTTATTTTTTCATCAAGGATGCTTGAAAATTCTCTATTTCATTGAATAACCACATTTCCCCCTGAAGCATTATACTCAGTTTTGCTGGGTAGGTGATTCTTGGCTTTAATCCCAGATCCTTTAACCTCCAGAATATCATAATCTAAGCCCTTCGATCCCTTACTGTAGAAGCTGCTAGATCTTATGTTATCCTGATTGTGTTTCTACAGTATTCAAATTGTTTCTTCCTGAATGCTTGTAATATTTTCTCCTTGACCTGGGAACTCTGGAATTTGTCTATAATATTCCTAAGAGTTTTCTTTTTGGGATACTTTTCAAGAGGTGATTGGTGAATCCTTTCAATTTCTATTTTGCCCTCTAGTTCTAGAATATCAGAACAGTGTTCCTTGAGAATTTCTTGAAAGATGATTTCTAGTCTCTTTTTTTTGATCATGGCTTTCAGGTAGTCCAAAAATTTTTAAATGATGTCTCCTGGATCTATTTTCCAGATCAATGGTTTTTCCAATGAAATATTTCACATTGCTTTCTAATTTTTCATTCATTTGGATCTGTTTTAAAGTATCTTAATTTCTCATAAATTCATTAGTTTTCATTTGTTCCAGTCTAATTTTGAAGGAATTATTCTCTTCAATGAGTTTTTGAAATTCCTTTTCCATTTGGCAAATTTGGCTTTTTAAGGCATTCTTCTCCTCATTGGCTTTTTGGGCCTCTTTTGCTATTTTAGTTACTCTAATTTTAAGGTGTTATTTTCTTCAGTCTGGCTGTTGACTTGCTTTTCATGATTTTCTTGCATCATTCTCATTTCTCTTCCCAATTTTTCCTCCACTTCTCCTACTTGCTTTTCAAAATCCTTTTTGAGCTCCTCCATGAACTATGATCATATTTTTCTTAGAGGCTTTTGAAGAAGGAGTTTTCACTTTGTTGTCTTCTTCTGGTTCCATGTTTTGATCCTTTTTTTCCCCCAAAAGGTTTCTATGGTCTGATTGTGATTCCTTTGCTTGCTCATATTGCCAGCCAATTACTTGACTTTTGAGCTCTTTGCCATGGTAGAACCCTGCTTCCAGAATGGAGAGAGCTCTCTCCCAAATTGTGGGGGTTTTCACAGTTGTCAGAGCTATGAGGAGGGCACCCTCTCTGCAGCCACTACAAGCTCTGGCACACTGGTGTTTCTCACCCCAGGAGTACCACCCAAGACAGAGATCCAGATCCAAGCAGGTCAAAGCAAGAGTGATTACCCTCTGAGTGGTCGCTTGGTCCTCCTGCAATCTATAGGCCAGGAGCATTCGAGACAGCTTCACAGCAGCAGGTGCCACCACCCACCACCATGCACTTCTCACCCTAGTGGCAGAAAGTGCCAGACCGCACTCTTCTCTCACCCTGGATCGGCAGGGTTTCCCACTGACCTTCTACTTTCTCTTTGGTGTTTATGGGTTGAGAAGTTTGGAAATTGCCACAGCTGCCAGTGATTCACTCTCCCAAAGTTTGCTCTGGCTTGTCTGTGCTGCTTGTCCGGGCCACCCCAGCTCTGGGCCTGTATGGCTCATGCAGAACTATGCCTGGTTCCTAGCTCAGTGTGATAGACCCTTCCCATTCAGCCTTCCAGGCTGCCTTCAGCAGGAGATTTGTTTCTCTGTGTCACTTTGTGGGTTCTGTAGCTCTAAAATTTGTTTAGAGTAATTTTTTTTTACAGGTATTGGAGGTAGTTGGTGAGGGAGCTCAAGTAAGTTCCTGCTTTTATACTTCCAACTTGGCTTGAATAGCTCCCCCCACTATTTCTTAAAGAATTTTCAAGCTCATATTTGTTGTCATGACACTATGTATCCAGCTCATCTTCTGCCATCACCTTTTCCTTTTACCTTCAATCCTTCTCAACATCAAGGTCTTTTCCAATCAGTCCTGTCTTCTGATTATGCTGCCAAATTACTGAAATTTCAGCTTCAATGTTTGTCCATCCAGCGAATGACCTGAATTAACATCTTGAAGTACTGATTCTTTGGATCTCCTTGCTATCCAAGGGACTCTCAAAAGTCTTCTTCAGCCCCACAGTTCTTCAGCACTCAGCTTTCCTTGTGGTCTCACTCTTATAGTCATACATTGCTACTATATAGACTTTTGTTGGCAAGGTGAGGTCTTTACTTTTTAGTCTGCTGTCCAGATTTGCCATAGCTTTCCTCACAAGGAGCAAGTGTCTTTTAATTTCATGAATGCAGTCACTGTCTGTAGTGATCTCTGAGTCTAAGAATATGCAATCTGATACTGCTTCCATTTCTTCTCCCTCTATTTGCCGTAAAATGATGTGAACAGTTGCCAGGATATGAGTTTTTTTGGATATTAAGTTTCAAGCCAGTTTTTACACTCTCCTCTTTTACCCTCATCAAGGGGCTTCTTAATTCCTCTTCACTTTCTGTCATCAGAGTTGTGTCATCTGTCTATCTGAGATTGTTGATATTTCTCCTGACTAGCTTGATTCTGGCTTTTGACTTACCTAGCTTGGTATTTCAAATGATGTATTCTGCATATAAGTTAAGTAAACAAGGTGACAGTATGCCACCTTGTCATAGCCTTGTCCAATCTCAAACCAATCGATTGTTCCATGTTTGACTTTAAGTGTTGCATCTTGGCCTGTATGAAGGTTCTCTAGGAAACAAGTAAGATGATCTGGTCCTCCCATCTCCTTGAAGATGTGCACATTTTGCTGTGATCCACCCAATCAAAGGCTTTGCTGTGCTCAATGATGCAGAAGTAGATGTGTCTCTGGAGCTCCCTTGCTTTCTCTGTATGCCAGCATATGTGGGCAATTTGGTCCCTAGTTCACCCACCTCTTTGAAAACCAGTCTGCTCTTCTGGTAATTCTCAGTACATGCATTGCTGAAGCCTACCTTGTAGAATCTTAAGCATAACCTTGCTGACATGCAAAATGAATGCCAATGCATTACTTAGATTATACTTTTTTCTTTTAATATAGCAAGTAACATTTTTTTTAAGCACAGATGCTACATTTTACAGATGGAGAAAATGAGGCTCAGGGATGTAAAGTGATTTGCCCAGGTTCACACAAGTAGTTAGTGGCCAAGGTGGGATTTGGACTTAGGTCTTCTCATTCCAGAGTTAATGCTTTCCCTATTATGCGCCAAGAGTTAGAAGATAGAAACGAAAATTCAAAGAAGAAAAAAAAGCAAGACCACTGGTCATTTGGGACTATTTCATAGATTTGGTGTTTTTACCATCAAATCAAATCAAGTCAAGTTAACAAGCATTTATTAAGTGTTTACTATGTACTAGAACCTGCATTAAGTGTTACGAATATAAATAGAAGCAAAAACAAACAAACAAAAAAAGACATCCCTTGCCCCTCATAGAACTTACCTTCTAATTGGGGAAGACAATATATAGAAGGTATTATAAACGGGAGAAGGAGGAGAAATTAAGAAGTTTAGAGAGGCAAGAGTAGAGAACAAAGAAGAAGGAATGTGGGTAGTTTATGCCCTTTCTTAAGACAGAGATTCTGGAATTAACTGACCAATCAGAGAAGACCTCTAACAGAGGTGGAGGAATATTCCTGGGTGGGAAGGATGCTGTAATATGGTGGAGAAAGAAACACAGAGAGTCAGGGGTGGGAGCTTAGAGGAAAAGGTGAAACTTCAAAAGTAGACTGCTTTTTGTGCCATGCATTGAAGATGTGGATCCATAGGGTCACCATCCACTAATATGAGAGAAAGGGAGAACACTGATAGTAGTTGGTGATTCCCCTTTGAGGATTAGGGAAGCAGATGTTGGTTAAGCTGATATACTGTCTTTCCTGAACATGTTTCTGGCATATGACTGATACAAAATTTTTGCCTTCCCAGGAAGGGTATCTGAGTCATGACTGGAGACCCTTCTAAGACATTTTTTAAAAATTTCTTTAAAAAAAGAAATTGCTCAATATCCTTTAGACTACATCACAGACTCTTTCCCCACCATTGAGCTTCCCTTGTGACAAAGAAAAAAATAAAATGATTAAGGAAAATACCAGCCAGAGAGATTAGGTCTGATAATGTATGCAGAATCTCGCCTAGTGATGCTCACCTGCACTGTTGAGCAGTAATACTGTGTTTCATTATCTCCTCTCACATTCCAAGACTTCCCAAACTTGATGTCCATTCCTTATCATTCAGCTAGGGACAAAAGATACGACTAGAAGGAACCCAAAATAGGATACATAGCATTACAAAAGCCCTGGGAAAGAAAATGAAAGCATTATGGGTCCAGGTGGTGTTTTCATCAATGTTTCCAACTAAAAGTTTAGGAGAGAAAGCTGGATTTGAGAAATGAACAGCTGGTTATGAAGTTGGTGTCTGAGAAGAGGATTTGGCTTTCTTATACCATAGCATAAAATATAGTATCGATAGGCTCTTGAATAAAGCTAGAGTGCACCTAACAAGGAACAATAAAAACAATTTTTTCCCCATGGAGTCTTGAGAATCTAACCCAGATGGTTTTATATTTTAAGGAAAGACTGAAAAAAAAAACTGCCCACATACGTCTGCCAAGGCATCTAATTTCCACAGGGAAACATGTACAGTATAGGAAGAATTTCAGTGGAGTAGCCCAGTGATTCACCAGAGTTGATTTTCTAAAAATAAGCATCAGTTATCTTTTTACAAATGTACAAATTATGGGTAACATACATTGTGAATTAGAGATACTAATAAAAGGAGAGAAATTTTACTTTCTAGGTATACCTGATACTTGATGGGTTTGCACATTTGGCTAGAATTTGGTTTTAAAAGGGGATTCTGATCAATAAGCAAAAAAAAAAATGACCAAGGGAGAAATAAAAGAAAATCTTGGTGGGGAAGAGGAGTGGTAAGCATCTGATCTTAGAACTAATGAAATAGGAGAAGAAAGCCATGTATGATATTTCCTCCACCCTGAGAGGGGGTGTGTAGATTTCAAAGGACTCATGTTAAAGAACTGTAGTGTATTACTCCTCAATTCTTTTCTTGATCTTGTTCTAATTAACATTTTTTAAAAAGACTTTAATGAAGGTCTAGGTGTTCAACTTATTAAATATGCAGATAACCCAAATATGTAGGTGATACTTACTACATTGAATCAACAAACCAAAAACTGTTTTTGACTACAGATAGAAGTTCCAGAAAGGTTGATTTAATCTTCTGTAAAGGTAGGTTTGCCATAAACTCATGAATTTTGGCTCAGAAGGGATCTCAGATGTCCTGTATTCCAACATTTATCCAAGGGAAAAAATGCTAATAATTAAAGTCACTCAAAAGAGAATGGGCTGCCGATTGGTTCTCTTCCTTCTGTCAAGTTGAATTGAACAGAAAAGAATATTAACTATCACAGTGATAATAGTAGTGATACCTTCTAGTTACCTAGTTCTTTAAAATTCCCTTTTCTCCCAATGCCTACTGAGGTAGTTTTATTATGCCCATTTTAAAGATTAGGAAAAGAAAGTGATATTTGGATATGAACTAACTTGTTCTAGGTGATAACAGCAAGCTAGCTGACTTCAAGTTCATCACTCATTCTCCTATAGCATTTTGCATTTCTACAATGCATGGCAGTCTGGTCCAGGTTTCCAGTGTTGGAATGTCCTGCTCTCAAGGAGTGTGCAAGCCAGTGAGGGAGAAAAATCATAAACAGGGGGCAGTTAAGTAATAATAGAATACTATAATGCCCATGTGTGGCTAATGCCCATACGTACTTTGTTGATCATGATTCCTGGGGAAACTTAATGTAGTGAGAAGTAAGAGGTAAGGGTGATCTTCGTAGAGGAAGCTGGGTCTTGAAGGATGCAACATATTTGCATATGTGGGGTGGATATTTCAGGCAAGACACATTTGTAGGCAAAGACCCTGACTGCCTACACATACTTTTCTCATTTCACGGCTGAATAAACTGAGGCTTAAATAGGTAGTGAGTCAGAGAGGTGGGATTTGAATGAAGGTTCTCTGACACTAAATACAGTGTTCTCACCAATGTACCTTGATGTTGTTGTGGTTTAGTCAATTTTGTTATATCCTATTCTTTCGCACTCAACGATTTCTTGGCAGAGATACTGGAATGGTTTGCCATTTCCTTCTCCAGTTCATTTTTACAGATGAGGAAACTGAAGCAAACAGGGTTAATTGACTTATGTAGGGTCATTCAGCTAGTAAGTGAGGTCAGATTTGAACTCAGGGTCTCCTAACTCCAGTCCTGGTACTCTATCTCACCACCTCAAGGCCCATATATGCCTTTGTACCTGATAAGAAATCTCTCTTGGTGTTTTCGACTCATTGTTGTTAGCCCTTCTCCTGAAGTCCACAAAGTCCATGTCCTGAATCATGTGGTTACCCTTCAAGTAGTTAAAGACGGCCCTCCTGTCTCCCTCCCTCTGAGTGTCCTTTCTCTAGGCTAAACATCCCAATAATTCCTTGGCTCATTGTTTTAGGGTGGGGTTTTTAGACCCTTGTGTCTTGTCCTCCTGCTTTCTGGATGTACTTGAGCTTATTAGTTTCCCTTCTAAAATGTGATACAGAACTCTATGCTCTAGATGTGGTCGGATAGCAGAAACTGCTTTCTTAGCCAAGGAAGATTTTTTAAATACATTTTTAAAGTTCCTTTTTTTTTAATTGGTAGTTTGTCATTCTCACACTCACCTAGTGTGCAAAAGAAGCTTCTCCATCACCATCTTTACCTTGCAGGGATCTCATGGGGACTTCTTTCCTTTTCAAACTTTCACAGGATGCTCGAGGCCTGAATAAATCCAACTGACTTGAGGTTCTAGCCAATTTTGAGCTGTTTTATTTTCCTCTCTCTGTTTTGTTTTAAAGAAAAGTTCCAGAAATGAGAGACAGATATGATCCTCCAGATAAGCGACCCTTTGAGAAAA
Organism: Petaurus breviceps papuanus; assembly: GCF_028583685.1. NCBI lineage: Eukaryota > Metazoa > Chordata > Mammalia > Diprotodontia > Petauridae > Petaurus > Petaurus breviceps. Next base: position 16,524,897 of record NW_027185852.1, on the reverse strand, counting down.
TCCTTTTGAAAATGAGAAGCTGCCAAAATGACCCGTGATAGCCGCTTTTTTCTTTTTAACAAAGCATGCTTGATTTTCTTTTCATGTAGATGTTTTGACACTAGTCTTTACCAATTAAGGGAAAAAGGAAACAACATTTGACGGCCTTCGACTGCTCCATGATGTGACAAATGTGTCTTTTTTCATGTCTGTAGGAAGAAGAAAAGTTTTTGGTCTCTGTTTGAATGCCAAGGGACTTGGGTGCCAGGTGAACAGCACAATCAACCCTCTTGCCTATGTTGATCTCCTCAAAAGTTTTAACATTCAAATTCCTTGCCACAAATTCTTCTTTGTCTTAGTAGCTTGTATCCATTTTAGGTATGTCACAGACTCTAATACTAACTAGATGAAGGAGAAACTGACTTTTGGGTTATGGAAGATAGACCTCCTTAGCATCTTTGTGACTGAAGGAGATAAATGAAGTTTTGAATCATGAGACCTCAAGAACAAAAACTGACCACGGGGTATAGACATAGGAGAAGAATGTAGTTATTGAGGATAAGGGGCTGGTGGCATCAGACCTGGACAATCTTTGTAGAGCATTCTGCTTCCAAAATAATCTTTCTAAAACAAAAGTCTGACTGTGTCACTCCTGTTCAAAAACTTTCAGTGGCCATTTCCCATAAGCACATCTTTAGCTAGTTTTCTTTGGAATGTACTCTCTCCTCATCTCCACTTCCTACAAAACTTAATTTCCTTCCAGGATCAACTCAAGTGCTCCCTTCTGATCACCCTTGTTTTCAACACTCTTTCTCTCAAATTATTTTACAATTTACTTGACTATGCATATGCTGTATAATTGGGAGAAGATAAGATCATTGAAGGCAGAGTCTGATTGGGTTTTATCTTTGTATACTTAGAGCCTAGCACATAACAGATTTCTGATAAATGCATGTTTGCATTGGATTGGATTGGATTGCTGTCATTCAGAAACCAATAAATATCTTCCCCCTCTTTTTTCTTCCCCTGAAGATCTCCTCCAGTCTTCTGTAGGACCTGAAATATTCGCCTTCAATCAATCCTTTAGGAGCAGTGAAGTTACTGTCAGACGAACCATGACTCTCGACTTTCATGGGATCTGCTTTATCTAGTCTCAAGCTTTTGTCTTTTTGATTAATAGCCATAGTTTCAATCGTTGGAATTCTGCCTAGCACCTGTTTTAGAGCTCATCTCTATGTCTTTCTGTTCATAGATAACCCAATATGTTCTTTGGAGAAAATCCAATATCAAGTTATATATTAGATGCCAGGCTTATGCTCTTGTGCAACCTGAAACCAAGAATTCCCTCACCAAACCCCAGTCCACTCCACTGACAGAGTTGGCTAAACTTTCTCTTGATGGAAATTCTGTGATAGCCATCTCCACATAGTGATAACAGATGCTTAGAATGATTATAATGAAACACTGTAAGATCGTAAGGAACCTCCAGGATTGTCTACAAAAAAAAAATTAAATTATGTTATTATAGTGCTAATATTAAGTAGATAAGCATGTCAGTATCCTTTGAAAGTGGCCAGTCGATCTTGTTTATAGCTTGAGCCTTAGAACTCTTAATTTCTCTTCTCCCCTACATGGTACAATGAAAATATTGCTGACTCTGCCATTGGAGGACCAGGGTTAGAATATCATCTACTAGTTAATGACCCTGTCTAATGTCACCTAAACTCTCTGGGCCTCAGTTTCCTCCTCTGTAAAATGAGAAAGTTGGACAAGATCAGGAGTTCTTAACCTGGGGTTTATTGACTTGTTGTTTTAATACTTCAATAATTGTATTTCAGTGTAATTAGTTTCCTTTGTAATCCCATGTATGACATCATTCTGAGTAGTGGTCTAACCTGTTGGCTTCACCAGGCTGACTGCCAAAGCTTTGGATCCATGACCCCTAAGAAGTTTAAGACCTCTCGGACTACATAGTCTATTTCTAAATCTGTGATTCTGTGTCTGATTCACCTGAATACCCCACTGTCGGACTATACTGGGAAAGGGGAATAGACTGCAAAGAACATGATTTCATGGTACCCCTACATAATAACAGGATAAACCATAAACTTGGCAGTTAACTATGTAATTGAATATTTATCTGGACAGGAAAAGTAAATAATTCTGGTCTCAAACTTTTAGTCTTATGGGAATTGCCATAAAGGAATGAAATGATGTTGCATATTTCTATTGTTCAGGTTAGTTTAGTTTAGTTCGGCAAACAGATTCTATGCAAGACACTGAGCTAGGTTGGGGATACAAAAAGAAATTTAAAAAAATACCTCTTTTCCTCAAGGGGCTTCTGTTCTGCTGAGGGGGTACAGCAATAAAGTAAAGCCAACATTTCGTAGATACAAAGTACTTGCAAATGGGAGGGAGCCATAAGTGTGCTTCTTTTCACACCCCAGAATAGCGATCTTGTGAATGTTGGCGATTCAGTATAGAATATACATAATAAAGGATAAATCAAATTCAATACCACAGGCATTTATGAAACACCGACCGCACTCTAGGCATTGTGCCAGACACTAGAAATATAAGGACAAAAATGAATAGGGCCTGTCCTCAAGGAGCCTCCATTCTACTGGATTCTTATGACAACTGGTGATAATCTATGTAAGACAAGAAAAGTCACTGTTGGCTTGGGGCAGAAATGATTGGTAGATGATACCGCCTTATGAATTATCTTTCTTTCTTTCTTTCTTTCTTTCTTTCTTTCTTTCTTTCTTTCTTTCTTTCTCTCTTTCTTTCTTTCTTTCTTTCTTTCTTTCCTTCTTTCTTTCTTTCTTTCTTTTTCTTTCTTTCTTTCTTTCTCTCTTTCTCTCTTTCTCTCTCTTTCTCTCTTTCTCTCTCTCTTTCTCTCTCTCTTTCTTTCTTTCTTTCTTTCTTTCTTTCTTTCTTTCTTTCTTCCTTTCTTTCTTTCTTTCTTTCTTTCTTTCTTTCTTTCTTTCTTTCTT
>NW_027185852.1:16457503-16521912 GCF_028583685.1 Petaurus breviceps papuanus | reverse complement strand
TTCTTTCTTTCTTTCTTTCTTTCTTTCTTTCTTTCTTTCTTTCTTTCCAGACCAGCCCGATGAGAGGGGAAAAAGCAATCCCAGTGAACTCCAATATGTGAAGTGAGGTAGTGTGTAGAATGAGGTAGAGGTTTGCTGGGGAGTGACTGCCAGGGGCCAAGATTAATTATACCTGTGGGGACAGAAAATTGCAAATGCAAATTATATTTTAGGGAGCATAATCCTAGCCTGTCAGTAACCAGCATGTTTTCATAGAACATTGCACAGAGGGAGTGACAAGGGCTATATAGTAAAAGGCAGAGTGGGCTGCTGAGTATTTGATTAATTGGGTTTCTCCTTTGGAAACCTGATTCTCAGGAATCCAAGGACTAGAAAGTTGCCACTGAAGTAAAGCCAAGTCCACAGTGACTCATTTCTTTTGACCATTGGCAATATCTACCTTGGGCTGATATTTCTGAAGAACAAAGCTAGGCTTCATCTCTAGTTCTTCCTCGTCAATTCCATCCCCATTACTTTAAGACTTTAATAGCTATTCTTAAAGTGCAGATCTGGCCATGCCACTCTCTTGCTCAGATACCCCCGGGGGCTCCCTATTGCCTTTGAGATCACATGCAAACTCCCAGTACTTGACAATAAAAGCTTTTCACAGTCTTGTTCCAATTTGACTTTAAAGAATGATTTCACAATATTCCATCTCAAATCCTCCACTCTATCTGAACTGGCTTATTCGTTATTTGGAGATGTGATATTACATCTCCTTCTTTCCCTCCCTCCCTCAACTTTTCCATAGGCTAAACCCCACATCTGTAGTGGCCTCCTTCATCTCTGGCTGATAGTAGCCCCTGCTTCCCTTAAAAGCAAGTTTAAATCCAGTCTCAGATACTTACTAGTTGTGTGACCATGGACAAATCGCTGCCTGCCTCAGTTTCCTCAGCTATAAATCTTATATAAAGCAAAGATAATAATAGCACCTACATCCCACAGTTGTGAGGATTAAATGAAACGATCCTTATAAAGCTCTCAGCACTTATCAGTGCTGTAGTGGATAGCACAGTAGCGTAACATGGTAGACACATAGTAGGTAGTGGTGTTTGGTCATTTCGCTTCTGTTCAACTCTTTGTGACCCCATTTTGGGTGTTTTCTTGTCAAAGACACTGGAATAGCTTGCCATTTCCTTCTACAGCTTATTTGATAGATAAGGAAACTGAGGCAAACAGGGCTAAATGACTTGCCCAGGGTCACACAGCTAATAAGTGTCTGAGGCCATATTTGAACTCAGGGGGATAAGTTTGCCTGATTCCAGGCCTGCTCCTCTAACCACGTAGCTGCCTGAGTAGGTGTAGTAGGTGCTTAATAAATGCTTGTTTCATTCCTTTCTTCCTTTTTCAAAGGAGGAGGGGTTACTGAGAGGTGGTAGAGAGTCAAGCAGTGACTATAGGGAGCGAGCAGTATGACCAGGGAGTCTGGGGAATGAGAGGAAGTACAGGGGGTGCTAGGGAGATCGGCCAGAGAGGCTGGATCATCAGGGCCAGGGCACGGAAGGAGTGGGAAAGGAACGGCTTACTATGAAGGCCAATCCCCCCCTCCCCCTTATGGAACAGGCATTTCAGGGAGCACAGGGAGAGGAGTGGGAAGCTTTAGAGTGGGATGCTTTGAGGGGCCAGGGAGTCTGGGGAATGAGAGGAAGTACAAGGGGTGCTAGGGAGGTGGGCCACAAAGGCTGGATCATCAGGGCCAGGGCACAGAAGGAGTGGGAAAGGAACGGCTTACTATGAAGGCCAATCCCCCCCCGCCCCCTTATGGAACTGGCATTTCAGGGAGCACAGGGAGAGGAGTGGGAAGCTTTAGAGTGGGATGCTTTGAGGGGCCAGGGAGTTGAGGGTAATGGGAATAAGGGACTCAGCAGTGTGAGATGAAGAATGGGGCTTGAATGATGACAGACGATATTCAGAATTACTGGGACCAGGCGAGTGTTTATTAATCACTGAGGAATGAGTTCAGATGGGTTTTCGTTGTCCTTAAGAGTTTGTCCTTAGAGTACAGACTTCTTGGGACCGTAAGCAACTCAGGCAAGGGGACAAGTTTCAGCAGCCGAAGAAATTATGTTACTCCCCTTCCTCTGGGGAAGGAGATCAAGCAGGAGACCTGGCTGGATAGGATGGCAATTACTTGGTGCACCCCAAAGACCGGGGAATGGCGTTTCTCCTCTTTCTGCAAGAGAGAGAAGACAAACAGGAGACCTAGCTGGTGCCGTCATTATTCCAGTGTTATAGAGCCGTGTTCAAGTCTTAACAGACTGCTAGGCTGTGGGACCCAGGGCAAGTCACCTTACCTCAATATTCCAGGGTCTTTTCTGGGACCATGAGTGACAAAGTGAAGACTGATTTCCATCAGTAGAGGAAGACTCCTCACAGAAGCTCCCTAAGCCAAGGAAATCACAGACCTGCTTGGCATAGGTAGCATATATGTATCTGTGTATATATGGTTTTGCTCTAATAGAATTTTAGCTGCCTGGGGACAATGCCAAGATTTGTCTTTGTAGCCCTAGCTCTAGTGAAATGACTGGGTGGGAAGTCAAGGAAGGCTTGTTGGAATGAACTGTGGCACAGATTTAAGATCTACTGTGCCCTCAGCTGGCCACAAGAAGAATTCAATAGCTTGTGCAAGGCAGTATGGTTCATCTGAAATGACAGAGGATTGGGAACGGCAATTACTGTCCAAGTCATCTTGGCCAAGTCACTTCTCTTTGGAGCTCAGTTTCCTTATTTGTTAAATAAGGAGCTTGGATTCCTTGATCTCTGGTAGACCTTTCTTCTGTAGATCCATAGTCCTGACTATGACCCTTTGATCTAGCTTCACTTCTCCCTTCAGTCATTAACTTGGAGCAAATCATTGAACTCTTCTGAGCCTCAGTTTCCTCATCTGTAAAATGGGGTAAGGGGTGGGACTCAATGGCATCTGAGTTTCGTCTCACATCTTTCTCTAGAACCCTGTGATTAAAAGCCCTGGAGAAGTCCAATAAAGCATAGTAAACGGTGTAAAGAGGGACAGATCACATATCCAGTGGGATGAAGGAAGACCTCTTCCAGGCAGCAGCACATTGACCAAGACTTGAACAGAGCATTTAAGGGATGGGCAGGGATTCAGTTTAAGGGCAGGCAGGCAAGCAACTCAGGAAGAGACCAAGGAATAGAATAAGTGGTTCAATTTGACTTGAGCTTAGAGTGTGTAAGTGGAAATTATTTGAAATAAGTTTGGGAAAGTAGGTGGAATTGATTAATACAGGCCAGGCTAAGTTTGTCTTTTTTTTCAAGAGACAGAAGAGTACCATGGAATTTTCTGGAACTGATAGCTACTTAAAATTCAAAGAATGATATTTTAAATAAGCATAATTTTTAAAAGTATTTGCATCCCAGAGTTTTGTATGTGTGAGTTTAAATAGCTCATGTCTTTATGTATTTGGGTTTGTTCTTAAGATTAGTTCAATTAAATTTGCCAAAAAAAAAAATAGGTAACAGAGGTTAGGAGGGAGCACCATGGCTTCTTATCAAACCAACCTTTGACATTGTTCTTCTAAGGTATAATAAGAGGAATGAGGAAACATCACTTTCTTTTCATGTCCAGTACATTTGAACAGAAGGGATTGGCTGAATTTAGGGCATTTGGAGTTCACTGACCATGTCAAATTCCTCTTCCAATGTGTCAACTTCAGGACATCCCCAAGTGGTTTTTGCTAACTGCTTGTACTCCCGTCTTGTACACCCTTGGCCATGATGGGAAATGTGTTCCGTATGTTTCTGATTCCTCTGCCCTGAACTCACCAGAATCTTTTTTTACAAAAGTTCTTTGAAGTCCAGAAAGACCTTTCAAATTTTTTTCAGATTTTCCTTAAGGAGACATGAGAAGAGACGGGCAATCCTAGCAATGTGATGGGCTCCTTGGGGGTCCCAAACTCATTTGAAAGCATATTGCCCCCAAGTTCAGATATACTTTCCTCTTCCTCAAACTTGGGCCATCTGTTGTTTCGGGGCAGTGAAATGCACATGTTTCTGATTTGCTTTACCCTGAACTAATCGAGCACTTTTTAAAAATTGACTTTGTTGTTCCACAAGTTAGTGAAACATTTGTTTAACAAGGTTTCATAGGCCCTTTTCTTAAAACTGGGGAATCTTGTCTTCACCAGAAGTAAATAAATGATAACATCAAAAGCCAAACTGTGAGCTCTGTAAGCCTGGGTTTATGCTGAATCCTCCATTTCTCCAAACTTATTTCGCACGCAGAATCCTTTCTCCTTTATGAAGGTTCATTTTCCCCCTAATCTTGCATCTATTTGTCTGACTTGCAGAGAAAGAACATTTTTTTTTTTTTTGTAAATCATGCCATGAGGCAGGGTAGCCTAGCGGAATGAGCACTTCACTTCTCAATAAATAAGGAGATGTTGGTTGTCTCTGACGCTAGCCATGTGACATACGGCATGTCCAGGAAAGTGAAGGGTTGGGCTTAGTCACCCATTGGGTTCCTTCCAACTTGAAACAGTTGATCTTAGGATCTAATCCACCCTACCTTTTAATAGAGGAGGAAACGAGGGGTCAGAGAGGCAAAGTGATCTCCATGCAGAAGGGAAGCAGGGTTTCAAATAGAGTACCCTGTGACTTCTTCCTAGACCATCAATACCTGCACAAGCTTGGGGAAATCTCTGATCCTCTCAAGACCTTAGTTCCATCATCTGTAAAAGGAAGTATGTTTGCATTGACAAAGTCACTTTGCCTCACTGTCATCTGTAAAATAGGGGAGAAAGAGCATGTCCCTCACAGTGTCGTCATGAGGATCGAATGAGAAAACATATGCAAAACATTTTCCAAACCTTAAAGTGCCACATAAATGTTATTATTATTCTCGTCATTACTGTTGCTGTCTTTGAAGTTCTCTTCAGCTCCAGAGCAGAGGACCACATTGTCCTTTGGACACTGACCTGGAGTTGATAGTATAGGACTTTGCCATTTCCCAAGGAAGAGTTCTCCATAAGACTGGACACCTAGTGCAACCTCATTTTTCATTTTACATAGAAGGAAACTGAGGCCCTTTTAAACAAATTGCACCTGGTCAGAGACTGGATTTGAATTCAGGCAATCTGACTCTCCACTGAGTGTTTTCTCAGTGGAGTAACACACTCCCCATAGCAAGCCAGTATTTGAAATCAGGTCACTGAACTCCAAATATAGTGTTCAATGTATGATACTCAAGGGCAAATTGGATTTGAGGAAGCTGGGAGATCACTTTAATTGAGAAAAACAAAATGTCCGGGCTCCCTTTCCTTCCTCTTTGGTTTTCATAAACATTGAATTTTAGAGAAAGATTTTTTAAACCTCTTTGGGGGTCATGTATATCTGTGGCAACCTAGTATAATTACAGTACCCTTCACAGAACCATGTTCATAAATGTATAAAATAAAAATCAACATATACAGGATTACCATAGAAACCTATTTTGTAGGAATAGTTAGTATTTTTATAAGAGTCCATAGACCCCAGATTAAAAGTCCCTTCTAGGGGCAGCCAGGTGCCTCGGTGAGTAAGAGCACTGGCCTCAGAGTCGGGATGACCTGGGATCGAATCCGGGCTCTGATACTTAGCACCGCACCCAGAAATAACTTGCCGTGTAACCTTGAGCAAGTTACTTAACCCCAATTGCTTAGAAAAAAAGCCCCTTCTAAGCCAAACTTTCAATTCATTCACTGTCCCAGATTGAATGAAAAAATAAAAAACCATTTATTAAGTAATTCCTATGGACTAAGCACTGTGCCAAGTACTAGAGATAAAAATAGAAAAATTGAGACAATCCCTGGTCTCAGGAAGCTTATAATCTAGTCTGGGAAAAATATGAGTAAACTCTCTCTTAGGTGAGGATTATGTCGAGGAGACTATGGCAAAGCCAGAACCTTGGAAACATAGCTCCCTACTGAGCCTTGGAGACGTAGCTCCCTACTGAGCCTTGGAGACGTAGCTCCCTACCGAGCCTTGCAGACGTAGCTCCCCACCACTAACACCACTGGAGATAGAAGGTGAACTTAGGAGCTGTCTTCAGGCCCTGTACTGCCCCAATGAGCCCAAGAAGTCCCGTTGTGAGAGTTAGATGGATGAGAGCTTCCATTGAGATTGTGGTGAGCGGGAGGTATGTGATCACTAACAAAAGATACCTTTGGTACGCCAACAGCTGCCAGCGCTTCCTGGTCAAATAAACAGAAAACAGAGAAGGAAAAGAAACAGAACTGCCATAGTGCTTCCTAGAACCCTAGAAAGGATGCTGTTCAGGACCATCCAACACTAACTGGATCTGTGCTGTGAGGAGAATGTTCAGAGAAGCCTACTGTGTGCATATTTAATCACTGTTTGGTTGAATGTTAGCTCATTTTGAGCAGTAAAGCTAAGCGCAGAGTGTGTCGTTTCAGTTTTCTTTAAATATCTGCAGAGTTGCTGACCCTTATCTTGAGCTATGGATACTGCAATCTTTCTCATTCTCAGTATGAGTTAGAGCTTGCAAGCTGTAAATTTAAAGGGAACTCAGCAGGCCTGCTTGGCACATGTGATGAGTGTCAAGAAACCATCTTGCAGTGGAAGCAGACTTATTTTTCTCCCTTTTTAAAAGATCTTTCTTTTTGAACCCACTTCCCTTTATTTGTTTCTATAAGTTCATCAGTTTGAAAGGAAAAATAATATTGTGTTTCAAAATGGCAGAAAAGTTTGAAAGTCTCATGAACTTTCATGGTTTTGATCTGGGCTCTCAATATATGGAATTAAAGCCATTGGGTTGAAGTGGCAATGGCAGAGTTTTTTTTTTCCCTGCTGTCAAAAATGACTATGACAAAAGAGTGGCTGTCAAGAAAATTGTTTTTACACATCCCTAGAGTGTTAAACATGCTTTATGCAAAATAAAAATTATTAGAAGATCTGACCATGATAACATTGTGAAGGTATTTGAAATTCTTAGTCCCAGTGGAAGCCAGTTAACAGATGATGTGGGCTCTCTGACAGATCTGAACAGTGTTTACATTATTCTGAAGTACATGGAGACAGACTTGGCTAGTCTGCTAGAGCAGGGCCCTTTACTGGAGGAGTGTGCCAGGCTTTTCATGTATAAGTTGCTACGTGAGCCCAACTATATTCATTCTGCAAATGCACTGTATGGAGATCTCAAATCAGCCAATCTTTTCATTAATAACAAAGAATTGGTGCTGAAGATAGGTGACTTTGATCTTGCTCAGATCATGGATTCCATGGGAAAACCCTATTTGCAGGTGCACATGAACTTGAACGCATGCAGCTGATTTTAGAATCTATTTCTGTTGTGCATGACAAAGATCATCAGGAGCTTCTCAGTGTAATCCCACTTTACATAAAAAATGATATGACTACACCACAAAACTCTTAATTCAGCTGCTCTTAGGAATTAATTGTGAAACACTGGGCTTCTATAGCATCAAGCACCCTAGCATACCCAGGGTGGCTGCCCACAAAGGTTCTTATATCTGCTTTTCTAAAGGAAAGTAACTCAAAATAGGTTAGCAATCTTGCTTTAATCAGCATATATCATTTACCTAGTTCAGGGGGAAAAGGTCAGCACCCTGAACTTCAGAGAATACAAACAAGTTACGAGCAAAAGTTACAAGCAGACAGAGAAATAGTTCAGGAGACAGGCTTCCAGCTGTCTGACCATTACATCCATACCTAGTCAGTTACCAGAGAGGGAAGCACAAACATCTGAGTTTTCAAAGCCGGGGGGCTCAATGGCTGCCCAGAGTCTCATCTGGTCAAATCACACAACTCTTCTCAAAGTGAGCTCCAAAGCAAAACCTCTCATCAGGTTTTATATGTGTGTGTGTGTGTGTATGTATGCATATGTATATATGTATGTATATACATATATATATATATATATATCATATGTAGCCTTCTCCTTGGTCAGAGACCATCACAACTCTCCTAACCCACTTCCCAATCACAAAGCAACAAGGTGTGGGCATTCTGGCAAAACACACCTCCTGCCTCAGGCTCCAGGTGACCACATTCAGCCTATTAGGTGGCAGAGTATATTTTCAAATCAAGGAAGGTTCTCAGTCACTTAAGCCTATCAAAGGACCGAGGGGGCAGGGAAGATCTTAGATTCCCATTCCCATAGCAGCTTCCTGGAGCAAATTTTGACATTTAGTACCATTGATTGATAGCAGAAGCTCTGTCCCATCTTTATATGAGCATTTATTCTTTTCCAATGCCTGAACCAATTTCAAGCCATCCTTTTCACATTGAAGATGAAATTAATGATCTTTTGCTCATGGATGAAACTCATAGTTCCATTTATAATTGGGAGAAGTACCATGAGTCAGTTTTCAGACTATGACTCACCTATACACAATAATGTTGATACTAAAGAAATTCAACATGACCCAAAGGCTCTTTCTGATGTCACTGATGAAGAAGTACAAGTAGATCCTCAAAAATACTTGGATGGAGATTGTGGAAAGTATCTGAAGGATCCTGCCTTTCATACTCATTTCTCTGCTGCGCCTAATTGGTAGGATCCAGATCATCATGAAAATAAGTATGGTGATATAGAATGCAGCCACACTTGTAACTACAAATCATCTTAACTACATAACTTAGTTTGGAGAGAGAGAGAATTTAAACGTTACTATGAACCCAAAGTTATTCTAGATCTTTCTTGGAAAGAACAAAGCAAAGAAAAATCTGATAAGAAAGGAAAGTCAAAATGTGAAAGGAATGTATTGGTTAAAATTCAAAATAGCTCTAGAAGAAACATCACAGCAATTGGTTGAAAACCAAAAGGAGAAAAATTGAGGATTTAACTTTGATTCCTTTGTTGAGGAAGCTATTCAACTTTGTTCACAACATGAGTTTATTTGATGTTCTTGATAGATTAAATTACTTGAATAGCTCAGTGTCCCAACTAGAATTGATAAGTTTCATAATGAAGTCAGAAAGCTGGGAAAAACAGAAAAAAAAAAGTAACAGCAAATTTGGTTCAGTTAGAAACTTTGTACCAGTCTTCTTGGGATAGCCAGTTTGTAAGACATGGGGAGGAATGTTTTCTCATAGATAAGTTTTGTGGTGAAGTAAGAAAGGATGGACAAAATGAGAAGGAAAACTCTAATGCCAGTTACTTGGACAAGTTCTTTAGCAGGAAGAAAGATACTGAAATGTTGGGAACTCAGTCAGTAGAGAATGGCAAGTTTGGAGCAAGAGGAAGTCTATAGGGTTTTCTTAATATAGTGGGGACTTCTTCTTTAAAAAATATCTTGAGTCTATAGGCATCCAATAGGTTCATAGTCCAGTTGATTCACCACTTAAATCAAGACAAGCCACATTAGCACCTTCTGCTATGAAATCCTCCCCCTAGGTTCCCCATAAAACATAGAGCAACATTCTGAAACATCTGAACTAAAACACTCAGCAGACAATTATTTTTGTATTCATGAAATGTGTTTTGTCTTTTTTATTACTAGTATGTCACTTTTGCTTAAATCAGACATTGTCATTTTAGTGTGGATGTCATTAGCTCTTGGTTTTTAAAATCCAGAATTACTTTCTATATGTGAAATAGTTTTAATTTCAAAATGGCATGTTGTTTGCACAAAAAATTAAAGAACACAGCAAAATAATGCAATGCAGGAGGAAAGAAAAGAAATGCACCAGACCAAATAGAAGCATTCTCTCTGTAAAATGGTTATCTGTTTTAAAAATCTTGCCTTGAAATTTACACAGTGAGACTGTACATATTGAGTGAAAATGTCTATTTTTTCCTAAAACATTTTCATTCATGAGTATTTCAAGTTTTTTATACTATACACATTTCTTAAAACATATGATGCCAGCAGCAACTAACAATGAAAGTCAGATTTGGTAGACAAGTGTTATCTACTGTAAGGGAACAGAAGCACGTGACAAAACATGTCCCCCATAATGCTTCACTATGTGCACTTCTGTTTAGTCATCATTATAGTAACTTCTTAGTAAGAATCATTCACTGTTTATAAGTGTTCTGGTAAGCATTCTTTCTAATGAAGTGTTAATACACCACATATTTATTTTAGCAAATCAGTGTATTTTCTGTATTTAATTATGGAAAGTTAATTTCATTTTTTGAAATTTATTTGCAAATAAAGTTTTTCTATTTGACACTATGGTTGCTTGCCTACCTAGCTGAATATTACAATGTCAGTTTTTTCTGAGGCTGTCCACATACTCGATTTACTGAAATGTTCATTTTAAATAAAGCATTCACTATATATAAGAATTCATATTTTGGAGATATTTGATCTATCTGTAAAAAATTAGGAATTAATTTATTATAAACTTCTACTAGAAGTCTAAATTGTGTTTATTTTTCTAGTTGTAATGTTAGACTTGTGTGCATGGATGTAATGAAGGTACATCATTATTGTAGGTTAAAAGTTGCATATGGTAAGACAGATTTTATTTTCACTGTATATTTTTACTGAACAGTCTATTCCCCATCCCAAATCAAGCATGGATAAAATTAGGTTAAATATAAAAAAAGAAAATATGAATAAAAAAAAGCTCTGCTTCACAGTAGATGGAAAGGTCAAGAAATCCCAGGGGTGTTACATTAGGGTGGAAGGTAACGGCCAAGGTCTTTGTGTTCCATGTATATGTCTAATGACAGTGCTGGAGGACTGCAAGTTCCAGAAGCAAGGTTAGGAAGATCTTGGGAGCAGCAGGGAAATGATCTGGCCTTGTGGTCTCTCCTGTCATCAGAGAGGGCAGTTGTGGACTCCCCTCTCATCTAAGCTATAGTAGACATCAAGCAAAGAGGGCGGTCTCTAGTGGGGGCAGGTCTTTCAGGCTCTCCTGGGTAAGTTCTGAGGGTGCACAGATGTGGGGAGTTGAAGGAAGACAAGGAAAGAAGGGAACCTTAGATGGTGGTGGGTGAAATTCTCATTTCTCCTCAGACTGGAGACCCTGGAAACAGAGTAGGAGAGAAGATGCTATTGTGGTAAGGTATACAAAGAAATGACTAGAGCTATTGTCCCTTATGAGGCATGTGGTCACGAGCAAGCCAAGGTCCTTCTGAGCCTCGTGTTCCTCTCTAGTGGAGTGGAGATGAGAGCTCCTGGCATTCCCCTGGATGTCACATTTTAGGAGAAGACACACTGGCAAATGCCACAGCGTCTACAGGAAGACAGCTTGGATGGTGAAGGAACTTACAGTGAATGTCTTACAATAATTGATGAAAGGTAGTGGGTTTCTTTAGCTGAGATAAGAATAGGGGAGGGGAGTAGGAAGGAAAGAAGCACTTTACTATCTGAAGGGCTGTTGGATCGGCCTTCTTTGGTGAGCTCCAGGGAGCAGGCTCAGGGTGGTTGTTGCCAACAGATTTCTTTACTTAAGGACAAACTTCCTAACAAGTAAGTCTGTCCAAAAGACGGAAGGGCTTTCTTAGAGATGGAAGGGGCCTTAGAGACCATCTAGTCCAACCCACTGACCAAAGGAATCCTCACTGTAATATCTCTGATCAGAGATCCTCCTTTCTCTTTTTGAAGACCTTCAAGGAAGCTGGACCAACAATGTCTCATGGCATCCCATCGCACTTTGGTATGGCTCTCACAGATAGGAACGTTTTCCTCGTATAAAGCCTCTATGCTTTTCCTTACATCCTGCCCCACTGCTCCTTGTTGTACCCACTGGGGTCAAAGAGAAGAAGCAGAATCCCTCTTCCCCGTGACAGTCCTTCAAACACTTGACACTTCAAAAGACCCTATGCTGACCGCTCTAAGGCTTCTCTCCTCTCTAAGCTGACCATGCCCAGCTCCTTTTGTCACTTTGCTTGTCCTCTCTTGAAACTTCTCTGGCTTACTCATCCCCTTCCAAGTACCATGGTGCTCAGAACTATGCACCATACTCTCAATGTGTCTGACCTGGGCAGAGTACTGTGGCACTGTGATTCCTGGTAGCCAGGGTCTCTTGCATTGCAACATCAGACACCAATGGAGGTCTTCCTATGGAGTTGGATGATTGCTTATGGCCTTTGTTAGAGTGTGATTCCATTTCATGTTTAGGGCAGGTATAGACAGCTGCTGATAACCCTTCCAGCTCTGGAATTCAGTGATCCTGATTCTGGTTGGGGCGAGGAAAGCACTTTGTGAATTTTTGTAGTATATTAGAACTATGAACAGCTCCAATTTTTAAAGATATCTTTGGTTTGCCAAATAAATGGCTTCAAATTTCCAGCATCTTGGGTTTCAGCTGGATTAATTGGAGCACCTGTCTAAGAAAGAGGAGATATGGTGGTGGTCTGTAATGGGAATGCAAATTTGGAAGATCTTCCCTGCCCCTAGGCTAAAATGCACCTGAAGCCTGGGGAGGGAGGCTTGTTTTTCAGTAGATACTTCTTGATTGGCCAGTGAGTCAATAAGGTTGTTACATTCTCTGAGCCAGGAGAAGGCTATATAAGCCCTGATGTGTAGCTTTGTTTTGGGACTCACTTTCAGAAGTATTCTGTGATTTGATCTGAATTCTGGGAAGCCGTTGTTGAGAGTCCCCCGGCTTTGAAAAACCCAGAATGTGGAAACCCAGATGTTGACTGGGTATGGATGTAATGGTTGGACAGTTTGGAAATCTGTCTACTTGATGTTTCTGTCTTGATAATTATGCCTGTATACTTTGAGGTTCAGGGTGCTGACCTTTTCTCCTGAACAAGGTAAACGATATATGTCTGACTGATTAAAGTAAGCTTGTTAACCCATTTTGAGTTGCTTTCCTTTAACAAAGCAGATCCAAGAACCTGTGTGAGCAGGCACCCTGGGGACACTGGGGTGCTTGCTGCAACATGGTCAAGCCCCAACAGGGTCTTTCTTGATGAGTTATTATCTTTGTTGCCCAATGAGTGGACAGCTCCTATGGGCCAGAAAGCAGTGTGGTTTTTGTGGACTTGGTGATTCTTGGGAAAGATATTTGCAAAGCTATGTGAAGGGTAACCCACACCCCACCCCACCTCTACACACCCCGGGTGCCTTGTGTAATCTAGGGGTGTCAATAACTTGGAACAGATGGTGCCACCTGATTAGGGTGGTTCCCTGCCCAGAGTTCTTGATGGAGACCATACATAAGGCTCATTTGAGGATCTGATTCAGCAGAGAAGCACACTGACCTGACCACGCTGGCAGCTGGGAGCTCTAGCTCCAGGACAGATTGAGCTTTTCAAGGTCAAAGTTGAGGCAGTGGACGCCTTCTTGTCTGGACATGGCAGCAGGTGAGGAGTTCTATGCCAAACTTCTTCATCCCAACAAAATCCAGTGTGGTGACCAACACATACCCAGGCTCTCCATTGCAGGCAGCAACAGATGTCCTCATGTGGTACCCTTGCTGATCTGTTTGGGGATCTCTCTCTAGATGCCTTGGCTTCATTCATGACAAGTTGGAAAAGGAGCTGGTGGAAATTCTAGAAGGCATCTTAGGGGAAGAAGGTGGTCTGACAGCCAAAAATGCAGCTTTCAGGGAATCTTAAGTTTCACTTACTCCAAGTTCCCTTAACCTTCTTTCTCTCTCTCCCCCTCCCTCCCTCCACCTCCTCCTCTCTGCTTTTGGCTGGGAACTTTTCCCTGTCCCCACATCTTAAATCAAAGGGAAGTCCTTTGAAATATACACTCACCAATTTCAGCTTCCCATCGTCCTCACCTTGTAGCAGAGGAGAGGGTTGTCAGGCTTGCTTTAGGAGCCAGCTCCTAAGAGAAGCAACCTGTCTAAATAGAGCAGAGTCCAAAGAAGGTGAGTTCCTAGGGGACAGCTCTCTTCCGGCATCCCATGATCATAATTGGAAGCCCTTCCAGCCCATCTAGTCCAAGCTTCCCGCCCATCTAGTCCAGGCTTCCTGCTTCCAGCTCTAGCAGTGGCCTCTGATTTCCCTCCTGCTCTAATTTCCCTCCTGCTCTAGGGCTATGTCTCCATGAAGACAGATTTCCTTCCATTCTAAGCTTACAAGTAGGGAAAGAGCAATGGGGAGGGAGAGGATGCTCAGAAGATGTGACAAAATTTGTGCACAAGAGAGATACAAAGTACTAAGTGAGGTTGAAAGTCAGAAACATATTTTGGATTGGGAAGATCAAGGAGGGAAGATTTAGGGAAGGAATAGAATTTCCTATGATTATAGAGGTCGAGCTGGAGGCACCTCAGGGGCCATCTTGTCTTGCCCCTGCTTTAGACAAACAAAAAACTCAGCTCCTCTTCTCACCCCGTCCCCCATTCCACAACTGACCTAGATTGGATTTGAACCTGGAACTCTGTGTCCAAGTCCTGAGCTCTTCCCAACTGCCTGATGCTGCCCCATAAACGTCTGTGAGCTTGAATTAAATGAATGCATCTCAAAAGCAGCTGTAGCATTTCCCTATGAAGAAGGAGAGCCCAAGGATGTTAAGTGATGGCCAAGGTCACATAGATTGTATCATCTGATCTGATTGGAAAGGGCTTCTGAGAACAAAATAGGACTTTAGGTTCTGTAACGCAAGCCCACATCTCCCATGTTCCAGATGAGGACAGAGAGGTGGTGACTTGGCCAGGGACACATAGCTAGGAGCCATCTAAAGTCACCTCCATCCACTCTAACACCCAGTCTCTATCTCAACTGAAATAAGAGTAAAGAAAAGAAAGGCAGGGTTTCAGTGGATCTTCCCCCCTCAAATTGATAAAATTTTATTTATTATAGTAAGGGAGGAAGAAGACTCAGTACTATGTTTAGGATTCCTTATTTTTCCCTTCATTTGTTCATTATCTATTTAGTTACGGGGTGTTACAGTGGAGTTCAAATTTGCCCCCAGACACTTACTAGCTGTGTTTACTAGTTGTTTGCCTCAGTTTCCTCATCTGTAAAATGAGCTCCATCATCCAAAACCCCAAATGTGGTGCCAAAGAGTCAGACACGACTGAACAACAACAAAATGTATTTATTCATTTTTTGATTGGGGGAGGAGGCGTTTGGGGTGGAAGTGATCTTTAAACTTGGTAAAGCTGGCTAGTCTCAGGCCATGACTTGCTTTGTTGTGACACAGTCCATAGTTCCTTCCTAACCACCATCCCACCCTTTTAAGAAGAATTGAAAACACAAGAACATGACATTTATTACTGCACTGTATACGAAAGATTTAGGAAGCCTGAAAATAAATAAATATGTATCTATACACATGCAGCAGACATATACACGTATGTGGAGGTTGCTTTATGAAAACAGCTCCTGTTTTGTCTGCTGAAGTTAATTCCAGTAGTTTTGTGTTTTCTTTACTATGGCTTTTTGGACTTTAGAATTTTCAAAGGGGAGGGGGGATTCTGGGAGTTGCACAGAGCCCCCAAATGATGCCAAGCTGCTTTTTCATTCTTGATTTTTCACTCTGTCCAGTTAGCACCCATCTGGTGAGGCCAATTATCTTTTGCTTAAAACTGTAAAATCCGGGTGGGGGTTGATGTTGAAAAGGAGCTTGGAGGAAAAAAAGAAACAACCCTCAAATGTTAAGTATTTGGAAATCAGAGACTTTCAGTTTCTGGGTTGAAATTACAGCTGTTGGCAGAGCTTGATTTTTTTTTTAACTTTTCAAGTTACAGCAAGCACGTTGCCAATAGTTGGAATCGTCAGGGGGAGGCCCTGGGCCCCTCTGGTTTAAATCTAATCTGCTTGAGAGATCTGGCAACAGGTGCAGATACTCTTACAATTCTCTGCCCTGCCTTTGATTCTTTTCACCCAACACCCTGTAGGGATTGGGGCTCATCATCTTCATAACAGCACGATACTGTTACATGGCTAAAAGACAAGAAGCCAGACTTTCTTTCCTCCTGGCTTCGTGGGAGTCAAAACATCAGGTTTCTCCTGTCTCTCTTTCCCAGGCCTTTTGGGGGGTCAGGGGGTGGGGAAGGGGGGAATGAGTCCTGTCATAGCTAATTGACTCTCGGGGTGCTAAGAACTGCTATGTCAGGTTGGGCTGAAGTCATGCACGTGTGTGTGGCTGATTATCTGGTCCCAGCTCAGGAAGAGTCTTGAATCAACACGCACAGTACCTACCGTGAGGATGGGGAAAATAATTACATGACTTCTTTTTGCCATATGTAACTCGAGGCGGGGGTGGATTTTTGTTGGTGCTTACACCCCGTTCTATTTTAAATAAAATCTAATTGAGGTGGAGGTTGGGGCAGAGATAGGTACATGAGGTACCACATCTGAATTTTCCCCGTGGTAGATTTTTGCACAAACCACCCTGCCTTTTGGGGCTGGGAAGCCATAACCCCTGGGGGGCTTGTTTTTCTTCTGTCTGGGGTTGTAGATCACAGGTAAGGTGAATGCCTTCTACAGGTATCAGAATTTGCAGATGTCCCCATAAGACTGTAAGATTTTTGAAAGCAAGGACGATTTTTCCCCTTTTTTTGTATCCTCAGTGCTAAAGCACAGTGCTTGGCACATAACAGATTATTAATTAAAAAAATAAAAAATAAATAAAGATATAAAATAAATAAATAAAAATAATAAATAAATAATCCTTGTCTGTACTAGACATAAACTGAAGCCCAGGACCTGAATTAAAGTTCTTTCTAGAGCAATTTATGATGTAGAAAAAATATCAGTCTTGAGGTACTTGAGTTTATGTTAGGAGGCTAACCAAACTGCCTTCCTAAGGCTCATAATTTGGAAAGGTGATGAAAGTTTTGTTTTTGTCCCCCCCCCCCATTCTGCCTTTGGAGAGACTTCATGAGAAGGGCTAGGACTCCAATATCATCCTAGGAGAACCTTACCTAGGATGGAAAAATGGGGCCTTGAAAAATCAATTCAATTCAAATCCTGTGACCTTGGACAAGTCACTTTCTTCTCTTTGGACTTCTGTGTCTTCTTTTGAAAAAGGAGGGAGTTGGGTCAAATGATCTCTAAGGTACTTTCAGTCTCTAAATCTATAACCCTAATTACTGCTGTTGAGGACCGTCTATACTGCCCAGAATGAATTCCAGAACTCAGTTTAACCAGAAAGTCCTATTATGTGCCTGACGCTGTGCTAGTGCCAGGAATAGGAAGACAAAGTGAGTCAAGGATTCAGGAACCTGGCATTCCATCCCAGCAGGATCCTCCCCCTGAAATCCTCACACCCAGGTCATAGAAGCCTTAGCTTATTTCCAAGTTCAACACAAACACCTCCTCCTTCAGGAAACCTAGCCCTCGTCTTCCCTCGCTAGACCCAGCCCTTCAGAATGTTATGATCCGTGTCTTAACTGGACTGCAGATTTCCTCTCTAGAGGGAACTCCCAGGGAGGGACTACTGCAACCAGTGCAAATCAGTACCGTCGCTGCAGTTTAGAACTTGGAATGTCTCCTTGAGGCAACAGCTAAGGTTGAAGGCCTCGCTAAGTGGCACATGGAAAGCATGCCAGTCTTGGACAGCTCTCTCCCCACTATCCCAGGCTCGGTCTCCCCCAGAGGTTATTCTGTGGGTATATAGCTAACAACAGCAGACAGCGTTTATTTGTATTTACTATGTGCCAAGCACTGTGCTAAGGCTTGGACGGATGTGATCTCATTGGATCCTTGGGAGGTGAGTGCTACTATTACCCCCATTTTGCAGATGAGGAAACTGAGACATATAAAGGTTAAGCGACTTTCCCAAAATCACACAATATGTGTGTGTGTGTTTGCATATAATTCCATACCTATTATATTGAATTTCCCAAAAGTCACTGAGAGCAAGACAGTGCCATTTGGTTTATTTGATTTGTGTTCCCCGTGCTCAGGATGGTACCTGGCAAAGAGTAGGTGCTTAATGCCAGCTTCCTGAGTGGGATGGAAAGTTGCATGGCCTCATTAGACTGGAAGCTCTCAGAGGGAAGGGGCTACTTCACTTTTGCTGTGGTTTCTGCACCTTCTAGAACAGTACATGGTAGCAGAAGATGTTGGACAAAGGCTTGTTGAATGAATAAATTCTACTGGGGAAATAATTATATGCTGCGGCATATAATACTAATAGATAAACATGAAAGAAGCATCCAGCATAAATGAGAGAGGTAGGCTCAGAGCAGGAAAACCTGAGTCCAAGCACTGCCCCCATCAGATACTAGATGGGAGCAAATTTCTTGATCTCTTGAGGACCTAGACAACTCTCAAGGACAGTGTTAATAGAAGAGACTCTGCCCTGTGTTTGTAGAGAAATTTTCTCATTTTTCAGGTCCCTACATCAGTGAAATCATAGGCCCCAACTCCAAGAGGGGAACAACACAAAACAAAATCAACTTGGCGGTGCAGTGGATGCAGTGACAGGCCTGGCATTAGGGAGACTCACTTTTCTTAAATTAAATCTGGCCTCAGACACGCACTGACTGTGTGACTCTGGGCAAGTCACTTAACCCTATTTCTCAGTTTCTTCATCTGTAGAATGAGCTGAAACAGGAAATGGCCAACCACTCTAGTATCTCTGCCAAGAAAACCCCAAATGGGATCATGAAGAGTCAGACATGACTGAAATGACTGAACCACAAAAAAAAATATTAAGATCAGTTTCTATGTGGAGGAACTAGGGAGACTTGAAAATGCCTCCTGCATAGGAGTTCTTAACCTGTTTTTTTATTCTGGGACCCCTGAGTGACCAGTCCGATGAAACTTATGAATGTCTTCTTGGAATTATGTTTTCAAATGCAACAAATAAAGTACATAAATTCAAGAAAACCAATTATATATGTATGTGTGTGCATGTACAGATACACATATATGCGTGTATGTATATATGTGAATATGTACATATATACATTTATATCAAAATAGTAAAAGAAAATAATTTCACAAAGCTCAGGTTAAGAATCTTTGATTAGAAGGTGGCCCCTGAGCTATGCTTTGAAGGGAACTGGGTAAATTAATGTATCTTCATGTGAAATGTTATCCCCACTATGAATGGAGCCATTTCAGGTTGCAAAGATCTGCCAGTACAAGAGAATTTCATTTCCAGGCTTTCTTTGTGCAGATCAAGTGCTCAGCACACCAAATTGAACGTGGGGATGATCTCATGGGCTGTGCATGCTGGTCCACCAAGTGTGTGCAGAGAACATGAGGAAGGCTCGCTGAGCAGGCCGTTATAAGCCAACGACAGGAATCAGCTACCTGGCCCAGGACCACACCACAGACTTGCAGGCATGACCAAAAATGTCCTTTTCTGAGCTGAGTCCTGCAGGAGACTCGCATTCTGTTCAGTGCTTGTGGTCTTTCGTCTTGGGGACTTGTGATCAGTGGCTGAAACACAAACCCCTGAGGATAAAGTTTGAAAGATAAGTCCCTGGCCCTTCAGCTCCTTTGCCAAAGCCTTCCTAACCCAGGAAAGGGCTGCTGCACACTGAACACCCATTTATTATTTCATAGGCAGAGCGAGTGTGTGTTTGAGTGAGCAGTCAAAAAAAAAAAAAACAACCAAAAACACACATTGGTTGGGGTAGTTGATAGAGTCCTGGGTTGGAGTAAGGTTCAAATTCTAATATTGCTCACACTCAGTACCTGTGTTACCACAGGAAATCATTGATCCTTTCCGAGTCTTTATCTGTAAAATGGGAATGAAAAGATCTGAAATAGAGGCATTTATTTCACAGGGTTGTGAGACAAAGTATGGGGAGTGTTTTATAAGTTCTGAAGGGATCTTGTGCATCTGTCACTGCTGGTGGGGGTGATGGGAAATGGGAAATCTTTCAATCTTGTGTCTGAAACACAATTGGTCCATGACTATTGGGAGTGTGTCCATTATGAGACTTGCTTATGTGAAAGAGCTAGCTCTGAGCTGAGAAGCAGGATCCATGGCATAGGCATTTCTTTTTTTTAATTTTTATCTATCTTTAATGCATGGGATAAAACAAGAATAATCACAGTATAATAAAAAAGATTGCCATGAAACTGCAAATCTATTATGTAAAACTTGCTGTTCCTTTTAGATATATAAGAAAGTTACCATGTAAGCTTCTTTTTTTCTTTTCTTTCTCCCTTCCCTCACTAGAAAGAGCTACCATTAGACACAAATGTATGTATGTATATATGTGTGCATGTATATATGTATATACATATATATATAAAACCATTCTATACATATTTCCATTTTTCAATTATTTAGCTCAGTTAAGCCTTCACATATTAATATAGCAAGTTTTTACTCATCACCCTGACCCCACCTAACTAAAATTGAAAAGATCCCATAAGGTTTTTTTCCAATTTTTTTTTGTTAGTGAAGGCCTTAATGAGTCACATAATCACACAATCTCAGGATATACCTATATTTTTTTCCCCTGGTTTTGTTTATTTTCTTTTATATCATTTCTTCTAAGAGTGGTTTTTAAGGCCAAATTCCAGCGGCAATAGGGAGCCATTGAAGTTTTGGGAGCTTGTAGTTTTGGGAGCTAGGCTTTTGGGAAATCATTTTGGTAGCTGAGTGGCAAATGAATTGGTGCTGGGAGAGGCTGGAAGAAGCAGGAAGGTGAGTTAGGAGACCACTGTAATAGCTCAAATGAAAGGTGATGCAGTTCTGTTCTGACAGGTAGAGCCCAGGACTTGCTCTCGAGGAATTTCTCATCTAATTGGGGAAAAAAAATATGCCCAACTCTGCTTTCTGTGCCTAATTGCATGTGAATTATTCCATACTCCCTTATGCTAAGGGTGTCCACTTTGGTTTCCTCATCTGCATTTCCTTTGGATGGCTGCTGGTACTGGGGACAGGGAAGGATAGAAAGGCTAAGCTAGAATCCAGAATCCTCTCCTCTTCCAAATGCACATCTGGAATTTCAGCATCTGTTTCACAGCCTCTCGCTTGGATTTGTCAATGAGTCCTTTGGGTGATGTTTCCAAGGATAGGGTAAGTTAGCTGTTAGATTTGGGTCTCCATGCTCGCACTGAGATAATCTCTTCAGAATCCCAGGATGCTGGAACTGCCAGAGAATTGGCAGGTCATCTGTCCCAGCACCTTCATTTTTGCAGATGAAAAACCAGAGACTTAGAGAATTTACTTTAATAGAAAAGAAAGGTGTTGAAATAAAGAGGTCTGGATTTGGAACCCAGGGCTCCGACGGTGGGACTTGGAATGCAGGGCTCCAATGATGGGGCTTGGAATCCCACCTTTGCTCAGTTGCTTACAACTTGGATAATTTTCAATAAGAAACTTTGGTTTTTTGGGCCTCATTTTCCTCATCTGTAAAATAAAAGGGTTGGATTGAACGGTCCCTTCTAGTGATTCATTGATGGTCTTGATCACCATCTTTGTTCCTCATCAGTCTAGGAATGATGTTAAGAATAGCAATTTATGTTTATTTTGCACTAAGATTTTCATTAGTACTTTACATACATTATCTTATTTGACTTAAAACCTAGTAAGCCAGGCTCATATGACCCAGGAATGCTGGGAGGGAAGCCCTATTGTTAGCCTCATTTTATAGGTGAAGAAGCTGAGGGTTGGGAAGACTAAGCCCCCTGCCCAGACTATGGTGGCATCTGATGTTTCCATCAAACATGGCACATTCTAGAGTTTGGAATTTGGAGTCAGAGGGACCGAGTTCTAATTCTGGCTTAATAACTTGCTACCACAGTGACCTTGTGCAAGTCCCCTTCCCTTTGGGGGCCTTGAGTTTCTTCCCTAGAAAATGAGCTTGTGAGCACACTGTGAATTTGATATACTTAGTCTTGGCCCCAGAGAAGAAAGGAAGAAATGTGCCCCTTTCCTTGAATACATGGGCAGCATTATCTGTGGAAGGCTACACATGCCAGAAGTTGCCTCGGTGTTGGTGGGATTTGTTTCACTGTTTGTAATAAGGAAAGGCACACTTGGTTGGAGGTAAGGGGAAAGGAGTGATTTTTTTTCAAATGACTGATAAAAACAATAACAATAAAAGGCATTACTTTTTAAAAAATAGGAAAATAAAATAAAATGAGGAGATTCCATTAAATGACCTTATAGGTCCCTCCCAGCTTTAAATCTAGGAAACATCGAGGGTTTAAATTTTAGATAATGGAAATTATTCACTGGCAGTCTCTCGCTGACATTTTTTTCTTTCCCCTTTACCAAACATTATCAAGTATTGATAATGATGTATTGATGAGTATTGATTTTTGTTATGAACCATAAGTGTTTGTGAAAAAAAGGATGGCAGGGGGAGGTATTTTGTTTTTGTTTTTTATGTGAGAGACAGAAGATAAGAACTGGATAGATCTATTATTTCATTCTTAGGGGAATTCCCAGGTGGGAAAAGTCTGTCTACTAATACAGGGAAGACCTTTTCTGCTTTCCTCCTCTGCCTCTTATCAGTAAGAATTATGTTAGTATAAACATACATATGTGTGTATACACATTTGTATATGCACATATACACATCTCCCAAGGCTCCCTAAGCCCCTTTGGGTCAGTTCTTAAGCCAAAATCTTTCCCTGTGAATATCTACCCTCCTCACTATTGCCTCTATCTCTCCCCTGCAAATCAGTGCCCTCCTTCTTTCCCATGTCAGCCATTCTTATACAAAGTGCTCACCCTGTCCACAGCATTGCCACAGGCACAGGAGGGATCCAAAGTTTAGACAAGCCTTAGTCACTGTCTTCATGGAGCCCAAGCTTTCATAAGTTCCTCGAAGCTATATACAAAATAGAAAATTGAATCTGTTGTCTTCCATTTCTTCACAGTTCCCCTGGGCTTCCAAAGTTATCAGTTAGCAAGTCATCTTGGCTATGAATTATTTGGAGGGGCGAGGAGAGGATCTCAATAGTCTTTTAACTGCCAACAATAGGCATTGAACCCTAAAGGTGGAAGTCAACCACACATTACCAGAAATACTGGGGCTATATATATATGCCCAGCCCATGGACACCCCAGAAGCCACCTCCAAGGGAATTCATCTTTCTCCAGCTGATTCCAATGTTCCTTCTCCCACACACCCCATTTCTTTATTAATTCAGTTCACCCGGCCTAATATGGTAAATGAGGAGAGGAGCAAAATGGCACTACCTCTCTTCCACTGGCCTCTCTATCAATCAATCAATCAACACGCATTTGTTAAATGCCTGTGGGTAAGACATGCCGTCACACTTCTCCCAAGATTTCCTTTTTGTTATGTAGAGAAAAGAACTGAGTTGAGACTTGAGTTTTCCACAAATTCATTTGCCAAAAGCCAAGTCACTTAATGTTTCTGGAACTCAGTTTCTCATCTGTAAAAATGAAGTGTTTGGATTGCTTGATATCTAAGGAGTTCCGTACCTTCCATGGCTTTCTGATTCAGGGAAAGAATGAGAATTAATACAGCCTGCCAGGCTATCTATGCCTCCTCATCCCGTCCATGAGCTCCTCTGTGTCTGCTAAAGGGAATCTACCCCTTGGGCTGGGTGCTCGCCTCTAGCTCTCTCCACATCACCTGCTGCCCAGTCCATGGGAGCACAGGCTTTCCCACCATCTTCCCTCATTTCTGCTGTTTCATTGCCCCAATGCCCTTTCTGCTCATGTGTCCCTCAGGTGACATCCTTTATTCTGCTTTTCCCATGGAATTCTCCACTGGTAACATGTGGTGGCTGCTCCCCTGGCCTTTCAGAAAGCCATAACTTTAATTCCATGACTTAAAGCCTTCAGGGGAAGAGCAGTGAAGTCCTCCAAAGGGTCTGAGATCTGAGGGTATGGACCACAGCCGCACCAAGGCTATGCATCCTGTGTCATTCTTATCCGTGTCTGTCACTGTGTCCCCCTCAGGGAGCCTGCCCAATGTGTTGGGAGCCTCCTCTCTTTCTCTTAACATCATGAGACTACAATGAAGCTCTCTGGTCATCACCCTGTCATTCCCCACTCTTTCAGGTCAATAAGCACTTCGTGGGGGGTGGGGAGTGCATTTAATTCTAATTTTGTTTTCAGTTCCAAATGTTCCCTATCATCTTCACTTCCTCCCACCACCCCACTGAGGAAACAAGAAAAACACAACTCATTATAAAAATGTAGTCAAGCAAAGCAGGCTCTTTTATTAGCTATGCCCCCCCCCCAAAAAAAAAGCCTCAGTCCACACTCCAAGCCCATCGGTTTTCTATTAGAGGAGAGTGGTAGGTTTAATCATATCAGTATAAGTCCTCTGGAATTATGTGCCACTTGTTCAAGTTTTTTTCAAGTATGGTACCTGTCCAGGTATTTTAAGCAGCTATCCTGTGTCAGGTATTGTGCTAAGCCCTCAGATACCAAGAAAGGTAGAAGACAATCATTGCCTTCAAAGAGTTCACATTCAAATGGAGGAGACAGCACACACATGGCTAAGCACAAATAAGGTATAGACAGGACAGATTGGAGATTAATCACACTGTGAAGGCATTAACATTGATGGCTACTAGATGGGGCTTTAGCAGAGGAAGCCAGGACGCAGAGATGAGACTGGAGAGAATCCTGGGAAGGGGGGAACAGCCAGAGAAATGTGCCCAATTGAAGGACAGAGTGAATTCTGTGCAGAACAACATGGAGGCCAAAGTCAATGAATGGGAATGAAGAGTAGAAGCCGGAGAGTCAGGGGCCAGGGGCCAGAGGGCTGGCAAAACCCACCGAAGGCATTTGAGCATTTGCTCCCTGAGGACATTTTAGTATTTTATTCTTCCAGATTCACCATTTGTCACAGGGTACAGCCTGCTTGCCATCACTATGTTACCCTCTATGGGAAATTCCCTTTCAATGTAAAGCCTGTGTGTTCCATGTCTTGCTACTCTACAGGATTAACTCTAGAATGTTGGTATCAAATACAGTATCTGAGCCTCTGTTCAAGGGAAGCTAGGGTCCACTATAGGACATCCCCAAGGTAATCTGGCCTGCTCCCCTCTGCCTTTTCCATTATGAGCCCATTCATTCACCATCCTCAGAGTCCTTCTGAAATATATGCAGTAAGTCAGCAGCCATATCAGTTTTCTGTATATGTTCCTATCCAAGTAGACAGTCTTGACTCAGTTGGTGTTTACTGTGTGGATAATCAGAACAAACTGCCTTGGATGCCCATGGATTCTATGTCCGAGTCTCTTCCATGTTCTGAGCCTTGATTAATTTAGTACAATGCCATCCTAACCCATTAAATGGCAAATATGAAAGACAATATTTAACTAACCCTCCAGATGTTATGTGTAAGAACCTAGAGTTGAGAAAAATTGTTGTGGTACAGTAGAAAGAATGCTGGCTCAGAGTCGAGGTCAGCCTTTGCCTCTGACAAACCCCTATGTTTGGACAAGTTAATTCACTTTTCTAAACCTTGGTTTTCCCACTTATAAAGTGGGGGAGGGGAGGGAGGGGACCTCTGATCTATTAGGTAGCATTTCTATAGCACTTTAAGATTTGCAGAACACTTTGCCTTTCACTCTCACCACAATTGAGGAGGATAGGTACTTTATGATCCCTATTTTACATATGAGGAAACTAAGGTAGACAGAGTTTAAATGACTTTCTCAGAATCACTCAGCTAAAAGGGTCTGAGGCCACATTTGAACTCAAGTCTTCCTGATTCCAGGTCTAACTCTTAATCCACCATACTAGTCCAAAATCTGCACTTTTTTAGTCTTACTTGTATGACGTTGGGCAAATCACTTTTCATTTCTGGGCCTCCATTCCATCATTTGATGGAGGGCTGACCACATGGCCTCTGAGTGTCTTTTTGATTGTTCAGTCTCCTATAATTCTACCTGTGTGACCCTGAGCAAGTAATTTAACCTGTGTTGGCCTCAGTGTCTTCATCTGTAAAATAGGGGAGTTAGACACAATGATGTCTGATGATACTTCTAGCTCTAGATTGATGACGTATATGACAGGGTTGAATATTCTAGGTTTGGGACTTTCCAGAATATACTGTTAAAAACATAAATGTGTTTGGCTCTTTCCTAAACTTGGTGCAAGATGAAACTTAGGGAGAGGAACCTGGTGAAATAAGTCCAGTCCAGAGTTTTATTACAGGCCTGTAATTAAGTCTGGCTTTGCTCTACCTTCTAGGTCAGAGACTGAGTTCCAAGGGAGTAGTGTTTCAGGGGAATTGGAGCTGATTTATAGGGTTGGCAGGAGAACTTGTAAAACTGTGTGTCAAACCCAGTCTTTCCACATGGATTCAGCCTGAGCCAAGAAGAGGACCCTGGGGTTTCACACAAGCTCTATGTTGAGTGTGGAAGTTACTTGGAGAGAGAAGCTTATTGGGAGAATTTGTCTTATTCTTTTTTTTCTAGAATATTGTATACAGATGGAGTGAATGTGATGAGTAAAAGTGATGAAATATTCATTTTATTTGCATGGGAGACTGATAAACAGTCATTTCAGGTGCTCACCCCGCCACATACTCATTCCATAGAATTGAGGGCTTACAAAAATTTTAGGAAAGATAACATTCTGACACATAAAAGGTAGCAGATAAACTCAACTCAATACACATTAAGTTCCTCTTATGTGTTTCAGGGAAAAAATTCAAACCATCCCTGTCCTCGAGGGGCTTATTTTCTACTTCTTTTTTTCCGTCTGTGAGGGGGGACCTTTAAGAATTGTACTCGTTTGTACGAGGTCATTACATATTATCTCCCCGACCCCCATTAGATCATTTTTGCCTCTCTTTGTATTCCACCACACTCAACACATCTAGTATGTAGTAAGTGCTTAATCAATGCTGTCTGGCTTGACTTGACTTGGTTCCTGGCTCCCAGGTGATGGTTCTAGACATCTACGTTAATCTTTTGATGTGAAAGATGTCTTTTGAGAATGGAGATTGGAATGGGTATGATAAGGGTCTTTAACAATGGGGTCATACCCAATAGAAATAGATCCCTACTGGCCACACATTGACTTAGAAAAGCACAAGATAACATTAACTATGTTGTATTGTATTATTATTTATTACAGTGAACATTTCTCCATTACGTTTAGGTTTAGATATGGAAGAACTTCAGTCAGCCCAACACCTCTCTTATGGAATTGGAGCTCTCAGAGGTTACATAACTGGGCCATGGTCCTATAGGTGGCAAGGAACAGAGGGAAAGATAAATTCATGCTGTCTGGCTCCAAATCCAGCGCACTTTCTGATGAGTCACATGCTACAGTAATAGACAGGGCAGGAGGAAGGAGTCGCGTATGCTGCTCTCCAATATGCAAAGTGGGAGAGGAAAGACTTGAACAGAAAAAGGTGAAAATATTAACAAAACCCCAAAACTCTTTCATTGAACAGGGAGTGAGGAGACTACATTCATAGAATGTCAGAGTGAGAATAAACCTCAGACTTCAGCTAGTCCAGCCAAGATCAATCCATTAACAAGCATTTATTAAGATGTGCCAGGCATTATGGTCAGTGCTGGAGATGCACAAAGAAGCAAAAGACAGTCCCAGCCTTCAAAGAGCTTGTAATCTATTAGAGGAGAAAACAAGCAAAAAAATGTCCAAAACAATCTCTTTCTCTCTCTCTCTCTCTCTCTCTCTCTCTCTCTGTCTCTCTCTCTCTCTCTCTTTCTCTCTGTCTCTCTGTCTTTGTCTCTCTCTCTCTGCCTATCTATCTATCTGATAAATAGGAGAAAATGAATAGAGAAAAAGGCACTAGAATGAAGAGGGATTGGGGAAAGCTTCCTGTAGGAGGTGATATTTCATTTGGGACTTAAAGGAAGCCAGAGAGGATTTAAGCAGAAATGCATTGGTTCTGTTACTAGCCATCAGTGTGACCATGAACAAGTTAAAACCTCTTGGCTTTGCTTTCCTTACCTAGTAAATGAGAGAATTAGACTCAATGACTCTCAAGTTTCTTTCTCACTTTTGATTTATAGCTTATGAACATGACAGAAAGTGGTTATGCAGCCTATGGTTAAAGAGGCACCAATGGGGGAAGAGGAAAGAAGTAGAGGGATGGTTCTTGCTAGGGAAGGCCGTAAAGTACAGGACAAGGAACACTGGCTTTAACACCATGACTTTGGGCAAAGAACTAATAGCTCTGTGTCTCCATTTTCTCATTTGTAAGATAAGGGTGAGTGAGCCTTAGTAACCTTTGAGACCTATGATCTCCAGAGAAGCACATCTCATCATTAGAGAGGTTTGACCATTATAAATTTAACAACAAATAAAATCAAAACTCTCTTTCTTTTGTTTTTTGTATGCACCCAATCCCTAACTGATCATAGATTGGGTTCAGAAGGCTTTAAAATATGATACACACACACGAGAGATAGAGACAGAGAGAGAAATACCAAGAGAGAAACAGAGATAGAGAGGGACAAAAACAGACAGAGAGGCAAAGCTACACACACACACACACACATACATACATACATGTATGTATATGTATGAATATTTGTATATATAAGTATATATATGTATATGTATATATGTGTGTGTATACACATATATTTGTAATGAACCTGTGTCTTTGTACTGATTTGGCTGAGATGTCTACTTTATTTTGTCCCTTCACTTCATCTTTACATCATCTCATAAAATATTTATTTGATTTATCCTGTCTCCACTAGGCAAGATCTCTTTATAAAGAGTTTTTATTGGACCTGACAATCTGGGGATTGTAGGAACCCTAAAAGAGCCAGGGGAAGTCACCTTATGGCAGCTAGCTCATGGCATTTGTGAAGGTTAAAAGATTCAAGAGAGAGATGATTTCTGGGTAATTGATCATTTTATTAATAATCCTAGGATTTTATTAATAAATGGAATGATTGTTTGGCCATCTCTCTCTTGGACCAAAGAAGAATCATGGTGGTGGGCTCACAGTTTATATACCCTTGGAAAAGTGGGTGTTCCTCAGAGTAGCAATCAACTTTGATTGGTTAACAAGTAAAGAGAATAATGAATATTATAATGAAAGGTAGAACCATTCTAATGAAGGGCTGGGGCATATAAATTTATGTCATTTACTTCTAAATTGCCCTGCCTTGGTCAATCTAATCAAAGAATTTATCCCCTCCTAAACTTGTGTGGAGCATAATGGGCTTCCCCATCTTATATTAAATTCTTTGTAAAGTTGGATGGGGTTTGACCAAGATTGAAGAGAGTTAATTCAATCTCTTTATCAGTAATGTCCTTCAGAGGCTGAATGTTAAAATGAAGATTTTAGAAAAAGTGGGAACTCTGAATCTCCTCAAATCATTGATTATTAATAATAATTTCTCTCCTCTCCTCTCACTTTGCTCAACAAAACAAGTCAGGGTGTAGGTTTTCCTCAAGTTCAAGCCTCAGAAAGTACGTCTGGGTTTTGGATGATGGGGTCAATGACTGACTTCTCAGCTAAGCACATTCTTCTGCACTGTGTACAAAAACTAGAATAATGCT
The DNA here is from genome assembly GCF_028583685.1 of Petaurus breviceps papuanus. Lineage (NCBI taxonomy): Eukaryota > Metazoa > Chordata > Mammalia > Diprotodontia > Petauridae > Petaurus > Petaurus breviceps. The sequence goes on along the minus strand of NW_027185852.1, from coordinate 16,492,621 downwards.
TAATAATCCATTGGATTAATGAACTCTTCCCTCATTGTGCCCATCTTGGTACAGCAGGGTATGACTAGGCTAATCAGACAGTCAATTAACACTTATAAATGACCATTGCATGCCAGATACTGTGCTAAGTGGTGGGGAGACAGAGATAAAAGACAGTTCCTGGTCTTGAGGTGCTCACAGTTTGATGGGGGAGGACAGCATGAAAATATAAATGTACAAACAAGGTATATGAAAAGTCAACTGGATGTGATGGTAGAGGAAAGGCCCTGGAATGAAGGTGGAATGGGAAAGGCATCCGGTAGAAGATGGGATTTTATCTGGGATAAGGGAAGTCAGGAGGCAGAGATGAGGAAGGTACATCCCAGGCATGAGGAAGAGCCAGTGAAAATACTCAGAAAATGAAGTGTCTTGTTCAAAAAATAGTGAGGTGGCCATGTCACTGGGTTGGAACATGTTGGAAAGGGGGAAGGAGGCTATAAGGAATGAGAAAATTGGAAAGGTAACAGGGCAAGTTATAAAGGGCTTTGAATAGCAAAGAGATGATTTTATGTTTGATCCTGGAGGTGACAGAGACTCACTGGAGTCTATTGAGTAAGAGGATAATGATGCAAGAACATGACTTTGGTGCCTGAATGGAGGATGGATTGGAGTGGGGAACAGACTTGCAGCAGGTGGACCCCAGAAAGTTGTTGCAATAGTCCAGGTGTGAGATGATGAGGGCTGGTGCTAGACTGATGGTAGGGTCAGAGGAGATATGGGAGGGGGGTATATTTAGGAGAAATTGCCAAGGTAAAATGATAGGCTTTTGAAGCAGGTTGGGGTTGGGGTGGGGTGAGAGACAGTGTAACTAGGAGGATGGTGATGTCCTCTACAGAAATAAGGCAGTTTGGAATGGGGGAATATTTGGGGGGTAAAGATTGAGGTTAGTTTTGGACATGTTGAGTTTAAGAACATTCCATTTGAGATGCCTGAAAGGCAGTTGGAGTTGTACGATTCGAGATCAGGAGAGAGGTTAGAGATGGAAAAATAGATTTGAGAATCATTAACATGGAGATCATAATTGAATCCAGGAAGATTAATGAAATCTCCAAGTGAAATAGCATAGAGAGAGAAGAGGACCAATGACAGAGCCATGTAGGGCAGCCACTGTTAGGGATTGTGACCCAGGGAAAGATTCACCAAAGGAGACTGAGGAGTGCTTAGCTAAGCAGAACTGGGAGAAAGGAGAGACCCAAGAGCTAAAGAGAAGAGAGCATCAAGGAGAAGAGGGTGATTGGCAGGGTCAGAAGTTGAAACTGAGAAGGATGAGGATTGAGAAAAAGCCAATGAACTTAGAAATAAGACATTGTGACTTTGAAGTAAGCAGCTTCCATTGAATGATGTGATCAGAAGCACGATTGCAGAGCTAAGAAAAGAACACCCCCAAGAAAGAAAGAAAGAAAGAAAGAAAGAAAGAAAGAAAGAAAGAAAGAAAGAAAGAAAGAAAGAAAGAAAGAAAGAAAGAAAGAAAGAAAGAAAGAAAGAAGGAAGGGAAAGAGGGAGGGGGAGGGAGGGAGGGAAGGAAGGAAGGAAGGAGGGAAGGAAAGAAGGAAGGAAGGAAGGAAGGAAAGAAGGAAGGAAGGAAGGAAGGAAGGAAGGAAGGAAGGAAGGAAGGAAGAAACATTGTGGTCAAGTCTATGAAACTACAAAGGGTTTTGAATGTGGTCCTAGAGGTGAATTATGTGTCTGTCTTTTGAAATCTGTCCTAAGTTCAAAGAATATCTTTCCTGGAAAGTGGGCCACCAGGTAATGAATTTATTTATTTACTTTTGACCAAAGCAATGCAAGAAAACCATTTAGTAACAGCAGCCGCAATAGTAACAGCAGCAGTGTCAGCCATAGTAAACATTTATATGATGATGCTTTAAAGTTCTCGAAATAATTTTACATAACAATAATTTTTAAATAATGCTTAATAATTACATCATCCTTTAAGCTTCTCCAAGTATATATGTATGTATGTATGTAGGTATGTATAAAATAAGTGCCTTTGAACTCTACAGTGACCCTGTTAGTATCATTATACTCATTTTACAGATGCTGAAACTGAGGCTATAAAAGGTTAACTAGATTATATAGCTAATGACTGTCAAAAGTGGAATTTGAATATAGCACTTTATCTACTATGCCCCTTAACTTCCTAATGAAGGCATGAGTTATGACCTCAATTATTGGTGACACTCCCTATTTTTGATGCTTTCCCCATGAAATTTCTTTATATTTAATATATGTGTATATATAAAATACACATATGTGTATATATGTGTGTATGTTTATATAAACATACATTCATGTATGCATACACACATACAATGTCCTCCAAGTAGAACATAAGCTCCTCTAGGGTGGAAGGTATGTTTTTTTTTTTTGCTGGTTGAATGAATGAATTAACCAGATTGATGGAATCCTGGTTCCTCTGAAACATGACCAAAGATAAATGTAATTTCTTTGGCTTTTCTTCACAGTAGAGAACCTTGCACCATATTGTTTCCTTATGCCTGGATTAGCAATGATGTGAAGCCTAAAGGTTTGCATCTGTTTGGCAGCTGCCAATGGCTGCGTTAACCATTCAGAACTGAACATTTCTAAAAAAATCACAAAGGATTGGGTCTGGCTTATTGATGCTGGGGAAAAAGCTATTAAGAAATGAAACCTTTTTGATTTGTTATAAGAGCTCAAAGAAGATTTCCTCAAATGGCAAAAAAATATTCTGGATGCTGGAACCAAAAGGGCACCCTGGTGTGTTTTCTATTTAAATGGAGACATGAGTAGATCATTCTATGTGCTTGAGGGTGCTCTGGCCCAGGGGTGAAATTCCCAGAGATTATTTTAACCCTCAGAATGATGAACTTGAATCTGGGAGAGACGATTGTTCTCTTCACAATAACTTGTTACCTCGTCCATGAGAGACAGTCTGTAGGGTAGTAGAGACCACCTTGTTCTGGAATCCAAGAAGGCCTGGGTTTAATCTCTATGGGACTGAGGTTGTGTCATTTAAACTCTCTGAGACTGTCTTTCTCCCCTCTATAACATCAGAATATTAAAACCTATACTATGTCCCCTGCAGGATTATGGTGATATTCCAATGACATATTTTATGAGAGTTTGCTTTTTGAACCTTAATGTACTGTATAAATGTTTACTATCATCATGATTTCTTTATCTCTAAGCTTGACTTTTTTTTGGTAGCAATTTTAGGCAAATGGATCTCTAATATATATATATTTGGGGGGAGGCAATCAGGGTTAAGTGACTTGCTCACAATCACACAGCTTTTAAGTATCTGAGGTCGAATTCAAACTAAGACCCTCCTGACTCCAGGACCGGTGCTCTATCCACTGCACCACCTAGTAGTCATGTCCTCAGAGGAAAATCCATCTCCTCTGGCAATGTGTTAAGAAGTTTTCCTTTGCATTCTCTTATTCTTCCTAATTATACCGAGTCTTAAGAAATGATACAGTAAGAGTATTGAAAAGCAACTGAGAAAGGAAGGAATTATCTATTACGCACCTACTATATGTAGGCAATATGCTAAGCATTTTATAAACACGATCTCATTTGATTCCCTACAACAACCTTAGCAGGAAAATACTATTATTGTCACCATTTGAGATAATATGTTTAAAGCTCTTAGTCTAGTTCCTGGTACATATTAAATGTTTAATAAATGTTTCCTTCCTTTCTTCTTTTTGTTTTTCACCTTCCTTCATTCCTTCCTCCCCAAAATCTGTCTAGTTCAGCAGTTCTTGACCTTTCTCATGTCAAGGACTCCTTGGCAGTCTGGTAAAGCCTATGAGCCTCTTCTCAGCAAAATAATTTTAAATCTATAAAATATAGCATAGGATTGCCAAGGGAACCAATAATATTGAAATTGTTATCAAAATGTAAAATGAAAACAAATTTAAGAACCCCAGATGGGGAACTCTTGGCCTCATATAACTTCCCACCTAGTATAGGGACACTCATTACAATATCTTGATGTATTTTCATCCAGTCACTTGAACACTTTCAGCAATGGGGAGCTCACTACCTTAAAGGTCAGCCCATTATATTTTTTAGATAGTCCTGTTAGAAGAGAAAAAGTTAAGTGTAGTGGTTAGTGTGCTAGTCTTGACGTTATTAAGATCAAATCTTTCCTCTGATGTGTGATAGTTTTGTGTTTCTGAGAAAGTGATTTAACCTCTCAGTACCCAATGCAACTCTAAGACTAAGTTAAAGGCCAGTTGTGGATTACATGGGTGAATAGATTTTCCATATGGCTAAAATAACAGCTCACTGAGAAATAATAGTCTTCCTAGCATTGAATTCAAATCAGCCTCTTAGAATCACTGCTACTCCCTTAGTAGAAATTGAGAATAATTTCACCATTTAGAACTTCCCAATCCTTTCTGTTTTTCAAAATCGTTACTCTATTATCCCAAGAACAAAAAAGACCAATGAGCAATAGGAACCTTTAGGATCCTTCCTCCCTGTCCTCTTGCCCCAAGACTTCTCCTCTCCAGGCCTAAGAACCGGTCCTTCATAACTATTCACAGCTCTCCCTTCTAACCCACTGACATCTTCCCTACCCATGTTATGGTGCTTTCATTAATAAAATGCAGACCTGAGATGATAAGCAAACTACCTTTTTATTCCCAGAGCCCACGTAGAAATGTCTCCCACCCTTAAAGTCAATCCATCCCAGCAGCCGGGACCCTCATGGGTAGTGGGAGCAGTGTTGCCCTCAGTGAGGCATCTCTTAGCGTAAGCCTCTAGTCATTCTGCATTCTTTCTCAGAGCCTCAATTCTTCCAGGCTTGATTTATTTCTTGTAAGCTGCATTTCAGGCTTAGAAAGAAACAGACACAATGCACAGGGGAGAGAGAACTGAATTTAGGGCACACAGTTATATTTTTTTTTCCTTTGCAGATCCGGTTTATAAATAAGCCTGGAGAGCACTCGCAATTAGAAAAACACATGTTATTTCTGAAGAAGGGAAAACAAGAAGTAACATGATAGACTTTCAGTGCACTTTGACCTTTCTATTCTGCTTCTCACTTCCCAAACCCCTCAAAATTCTGAGTGCCAAGCAGAGGAGGCTCAAAGCACAAGGCCTTCCTGGGCTCATTAGCTATTCCAGGGAGGTGAATGATGCATGAGCAGGGGACCTCCATGTTAATTTTCAATGTTAACCCTTCTAAATGATTGCAATCATGGCTGAACTCCAGGGAAGGTGGTCAGGGCCAGCCTCAGAGAAGACCTCTGGTGGAAAGGGTCTAGTGCAAAAGGTCTGAGGACAGAGACATGAAGATAGAAGGATGCTTCCAGGCCAGTAAGTTCAAACTTCTTCATTTTACATATGAGGAAACTGAACCCCAAAAGGAAGGAAAGACCACAGACCTGAGATTTTAACCCAGGTTCTCAGATTCTGAAGCCAGCAACCTAAGTCTTCTGTTTCTATTTCTCTTCCCAATGCCTACCAGAGTGCCTGGCACCAAGTAAGGAGATGCTTGTGAATTACTTGATCTGTGTCCCCAATGCCTGGTACAGAGTAGGTATTTAATAAATGTTTGAAGATTACTGAATGGATTTGAATCTCTAGTGCCTGGAAGAGAAGGCTTTTGATAAATGCTTATGGATTATTAATATCACCTGTGAGATTCAGACTTGATTTAAAGCCTTCTTAATATTTTCTGATGAATCTACTTAAGGAAGAAGCTAGGTAGGGCAGAATTACTGATAATTCAGGTAGTATGTGGCGAAGGGAGGAAGTAGACCTAGGTCTTCTTTGTTCCAAGGCTGGCTCTCCATGTCATCAAGCGATGGAATCTAGAACTGAGAAATTTCTAATTTAAATCCCATAAAAGTATGTTTATAGAAAGCAGCATTTATATTAAAACTTGCTCCAAAACTCTGCCATGAAAGGCTTCTTGGAAAACCAAACCAGGCTAGAGGGTTTTGTTTGATGATCATTATTGGAATTGTGTAAAATAGGCACCCACGGGTTCCATCTTGGTTCTGCCTCCAGATGCTTTGAGATTGACACATCCTCATCTTGAGCTAAGGATGTGGGTTATTTATCCACAGTGCCCTTGAAATTTTTCCAAACATTATCAGTTATAGAAGAATTGAAAAATCTCCATTTGTAAAAACCTAGAGTGAGAAATCAATTATCTAGATTAAAAAAATCATAAGAGCTTTAATTGCCACTGGTGGATAGTAATGACTTGATCTGGCATCAGTTCTCTGAAGTCTTATCATGCTTCTCTATATTTGTCAGTTTTACCTTTTCCTCAGTTCTGTAATGCCCCATGTCATTCATATGCCACAATTTGTTTTTTTTAATTAAATTTTATGTTTGTTTTTAGTTTACATAATTCATTTCCACAGGATTTTGAGTTGCAAATTTTTTCCCTGTCTTTCCCCTACCCACCACCCAAAAACAGTGATCCCACTGTATACTCCCTCCCCCAATCTGCTCTCTTCTATATCCTCCCCCATACCCCCTCTGACTTTCTAGTAGGACAAGATGGATCTCCATACCCAGTGCCTGTGTATGTTATTTCACATTTGCATGTACAAATAATAATAATAATATATATATTTTTAAATTTGATTTTACAACTTTTAATTCCAGATTCTTTCCCTTCCTCCCTCATCACCCACCCTTATTGGGAAGATAAGCAATTCAGTATAGGTTATGCATGTGTACTTACACGAAATATTTCCATAGTGAATATATTGTGAAAGACTGACTATATTTCCCTCCATCCTATCCCACCCCCAATTGTTCTATTATCTACTTTGACCCTGTCCCTTTTCAAAAATGTGTGCTTCTAACTTCCCTCCCCACCACCTGCCCTCCCCTCTATCATCCCCCCTCTCATCCCCTTCCCCCCTACTCTCTTGTAGGGCAAGATATCCTATTTAATGTGTATGTCATTCCATCCCTAAGCCAAATTCAATGAGAGTAAGGTTGAGCCATTCCCTTTTGCCTTCCTGTTCTTCCCATCCAATGTAACAGTTGTCCCTTTCCTCTTCTATACGAAACAATTTACCCCCATTCTGTCTCTCCCCATGTCCTTTCATTATATTCCTCTCTCACCTCTCAATTTCACCTTTTAAATATCATCCCTTCCTATTCAATTAATCCTGTGGCCCTCTGTCTATATATACTTGTACACATATATACACACACTCACATATGTATTCATATGTACATATACCCTCCTATATAGACATATATATATATATATATATATATATATATATATGTATACACATATAAACATTTATATTCCCTTCAGCTATCCTCATACTGAGAAAAGTTTCATAAGGTACAATTGTCATTTTTCCACATAGGCATGTAAATAGTTCAAATTGAATAAGTTCTTTATGATTTATTTTCCCTGTTTACCTTCTCATGCTTTTCGTGTTTCTTGTATTTGAATATCAAATTTTCTATTCAACTCTGCTTCTTTTTTTCATTAAGAATATTTTAAAGTCCTCTGTTTCATTGAATGACCATATTTTCCTCTGAAACATGATACTCAGTTTTGCTGGGTAGATAATTCTTGGTTTTAATCCTAGCTCCTTTAACCTCTGGAATATCATATTACAAGCCCTTCGATCCCACAGTGTAGAAGCTGCTAGATCCTGTGATATAATGACTGTGTTTCCACAATATTCACATTGTTTCTTCTTGGCTGCTTGTAATATTTTCTCCTTGATCTGGGAACTCCAGAGCCTGGCTATAATATTCCTAGGAGTTTTCTTTTTGGGATCTGTTTCAAGAGGTGATTGGTGAATTATTTCAACCTCTATTTTGTCCTCTGGTTCTAAAACATCAGGGCAATTTTCCTTGAGAATTTCTTGAAGGATTATTTCTAGGTTGTTTTTTTTTTGGACCACTGCTTTCAGGTAGTCCAATAATTTTTAAATTGTCTTTCCTGGATCTAATTTCCATGTCAGTGGTTTTTCCAATGACATATTCTACATTGACTTCTATTTTTTCATTTGTTTGGATCTGTTTAATAGTATCTTGATTTCTCATAAAGTCATTAGCTTCCAATTGCTCCAATCTAATTCTGAAGGAATTATTTTCTTCAGTGAGCTTTTGAGATTCTTTTTCCATCTGGAAAATTTGGCTTTTAAAGGCATTCTTCTCCACTTTGGCTTTTTGGTCCTTTTTCCCATTTGAGTTAGTCTATTTTTTAAGGTGTTATTTTCTTCAGTCAAGTTGCTGACTCTCTTTTCATGATTTTCTTGCAACAATCTCATTTCCCTCCCAGTTTTACCTCCACTTCTCTTATTTGGTTTTAAAAATCCTTCTTAAGCTCCTCTATGGTCTGTAACCAATTCATATTTTTCTTGGAGGCTTTGGTTCAGGAGTTCTGACTTCATTGTCTTCCTCCCATTCCATGCTTTGATGCTTTTTGTTTCAAAAAAAGGAATCTAAAATTGGATTGCTTTGCTTCCTTTGCTTGCTCATGTTGCCACTCAATTATTTGACTTTTGAGCTCTTTGCCACAGTAGAACTCTGCTTCCAGAGGGGAGAGCTGTGTCCCAAATCACTGAGGTTTTTGAAGCTGCCAGAGCTATTAGGAGGGCACAGTTTCTGCAGTCCCTACAAACTCTAGCTCACTGGTCACACACCCCAGGACCACCACCCAAGACCTCAATCCAGATCCAGGCAGATTAAAGCAAGAGCAATTACTATGATCTGCAGGCTAGGACTCTGAGGCAGCCATGTGGAGGAGGGTGCAGGGCTGCCACACCTCCACCATTTCTAGCTCTGGTGGCTGGGGCCAGACCTGCTCCTTTGTCCCCCCACCACCAGTTCCAGCAGAGTTCTATACAGACTCTCACTTTTTCTTTGGCATTTATGGGTTGATAATTCTGGAAACTGCCACTGCTGCTGGCCATCCACTCTCCTGAAGTCTGTTCCCCCCACTGCTGATCAGGGCTGCCCTGGGGATAAAACTGTGGGCTCATGCAGGGCTAGGCTCAGCTCCCAGCATGCTGTGATGGACCCTTCCTGCCAGCCTGCTGGGCTGCCTTCTGTGGGAGATTTGCTTCTATATGTCACTTTGTGGGTTTTGTAGCTCTAACGTTTATTTAGAGTCATATTTTATAGGTATTTGAGGTAGTTATGGGGGTTTTCCTGCTTCTATGCTGCCATCTTGGCTCTGCCCCCCACCATAAATTGTTTAGCTGTGATGATGGGCAATATCTCTCTGTGCCTTTGTAGAGATTAAGACCACATGGATTATTCTATGGATCCATAATCTCCTGAGGGCAGGTCCCTCTACTACATCATAGCCCCTCCATGCAGTCCCATCTGACTTGATTCTTGTATTTGCCTGCCTACATATACTCCCACAGAGGATCTAGCCAGTGAACTGGAGGTCTGCCACCATCCTCCCCCCCCAAAAAAAGATTTAATCTCTTCTTTGAAACCAGGAAGGTCTGGGTTCAAGTAGCAACTCTGACACATACTGATTGTGTGACTTGGCAAGTAACTTCTGTTCACAGTGTCTCAATCATAGAACAATTGCTGATCTCCATAGGTAGAGGAATTTTTTTCACCAGGACTTCCTTTTACTGATGAAGTCACTCATATAAGACAAAAAAATGTGTGTAGACAGTCAAACAAGAATTTGGGAAGCATATTCTATGTTCTAGCACTTTGGAAGGCTCTGGGGGTGGGGTACAAAGAAAACCAAAGGAAAAAAAGAGCATACATTCAATGGGGGGGGGGGAACACTATTCCAGTCACTATATACATATATATTCATTGTGTATACATATATTCAATAGAAGACAATCTCAGTGGGTAGATACTTGTTGGGGGTGGTGGGAGGCCGTTAGAGAACCAGGAAAAACCTTTTGTAGAATGTGGAATTTGAGTGAAGTCTTGAAAGGAGCCAAGGAAGCCGAGAGGCTGAGATGGGGAGGGAGAGGATTCCAAGCATGGGGGATGGCTGGAAAAAGAGGCATGGAATTGGGAAATGAAGCCTCCCATATAAAGAAGAGTTTGTGGGATAAAGCGTTAAGACTAGAATGGGAAAAAAGGGGTTGTATTGTAAGGGCTTTACATTTCAATTTATATTTAATTCTGAAGGTAAAAGATAGCTGCTAGAATTTATTGAGTAGGGGGATGATAATGTCAGTCTTGCACTTTAGGAAAACCAGTTTGGCTGCTGAGTGGAGGGTGTGTGTACATGAGGAGAGATTTGAGGCAGGAAGATATATCAGAAGGCAATTGTAGCCATCCAGATGAGAGACCTTGAAGTAATAGGGTGGTGATTAGGACAATAGAGAAAGGTGGATTGAGACAAGAGATGTGAAGGTAGAAATGATGAGGTTGAGCAACTGATTAGATTGTAGGATGCATGAGAATGAAGAGTCAAAGATAAGACTGTGACCCTGGCTTACTGAGGAGACAGAAGTACCCTCAATAGTAGTAGGGAGGTTCTGAAAAGGAGGTGATTTTTTGGAGGAGGAAGATGTGAAAGAAGAAGAAAAGGAAGAGGAGGAGGAAGAAGAGGAGGAGGACAAGGATGGGGATGTAGAAGATAATAACTTTGGTTTTGGTCATGTTGAGTTTCACATGTCACATTAGATAGGTGATGTCTAATTTGAGATGTCTGAGAAACAATTGAAGATGCAAGACTAGAACTCAGAAGTTAAATTAAAGTTGGGTAAACGCATGTATACATATTTATATATTTATAGCTATATGTAAATTGTGCATTTCTTGGGTTGTCCTATTCTTAGGATGGTAGATAGGTTCTATAAGAGACTTCAGAAGTCATAGGATCAAATCCCTTCATTACATAGGGAAGGAAACTGAGGCTCAGAAAATTTTGATGACTTCTCCATGACCACACAGATATAGTGTCAGCAGTAGAATGTGAGTCCAAATCTTGTTGACCCCAACTCCTGCTGATTACCCACTATACCATGTTGCTTCTCAGCATCTTTTGTTCCAACCAGAGATAGCAGGGAACCTTCTCTCCACTCATACGAGTCCTTGATTTTATGCCAATTCACTTAAACAAGGATTCATTAATCACCTGCTTTGTACCAGGCCCTGTGTGTGTTAGTCCTATGGATACAAACCTAAACACAAGCCTGCTCTCAAGGAACTATATTCTATTGGCGGAATGGCAGATGTATGCAGATAACTAATTGCAAATATATACTTAGTAAATAGGATGAAGGTTCCATGACAGTCCTCGCTTGAAAAGCATACAGATGATCAGAAAATCATCCCACAAAATCATCAGAAGGAAAAGATCATTTGCAAGAGCAGATGCCTATTCTCTTTGGCTTCAGATAGCTCTACACCTGACCTCTCCCCTTTATATAAGAATGTAGTCCAGAAAATGAGCATAACCGAGGCAAGGGAATCTGCCCAATTCAACCCCATCCAACACCTTATTGTAATATTTAAACACCTTTACCACCACAAGGAGCCTGATGAGGCATTATACATGCCTCTTACAAGACAGACTCTATACTCTGGGGATTCAAAGAAAAAAAAAGGAACACATTCCTTGCTCTCAAGGAGCTTACATTCTCTTCTCTTGAGGAAAACAAGTATACAAAATTCTATACAAAATATATATTAAGTTGTATATGTGCATATGCATGTATCTATATGTGTATGCATGTGTGTATACATATACAGGCATATACATGTATACACATACAGATTGATGTGCATTATGTATGTGTGCATGTGTGTGTGTATATATGTATTTATGTATATATTGCATGTGGTACATACAGAATGTGGAATTTGAGAATCTCCACACATCCCACATTTTCTGCACTCACACATGTATATATACATACACACATATACATGTATAACACATACACATTTGTATATGAATGAACACAAGTATAGGACAGCTAGCACAAACAGCGAATAGAGCATTGGACACGGAATCATGAAGTCCTGAGTTCACAAATCCAGACTTAGACACTAGCTGTGTGACCCTGGCAAATCATTTAACCCTGTTAGTCTCAGTTTCCTCATTGTAAGATGAGCTGGAGAAGAAAATGGCAAACTTCTCCATTATCTTTGCCAAGAAAACTCTAAATGGGGTCACAAAGAGTCAGACACAAATGAAAAGTGACTAAACAACAGCTAAAGCATTAACTCACTAATTGCTGAAGGGCTCAGGAAAGACTTCAGGCAGAAGATAGCAGTTGAAATGATTTGGGTCTCAGAGGTGTCAGTATGGAGGGAGAAAATAAGGGGCAGTAGTAGGCACTGAGAAGGTACATAGGACGAGCTGAATGCAAGCTTATGAATTTAAATTGAACATGGCCTCCCACACCACATGCCCCTGGTCTGCTCTTCCCTGGTATTTCTTATCACCAGGTAAGGACAGTAGCATCCTTCCCTAGACTGAGCCCCCAAAGTCAGCAAGGATCACAGTATCATGGTCTTAAATCTGGGAGAGCACTTAGAGGTCATCTACTCTTGCCTCTTCATTTTGTGGATGAGAATACTGAGGCCCCAAACAGACAAAGTGAGGCTCCATTGGTGTTAAGTGGAACAGCTGGGACTTAAACCTAGTTGAGAGGTCTCCAATGGGTGGGGGGTGGGAGGGTGGGAGGGTTCACCCTCTCTTTCCTAGAACTAGGCTACCAGGCCTTTTCTTGGCCATTTTAAATTATTCTCCTTCTACCCTGCTTTCCAATTCCATTAGTCCTTGATATGCTGTCTTCCTCTTGCAATGTGAATTCCTGCAAGGATCAATTGAGCTCAATAAATTTGAGAACATATATTTCTTAGAAAATAACTCCCTATTTGCTAAGAACTACTGGAAAAAAGAAACACTATAAAACATTCTGACACAAATTAGGTTTAGACCAGCACTTCATACCATGTAGCAGCAAGCACCCTAACATACCCAGGGTGTCTGCCAACACAGGTTCTTAGATCTGTTTTTCTAAAGGAAAGCAACTCAAAATGGGTTAATAAACTTGCTGTAATCAAACATGTCATTTATCTAGTTCAGAGGAAAAAGGTTAGCACTCCAGACTTCAGAGAATACAAACAAGTTACAAGCAGGCAACAAATACAGAGAAATATTTCAGCAGACAGGCTTCTAATTGTCTGATGATTACATCCATACCTAGTCAGTTACCAGAGAGGGAAGAACCAACATCTGGGTTTTCAAAGCCAGGAGGCTCAATAGCTGCCTAGAGTCTCATCTGGTCAAATCACACAGCTCTTCTCAAAGTGAGCCCCCAAACAAAACCTCACATCTGGGTATATATAACCTTCTCCTGGATCAGAGAATGTCACAGCTCTCTTGACCCACTGCCCAATCACAAACCACAAGGTGTGGGCGTTCCTGAAAAACAAACCTCCTGCCACAGACTCCACATGACCACATTCAGACTATTGGGGGCAGAGTATATTTTCAAATCAAGTAAGGTTCTTAAGAGTCACTTAAGACTATCAAAGGGCCTAGGGGAAGGGAAGATCTTAGATTCCAGTTCCCATAACATACCATATTGCACAATAACTTCAAAATGGACTAATGATATGAATATTAAAGACCATATCATTAAAAAGAAGAGTATAGAAGGGGGTAGATTTTCAATCAAATGAGGGATAGAAATAATTAAAGAAAAAACTTTAACAAGAACAGCATTAATGTATCTAGAATAAGAAATGAAATTTATTTCAAATACTTCTTATATGGATCTTATATGAAACATTTCTAGAAACTAGCAGAAATATCTTAGACCAAAAGTCATTCACCAAGAGTGGCTATAAGATATGAAATCAGTTGTTAAAATGCAATCTATTAACAGCCATTTGACAGAATGCTCCAAAACATTAATAGAAGGAGCAATACAAATCAAGACCCACTTCATGCCCAGAATATTGACAAAGAAAGATGACAAAATACGAGAATACTGAATTTTGTAGGAGTTCTAGTCAATCAGACTCAATAATGAATTATTGGTAGAGCTGAGAATTGTAATTTAATTGTAAAATCCTGGCATTTCGAATTATGAAAAGAACATGACAAAGATGTCTATACCCTTTGACAGAGATTCAACTGGCAGGCATATGCCCTAAAAGATCAGTGGCCCAAAGAAAGACTATATATACAAAAAATATTTATAACAACAAATTTTGCAGTAAAAAAAGACCTGGAAACAAAATTGATGCCCGTTGACTGGGGAATGACTGGACAAATTGTGGCACATGATTGTAATAGAATATGAATGAGACATAAGAAAAGATTAACATGATCAATACAGAGAATCAAAGAAAGACTTCTGTGAACTGATGTAATGTGAAGTAAAAAGATGCATACAATGACTACAACAAAATACATGAAGAAAACAATAACAACAAAAATTGATAGCAAACAAAAAACAATTTATAGTAAATGCTACAAATTATAATGGTCAAGCTTAGGCCCAAAGAAGAAATGTGAGAAGATACCTCTGTCAATTCTTTTGCCAAAGGGGTGGGGTTGATGGGTGTGGTAATATCAGAAATTTTCTAGGTGATTAATTTTTCTAAACTTTTCTTATTATTTTTTCTTTCTCATCTTTACTATTTGTTGTTGTTCAGTCATTTTTTATATCCTTTGTGATGCCATTTGGGATTTTCTTGACAAAGATACAGCAGTGGTTCACTGTTTCCTTTCTAGCTCATTTTGCAGATGAGGAAACTAAGGCAAAGAGGGTCAAACGACTTGCCCAGGGTCACACAGGTAGTAAGTGTCTGAGACTAGATTTAAATTCAGGATGATGAGTCTTCATAATTTCAGGCCCAATTCACTGTTGCACCTAGCTGCTCCACAAGTCTGCACATAGTAAGCACTTAATAAAACTTCTTTCTTTCCATCAGAATTATCTATGAATAGAAATTACCTCAGAAGCCATTGAATCTGGCCCCTTTGATTTTACAGATGAAAAAAAAGGAGTAACGTAAAGTGACTTGGCCAAAGTCATAGAGATAGCAAGTACCAGAGACACAATTTGAAAACTTATATTATGGCCCCAGAGGCAACATTCTTTTCATTATCCTATATTTTGTACCAAAGGGATTGGTGCTCTCAATGGAAGCCACTCCAAGCTGGGAGCCTCTTCTCCTAAAGGAAAGGTTTTAATCTAGGCTTTAATTCAGGGGGTCAGAAAAATTGGATGGGGACAAAATACTTCTTTAGTTTCATTAGCTGCCATGGAAATTTAGCATTTCCCTTGATATAAAAAAGAAACAATTATTTTGAGAAGGGGTTACATGCTTCCCCTGACTGTCATGGGTATCTCTGTCTCTGTCTGTGTCTGTCTGTCTGTCTCTCTCTCTGTCTCTGTCTCTCACTCTCTCTCACACACACAACATCATTAGATTAAAATAATACAAATTTGTTTCATGATGCAGTAGAAGTCTCAAATTTCTTTGCAGTTTTGGGGGAATTTTTCTGATTTTTCATTATCTTTACTTGAAAGAAGACTAGAGGTGGAAGGGTGGTATTTATTACCCAGTGTTTTAATTCTTCATTCATTTACTTGAATTCCATATAATGACTTTTCAGTGGAAAGATACAAATGATAACATAGGAAAGCTCCCTAGCCTCTGCGCTCTACACTACCGAGTCTCATACTAGATCAGTCCTTTGATTGTAGCCTCCAAAGTGATAGAAACATGATAAAAATGGCATTTTTATGCCAAAGTTCTGGGTGATGGGAGGTGACAGTGGCTACAGCAGGCTGCTCTAGTTCTATGGGCTGCTCACATTTAAAAATGAATTCCAGGCAGCATTCTTGGCTTTTGGAGTGCCATTGACCATGCTCCCAGGGTGCCTTTAATCAGACAACTGCTCTTCTGCTCAGCAGCAAGTCTCTGTCACTTTTCAACTCTTCCCATTTTTCTTCTATTAAGAAAATGAGATACCAGACAAAACAAAAGCAGGTGTTAGCAGCACTTGTCATTATCCCAGCACTTTCCTCCTCACCAGCGAGTCTCACGGAAGGGCTTGGCGCCCTTTGTCAAGCTCATTTCATCAACCTCACACCCCACCCCACAATGGATAATACTGGCCCCATTTCCAGAGGGTGAAAAAATCTACCACCATGAATATTACCTTACAGATAATCTTATTTGCCAAAAGATGAAAGAACAAATTAGGGAACATTATATGCTAGTTTTTATTCTCACCTACAGAGAGAAGCTGGATGGAAACCTTTGAGGGACATAACCTTTTTTTTCTCCTAGATTATGTGCTAGAAAAGGAGGAGAGTCAAGAATATGCTCTAAATTTAGGAAAAGGACATATTTCATAAGCTAAAATTATGTAAAAGACCTGAACCCAGGAAAGTGGGAAGCTCTTAAAGAAGAAATTCTGGAGATGCAAAGAGAATCAACTTCAGTGAGTTACAAAAGGGAATCTATCTGAAGAGGTTGATGTCAATGCAAGGAAACTCCCCAACTAACTTAGTTGTCTTTTTTTTAATGTACAGAAGATGTGCATAAGGACAGGTGCCCCACCACCCTGAAGCCTCCACTTAAGCTATGAAAACACCTTTCTCTTTCCTTCCTTCCTTCCTTCCTTCCTTCCTTCCTTCCTTCCTTCCTTCCTTCCTTCCTTCCTTCCTTCCTTCCTTCCTTCCTTCCTTTCTTCCTTCCTTCCTTCCTTCCTTCCTTCTTTCTTTCTTTCTCTCTTGGCAATTGGGGTTGTGACACCCAGGGTCACAAAGCTAGTTAGTGTCTGAGGCTGACTTTGAACTCAGTTCCTACCTGACTTTAGGACTGATGCCCTATCCACTGTGCCACCTTCCAGCCCCACCTGGCTCTTTTTCATTCAAATAGCTGTTCAACCATACATTCCCCATCTTCTATTTATAAAGTTAATTTCTTGAACCACTGGAATATTTACTAGGCACTCTACTGGCAATAAGCCTGTGAGTCAGGCAGTACATCGTTCTATCCCCATTTTACAGATAAGACTGTCTTCATCTCTAAAATGGAGATAACAATCCTTGTGTTACTTAACACATTGGAGTTCTGTACTAATTGAGATCATTGGTGTCAATTTCCTTACTAACTTTAAAGGCCTATTTGAATGTCTATTCTTATGGCTGAGTGACTTGTGCATGGTAACACAGATAGACATGTATCTTATGAGGGAGCTGAAGTCAAACCTTTTAATTGCTATGCTCACACTCTATCCACTATACAGCATGGCCCCTTAGTTACTCACATCCTGGAATTGTTTTTGGCATCCCAACATATCATTCATACAGTCCCAATGACTTGAACTAATCAAGGACAGCTACATGTTCCATTCCCTCCTCTTCACATTTTATATTTAATTTCCTGGGGGATCCTTTCCATTCTCTAATGTCTAGTCTGAAAATTGTCCCCTTTACAGAGAAAACAAAAGAAAAAAAGGAATTCTGCCTTGTCTCCATCATCTACCACCATGGTCCAGTCCACCATGGGGAGGTGCTTACACTTCTTTGTTCTGCCTCCTGAAACCAACGTAGCTAAAAACAGACCAAAACAAACAACTCACCTTTTTAAAAGAGTTCATCTTTAACAAGCACCCCAGTGCTGAGCCTGGCACAGCTTCAGTCTTCCTGATAGAATCGTTTCAGGACTGCCCCTCTCCTGCATTCCTCCTTAGCCAGCCTGTCACTTTTCTGTACAATTATTTAAAAAACAAAAAACACAAATCAGCTTGGTTGAAGAGTTCTTTATGCAATCAGTTTGTTGTTTTTTTTTCCCCACATGAGAGGCGACATTGTACCTTGAAGAAGAGTCAGAAGGTCAGGGATCGAATCACTTACTAATTGTGCGATTTTAGACAAATATAAAAGTTCCTAGCATTTTTATAGGTGGAAGGAACTATAGAGAACATATAGTCTCACCCCTTCAGTTGAGAAAACTGAAGACCTGAAGGGTGTTAGGACTTGTCCTAGGTCACTCAGGATACTTTTTTTTCTCTAAGCCTCAGTTTCCTCATTTGTAAAATGGAGATATAGTTCATAGATATAGAAGGTCCCTTCTGGCTCAATATCTGTCATTCATGCATCCTATAAGTGAAATGGATCAGAGGTCTTCTAGTTCAGATTCCTCATATTGCAGAAGAGGAAACTGAGGCCAAAAGGGCTATAACTTGCCCAAAGTGACACAGGTAGTCAGCCTCTCAGTCTAGTTCGCTTTCTACTACCATGTGCTGATTTGGCCAAGCCATCTTCTTTTTATTATTAATTCGAATGTCAGTGACAATAGCTTACACTGATGTGGGCTGTCATAACTACAAGGTGCATTCAAACATGTTGTATGGTTCTCAAGATAAACCCGTTAAGTGAATAGAGCAGAGGTTAGATTAATAGATCAGAGTATGTTGTAGTAGAGAGGACTTTGTATTTGAAGTCTGAGACCCAGGATCCAATCTAGCCCTTGTCATTAGCTCTGTGAGCTTAGACAAGTCACCCAACCTCTGTGGATTTCCTTTTTATCATCTAGAAAAGGAAGGGATTGGGCCAGATGGATTCTAGGGTCCATGGCAGCATCAAATCTACCATTCTATAACCCATAAACTGAGGATCTTGGGTCAGGGAAATTCTAAGGTCCTTCTTACTATATGGAGCACCAAGCCTGGAGAAAAGAATACCAGAGTTCAAATCTACCCTCAGAGACCTGATAGCTGTGTGACCCTAGACAGGTCACTGAATCCATTGGCCTCAGTTTCCTCATCTGTAAAATGGGGGCAATAGTAAGATGTATCTCACAGAACTGTGGTAAAGATCAATTGAAATAATAATTGTAAAGTGCTTAGTACAGTGTCTGCCCCTCCTGTCATTGAATCACAACACAAAGTTCTACATCATTTGGCATTATCATCTCCACCATGGAGATGTGAACCTTTTGAAAGCAAGAACCTTATGTTTGCCTGTTGTGGCACATCTGGAGCCTGACACATAGTATTCTCTTTAAAAAATGCTTGCTGAGTGACCACTGGACTTGGAGTCAGGGAGAGATAGTCATTAACTTTATTTCCCTAGACTTAATGAGCCTCAGTTTCCTCAGCTGTAAAAGGAGAATAATAAAACCTGGTTGACTCCTTTCAAGGATTGTTGTGAGAGTTTTTAAAAAGGCAACAAAGTGCGATGGGGACTTTAAAGCAGATATTTCATTGTTGCCTGCTATTATTCTTTCTAAGTCCCATGGTGCGCCTCAGGCTAGATCACAGTGGGAGTTAATACCTCCAAGGTTCCTTTAGGCGACATTCTTAATCTAGCTTAAAAAAAGAATGTTGGCCTGCCTGGTGGAAGAGGGGTGAGGACCCCCACTCCTAATCTGTATTTGCTTTCCAGGACTCCAGTGCTAGTGCCACACTGTCATGGTCCCGTCGGACCATTTTATCAGCCACACACTCCCCAAAATGGCAACTTAATATGGCCCTGTGCTATCTCATACCTTACATTAGTTCAGCCTGTCAGAAACCTGTCAGCAAGTCCTGAAGAAGCCCAGAACCAATACCGGGAAAACTGAATTTTGACAGATGCTTCGCAGGAGTGATGCTGCAGGACATGAAGCAGTTTCAGCCAAACAGACCCATCAAGGACCCCTATTGTTTCTTGGTTTATCCAGTTAGAAGTGGGCTTCAGGTCCCTGGATCTCCCTGTGGGGTGGGTTTTCAGGTCCTTAAGTCAATCTGTTGTAAAGCTTGGAGAAACACCGCCACTCTAGGACAGGCTTGGCCTGGCATATCTCTGTAATTCATTCGTCTTTCCCCTTCCCCCCTGTACAGGCATTTCTGTTATTCACTGGCTGGTTCAGTTGAGACTGTCCAGGTTCTGCCCCCATTAGAAAGAGAACAAAAGGTTTCCCTGGAAAGTGTGGGACTTGAAATGTAAATACTGTGAGTGGCATATAAATAATGCAGTAACACAATTATAGCTTTTCTTTGGAAAAAAAGCTGATAGAGCCAGGGTCCCTGCAATCCTGCAAACTGTAAGCTTTTGGTGTGTGTTTTCCTTTAAGCCTAAGTAAGCAAGTCCCAAGCTCTTCTTGTTCCTGGCTGAGCAGCTTTAAGGTTCAATTATATGGTCAGGATTTTTACAACTGTATTCCCTTTATGTGTGCCCAGTATACAAAGGCTCCTAATAGCTCAGAAATTCGATCTGGTAGTGTTTGAACGGGCGGGGTTCCTAGAGAGGAAGATGGAGCTGGGCTCTCACCAAAGATCGAAATTTGACCTAAGATCGTAGAAATTCAGAGGTTGAAGGGCCCTTAGAGATCATCCATTTACCACCTTCATTTTACAGACGAGGAAACTGAGTCTGAGAGAAGGGAGGGATGGCTTTTCTTGAATTACACTGCTCGGTCTGACCTGAGGAATGCCATATGACTCAGAAAGAATAATAACAGTTAACAGTGAAATAGCTGCTTTGAAGTTAGCCTTCCTTCAAATCATTATCTTCTTTTTTTTTTTTTTCTGTATTTAACTTGTTTAAACATAGTCATTTGAAAGTTGTCTTCCCCACTACACTGTGAGCACCTTGAGAACCGGGACATTTTTTTGCCTTTATCTTTATCACCAGTGCTTGGCACAGTGCCTGGCATGTAATAAGCATTTAATAAATGTTTTCTTGAGTTTAGTAGAGCAGGAGAAGAAAGCGTTTCAGTGCCTAAGAAGTGTGACCCCAGTCTGCTTTTCTATAAGAAAGGGAGATTTCCTGGCCAGGGCAAGCACTGGGGGCTGCCTAATGAGCAATCTCAAGCCTGAGAGGTCTGGAATCATATGAATCTCCATTCTCCTAGACTCTTATTGTGGAGATAGCTAGGTCATAGAGTGGCTAGAGTACTCCACTTGGAGTCAGGATGACTTGGGTTCATATGTTACCTCAGGTGCTCACTAGCTATGTGGCCTTGGGCAGGTCACTTAACTTTTCTCAGATTTTGTTGTTGTTCAGTTCAGTCATGTCAGACTCTTCATGACCCCAGTTGGGGTTTTCTTGGCAAAGATGCTGGAGTGGTTTACCATGTCCTTTCCAGTTCATTTTCCAGATGAGGAAACTGAGGCAAACAGGGTGAAGTGACTTGCCTAGGGTCACACATTTGGGGTTTTCTTGGTAGAGATACCAGAGTGGTTTGCCATTTCCTTCTCTAGCTCATTTTACAGATGATGAAACTGAGGCAAACAGGGTTCAGTGACTTACCCAGGGTCACACAGCTAGCAAGTCTCTTAGGTCAGAGTTGAACTCAGGAAGAATTATCTTCCTGACTTCAGGTCCAGTACTCTATTCACAGTGCCACCTAACTGCCCCAAGTCTCTCAGACTTCATTTTCCCAATTTGTAATATGGGATGAAAATAAGATCACCTATTTCCCAGGGCTATTCACTAAATAAAATAAGACCACATGTGTGAAACCGTTTGTAAGTCTTAAAATGCCACATAAATACTAGCTATCACTAATATTGTTACTTGTGATCTGTGGTGTGGACTTAATGAAAGAATTCACTCTTTGAAGAGAATAAGAATATAGAATATTTTCTGGTTAAAGCTGTAACATAATCCATTTCAGAAATAGGAGGTGGAGAATTAATAGATACCAGGGTAAATTTAATATATACTTAAAGGAAAAAAGGAAAGAAATTGTTTCCATCCTTATATAGTAAAACACTCTAAACAGTACACAAGCAGATAAAGCTATAAGGAATAGTATTATGGAATAGGGGGAAAAACATTTAACTTATAAACTAAAACCCTGGGTTAGAGTACTAGATGCCAGGGTCTGTCCACGCAGAGATGACATTGTTATGCCATTGATGAGCCCTGGGGCCCACCACCCAACAGAAACTATAGGAGAGGTAGGTGTGGATAAATATCCTTAGGACACATGATCAATAGATTTAAATCATATGGAAGTGTTTCTGGATCAGCCATACACAACAGTTATCCATTACTAGATACTTACCTCTGGTTACTAGTAATGAAAGATCTTTGATCCAAGAGTGGAACCAAAGGGCCCTCCCTTTCAAATTGCCCAATAAAGACTGGGGAGACTCTCATTGACATAGAGAGTCCTTGAATGAGGAAACTCTCCCTTCCAATGGCAGGTCAGCACCTTCTCTGCAGCTCCTAATCCTAAAGGGTTGCCAGTGGGTTCACCCCACCAGAATGTGTCAGAGCTTAGACTTTATCCCTGGTCTTCCTGGTTCTGAGGTTAGCTTCTATATTGTATGTTTGTATAGAATTATGATTCTAAATATTGTTTCCCATAGTGAAATATAAGTTCCTGGAGGGCAGGAGTAATGTCCTTTTTGTCTTTGTGTGTCCTTGAACAGCGTCTCATTAGCATGCAATAAATGCCTTTGGATCAGTTGAGTTCCTATCTAAGCATCGATGCAGTGAGCAATGGAAGGCAGGAATTGTGATCCCATTTTGCCAGGGGGGAAGCTGAAACTCAGTGTACTTACATGCCATCACTGATGCATACCAGAATGAGCTCTGCTGACCCCAAATCTGATCTTATTGGGGTGATGGAATCATATAGTAGAAAGAACATCAGTGGTCTTGGATTGGAATCCTTGACCTGGTGTGGTTGTTTTAGGTGAATCATTTAACTTCTCTCCTCCCCTGTCAAATGAGGAGACTGGACCAGATGACGTTGAAAGTGCCTTCTGCTTCAAGGGCTATAGTCCCATAATCTCCTGAACCATGCTGGCTCCATCCCTGTTATACTCATTCATCACTGAATACTTGAACCCAGTGAGGGAAATGTTTGAGCAGCAACAGGTTAGATAATAGAAGGGAGGAGATTTGGGAGAATAAAACTGCTGATAGCCCTCAATTCATGGCACACGTAAGATTGGCTACTGGTTCCATTCATGCAAAGTCAACCTACATAGGTTAAGACAGGAGTAGTGACTTGTCCAAGGTCACAAAGTGAAATAGTGGCAAAATAGGCCAGGCCCCTGGGTCTTCTTACTCCCTGCTATGATATCCTTTTAATCTTCCTATTTGGGCTTCTTTGGGCAGCCAGAATTTGACCATCATGTGCACAGGGATTAGGTGCCATGTTAGACTGTGCTTAGGTATCCCCTGAGAAGCCCAAGAAAACTTTGCTATTACTTATATCTCTATTTTATTATCTCCTCAGATCTCTTTGTTCCTTGGTATGCAAATGGACTTATTCTGCAGACAATGGATGGGATGACAGTTTCTGGAAAATGATCAATTTGGAAGATTTTGTGGCTGATAATTACTGCAAAATAGGTAAAAAAAAGAATGAAAGAAATGGTAGCATGTATAACACGTGTTATACGTATGTCTGGATGTCACCTGTACATGTCTCTGTTGTATCCTTAGTATCTAACCTAGACCTTAAGTTTCACTGATGTTAGGAATTCCCGAGATAGGGTCATGGAATTAAGGCGAGGGAAATTTCTCCAAAGACTTGGAGCAGTAACTCATATGCCAAGAACTCTAGGTGTGGAACATCAGCACCCCACCTGGTAGCCTCCTTATGGGATGGGAATGGGAAGGGCGCCGACTGGAAGGATTTGGGCAGGTCACAATCTGCAGCAATGGAGTGCACACTCACTAGGATGAGTACAGTTGACAGGTGGTATTGGTGGAAGGAATTCTGGGCAGGAAATTTTCCATAATGAGGAGGAAATCACAAATCTGGGCCAAAAGCTTTAACAACAATGACAAAAAGAGATGGAGATACAAAGAATGATAAATACAGAAATTTAGGCAAGAAAAAGTGCATCTTCAAATAAAAGATACTTCTCTATGTGAACTTAACTCCGATTATATGCAGGATCTCAGATGTGGAAGGGACGCCAGGGGCCATGTAGTGCAAACAGCATTTGAGGAGAAAGCCCAACCTAGTGGAAAAGCTCTGAGATAAGACAACCAGAGTTCAGATTCCACGTCTGGTTCTTACTACTTTGGTCCTAAGACCAGTCATTTGACCTCCTTGTGATTCAGTTTCCTTTGCATCTATTGATGTGTCAAATGAGAGGTTGGACAAGATTGTCCTTCAGGCCCCTTCCAGATCTTGACCGTGGAGCCCTCTCTAAGAATCAATGAGTACTATTTCTAGGTCCCATGAACCAAGATAATCAACTTCTAAGCTGTGTCAATGCTGTGTTGACATACATCCCTGGTATAGTTATAAGATAACCCAAGTGATATTTGCATGATATAATCAATCTAATTACTCAGATTAAGCTCTTGCAATTGGTTCAACTAAGAACAGACATCAAGTCAAGTGAACCAGCATTTATTAAGAACTTCTGTATACCAAGTACATTAATGAGCTAAGGGACAATGTGATGTGGTGGGAAGAGCCTGGGTCTGACATTCTGGGGACTCTCATCTTGGCTCTGTTATTAATTAATAATTAGATGAGGGACAGCTAGGTGGCACAATGAATAGAGTACCAGCCCTGGAGTCAGGAGGACCTGAGTTCAAATTTGGTCTCAGACACTTAACACAAAAAAATAGCCATGTGACCTTGGGTAAGTGACTTAACTCCAATTGCCCTACCCTCCCCCCTCCAAAAAGCAAAAATAAAAAATTATAATTAGATAGAGAAGACTGTGATGCTTCAGTAAACCTCCCCTTTTTCCACCAGGATTTAGTATCTTTGTCTATAAAAAGTTGTAGGACCAGAGTATATGATCTTTGAGACAGGAGGGTGGTGTTATGATTAGAGGTGGAATCTGACCTCAGACCCTTATTAGCTGCTTTGTGTACCTGGGCAACATCTCTCAGTCTCACTTTCTGTAAAAGTTTGGATATAATATCAACTTGGACTTGGTTGCCTAGTGGTTAGCCTCCCTGCCTCAATCTTCTCTCTTCCATCCTCCATTCAGTTGGCAAAGTGATCTTCCAAAAGCCCATCTGACCATTTCATCCACTGCTCCCTACTCAATAAATTTCATTGTGTTCCTCTTACCTCCATGTTCAAAAAGAAATTCCTCTGTCTTTGAACACTGTTCACCACCCAGCCTTCCTACCCTTCCAATCTTCTTATATTTCACTCTCCTATGTACTCAGAGAGCCACTGACATCAGTCACTTTGCTGTGCCTTGTACTAGTCACTCCATTGCCAACCTCAGTGATTTCTCACTGACTGTCTTTCATGCCTGGAATGTTGTCCCTCTTCATCTTTTCCTCTTGGCTTCCTTGGCTTCTTTCAAGACTCAGCTCTCCAAGAAATGTTTCCTTCTCTTCCTCTCTCCCCCTGTCCCCTCCTTTCTTTGCTGCTGCCTTCTGCTCTGACATCACCTTACAAACCTTAATGTGGCTTAGAAATGTTAGCTATTATTAGCTATTGCCTAATATGAGCTCAATATGCATAAAAAGTCAACAAAAATTTCTCAAATTTTTTCTATATTCCAGGCACTCTCCTAAGGCAGGGAGTACAAAGAAAGGAAACAAGAATCCCTATCTTCAGGGAACATACTATTTCATGATACTTTGCCTCCCTACCTGGCTGCCACCAGAAAAGTGAGGTCAAATTTCCCTTCCTCCTAGGTAAATTCACTGTAATTACTGATGGCAGAGTTCTAGGCTTGTATCACTACCATAAAGTCCCATACCTGTAACCAAAAATCCTCATGATTCAACCCTTTTTGATGGCTTCATTGTTGGTCAAATTCATGTAGATGTCACCCATGAAAAAGTTCTAATTTCACCTTGGGATCTAAGCCTTTCATAAGCCTCTATCTAGAGGCAAACCACTCTCAATGACAATTTCAACAACGTGGGCCTTTTGTCAGTCCTTACTGGTGCTCTGGGAAGTAAGTCTGTTTGCTTCAGAAGGATGTTTGTAATTTGTGTTACCTGTTTATCATTTGTTCTGAGAATATCTATCAATCTTTGCCCTCCTTTGTGTGGAGTAGATGTTCATTCATCTGTCGCTGCCTTGGATTGATAGCCTTGTTGGGGCATTTTCTAAATCAGCTACTGCCGATTTTGCTGTTCCAAAAATACATGTTATTATGATTACATAATTACACTTTTCCTGACCTGGGAGTTCCCCGTATCCATAGAAACACAATTCTAGTTGTTATCCCCATCCCTATTATTGTCATGACTATTAGTCCTGTAGCTAATGCAGGCAAGTATAGTGGCATTGTCTAGTATTCTTAGTATACTTGGGATCTGTACCCATCTTAATTCTTGTACTTAAGAATCTGTCTGTCTGTCTATCTATCTATCTATTTTTATTTTGCTTAGTGCAGCATCTCTAGGCAGCTTTTTCTCACTTAAGATTCAAGTTTAATTAGTATATTAGCCTTGCTAATAGAGCCATACCTACAGGATGCAGTCATTAAAAGACCATAATGTTAATCTACCAGAAAATTTCCAGGGTAACTTTATTAGATTTTCCCTGTTAACTTAATGGACTTTTAATGGATGTCCTAAGGAGACACATCATTAACCAGAATATTGCCGTATGTGAATTAAAATTGGTTCCTTTATCAAAATTAATGGTATGAGATTCCCTTACATTCTAAGCTATAGTATTCTCAACCTATTCTTTCCTTTTGGGCATAACATAGAAAATACTTCAGAGATGTTGGTTATCAGGTAAGGGTTTTAGAAAAATCTCCCAATGGCCCCATTCAGAAATGTTTTACTATTCTGTACAGTGATTAGAAAAAAAAAATGACTCTCGGAAGCCTACCATGAAGTGTTAAACGTTTCCAATGGAGTCAGTGCCCATTGAGATGGGGGTATAAAGGCGCAAAACCTTTTAGCGGATTTGAGCATTCAGTGTTGTAGATTTCAGTGTTAATACAATTACCATAATTCCTTCCATATGCAGCTTTTAGCAAATCCTTTACCAAGCACTGAGAGCTCATGCAGTAAATAAATGCTTTACCAGAAAACTGAACACTTCAGCAACTGATGGCCTTATGGAGGAATATTTTTGAAATAAATTATTTATGAAGTGTAAGTTAAAGATCAAATGCAATATTTATATGGTGCATTTCAAGGACGGGGCAAAGCAATTTACAGTGTTAAGTAACAAAACATGCATGTTTCTAGTGATATAATATTGCTGTTCAAAGTCATTTTGTAAAGAAAGCATTTGGGTGGGTCCGTATGGGAAAGCATCCACCAGAATTGGGCAATAAGTTTCATGAAGTTGAAAGAACTTAATGGAATTTCTTTCATAATTAAAACTTTATTAGAACAACTTCCTTTGCCACAACCCAAAAGAAAGCTCAAACCAAGTATTATATGACAAAATCAATCTGTATTTCAATAAAATGAATTGTAGATAAATGTTGACATTCCATTCTGGAAGCAGGTAATGTGGGCTCCATATTACCTCCACCATCATAAAAATAAGCCAAACCAAGAAGAAAAGGAGAGCAGAGCAGGTAGAAAGACCCCTCTAGGAATAGGACATCTGGCATTCTTTAGGTTTTTTGTAAGAGATCAATTCAATTTGTGCAGATGCCTTTATGGCTATATGCTTGTTTCAGAGAACATATAATAACTTGTGCAAAGTTATATACAACCCCTTGAAAGAGACTAAGCTAGTCCCATATCTTCCAATAATTAGCCATGCAACCTTGGGTACAAAATTTCCTCTCTTTCCTCACTGTCTTCTTTTAAACTTTTCCTCTTCCATTTATAATATATGGGGGCTAAATATACACTCACCAAGGTCCATTCTTGCTTCAAAATGCTATAATCACTTACCTTTTTAGAGTTCTTCAGAGGTTATTAAATGTTCTCTGTATATTATAAAGGAAGCTTTTGATAGGCTCTCCTGCTCTGTGGGAAGGTCTCAGGCTAGTATATTAGAAGATCCCCCCAGATAACCCCTGATAGTATAGATTGGTAGTGCAGAATCCCAGTTTTATAGAAGAGGAAAGTGAGATATCAAGAGCAGAAATACCTTGCTCGTATTCCTGTACCTGGAAAATGATCAAGAAATGTTACTGACCAAGGTCACCTAATAGCAAGCTTGTTCCTCTTTCCACTTTACCATTCTATTTGTGCTCCTAGACCTGTGGCCTGGCCCCTTCCCAGAATCATTCGAGTGTTCCATAAGGAAGGGAAATATGGTGAAATCTAAGGCAAAGTGCCTGCTGCATAAGAGGCACTTAATAATTGCTTGGCGATTGATCACAGATCTAAGGTTAGAAAAAGCCTCCTGAGGAAACTGAGTGATCAACTGATTGTGTCCACACAAAGTCTCAGCGTTCCTCTTCTTGGTACCAGTCACACAAGATCTCTGGGCCTTATTGTCATTGTCTATATATGGGGCCCTCTTTTTGTCAGTTGGATGATTACCACTGGGGCTCATGTCTTCCTTGACTTCCCCCAGGACTCAGATCAAAGCTTACCTTTTGTAGGGGACCTTTTTCTTGTCCCTTAGCAACAAACATCTTCCTCTCAAAAATTGGCTTTCATTGATATTGTCTATATCTTGTATTTATCTGTTTGTTTACATGTTATTTCCCCCATTCAAATATATACTCTTTGAGGGTAAAGACTGGTTTTGCTTCTTTTATTGAAGGACCTGGAATATAGTAAGCATTTAATAAATGCTCATTGGCTAATAATGATTGACATTGCCAGGAATAAAGAGTTTTCACAGAAGAATTAAAAGAGCCAGTTGGTGCTGTAGGGCAGAGGCATTTTTTTTTTGCCCATTTAAGAAGTGACCTGATTTACTTGGAGATACTCAAAAGATCCCAGAGGAAGAAACAGAGACAAGAAGGGAAGCACACCAGGATAATGCGCTGACCTCTGGCACTGGGTCTGGAATTACCCCTTCACTGTTTGCCTTGAAAGATTACAACTAGAGATGACACCATGAAGCCTTTGGGCTAATAGTCTAAAGTTCTGAGTGAAAGCAGGTAGCATATGTCACAAAAAGGAATAGAGCAAGGAATCAGAGAGAAGAAATTGAAAGAATCTTAGAAATAATTAAGTACCATCCTCTCCTTTTACAGATGAGGAAGCTGAAACTCAGGGATGTTACATGAATTGTCCCAGGCCACACAGTAAGAGATAGGAATGAGATTCAAACCCAGATCCTCTAAATCCTGTGTCTTAATGAAGTCCTGTTTAGATCAGTCTGATTGTTTTTCCACCCCTGAGGGCACAGGCAGGGAGATGCCAACTGGATACTGAACTTGAAGTTTCTGGGTGAACTCATCCAGATATGACAAGGAAAAGAGAGGGTGCCAGGAATGAAGGCAGGAGATAATGTCCAGGGCATGGACAGCTTCTTGGATAGAGCCTGGGAGGCTTTCCAAACTTCAAGCATGTTTCCTCCTTTTCTTTGATGCACACATCTTAGACTTGGTCTTGTCTTTAACGAAGACCTCAACTGCAAAATGAAGAAGTTGGATTACAGGCTTTCTGTGTTCTCTTCTGGCTCAAAATCTAGGATCCAAGGCTCTTAGAAGCCTGTGACTTTCTACCACACCTGAAACAAACTCTTGTCTTTGATCATAGAATCAAAGGATTATAAATGAACTGAAAAGAGTAGCAACCGATCAAGGATCAAGTAATAAGCATTTATTAAGTGCTTACTGTATGCCTGCGATAGTGTTCAGTGATGGGTAACAGATAGAAGCAAAAGCAGACCTTGTCCTCTCTTCCTTGTGACACAGAGAAGAAAACTGAGGCCAGGAAAGGTTCAGAGCCACACAGATAATAGGCACTAAATCTGGGATTCAAATCCAGATTCTCTGATGTTAGATCCAATATTTTTCTCCTGATCTTCCTATCTACCAAAGCCATCTTCACCTCCCAACCTCTATAAACAAGTTTCTGCCTCATGGACCCCCATGCTTACGGAGCCTCAGCCATAATGCCACTCCTGAAATAATGGTGTTGCTTCTTCCCCTGCAACACCAAAAATTGGCCTTTCAGTCAATCAGCAAACATATATGAGGCCTCTGCATGTTTCAAGCTCTGTGCCAGGTACAAAGATTATAAAATCAGAACTGAAGTGTCTCTGTCCCAAAAGAGCTTAAATTCTAGCCAGGGAAGGCAATATGTGGACATAAAAATATTTGAAAATGCAGGGATATGGCCTGGACCTGTGATTCTTTGGTAGAAAAACTCTCGTGTGAGGAAGTCTCTTCCGTTTCCGGTTGGCCCCTGTTTTGCAGCTTAGAGTTGCTTAGAATGTCGAGTGTTAGTGGCTTTCCCAACATCACAGAACCACAGTGTGTCAGGGATGGTACTTGAACTCATATCTACTTGTCTCTAACTCAGTTCTCTGTATGTTACAGTACGCTGTCCAGAATTCAAAATAAATTCGAGACAAATGTAAGGCAACTTAAGGGAGGAGGTTTGTGGATGTAGAACATGGCCCTTGAGTTGAGTTCTGAAGGAAACTGGGGATTCTGAGAGATGAGGAGGGGATGGATAGCTGGCACCGGGGATGGCCTGCATGAGGCCACAAAGATGGGAGATGGATCATCAGCTGTGAGAAACAGCAAGAAGTCCGATCTGACTGTTATTCCCCAGACTCCACACATGGAAACACAGAAACAGAACCTCGAGGGGAAAGGATCTTCTGTTTTCAGTGTGACCTTGGCTTCTGCATGGGAAGTGGTTCTGAAATTTTCCACGACCAATCCCTTGCCAATAACCCCAAGGTAACAACTCTCCTTCCACATTTCCCCGTGGCCCTCCAATTCCCAGAAGTGCTATTTTAGCTGATGGTCCTTCCAGGAATGGCCTGGCCAAGCCAGCAGGGCTGGTTTGCAGGGACAATTGAACTGTCCTTCGAGGTAATGCATTTCAGATGTTGGTCGGGATTGGACTTCATGACTGCTGTCTCCATTGGCCCAGGAACTATTTAGAAACACTGACAATTCTATCTATATTTTTCCCTTTGTTTCCTTTTAAGTTACAGAGATATACAATAGTGGAGTTTGAAGCAAGCTTAGACAGGGGTTACCTAGTCTGGGGGTCCTTGACCTTATCTGTATTGTGAACCCCTTGGGCAAGCAAGTGAGGCCCAGGGCCTCCTTCTCAGAATAATGTTTTAAATGCATAAAAAAAACACATGGGATTACAGAGAAAATCAGTTGCATCAAGATGCAGTAATCAAAGTGTTTTTAATAACCCCAAGCATGCAGACCCTAGGTTAAGAACCCCTGTTCAACTCTTCTCTTTTTAAAGATGAAGAAAATCAGTTCCAAATTTGGGAAGTGACTTTTGGAGACTTCAGTGTGGTTAAAAAACCAAAGGCAGAAGCTGGAGTTAGAAGAAACTGGGAGCAAATTCTGCCTCAAGCACTTTCTAGTAGTTAGACCCCAGGAAAGGCAGTTACCATTTCTAGGCCTTAGGTTCTTGACCTGTAAATGAGATAAAAGTAATAGCAGTGACCCTACAGCATCGCTGCGGGATGAATGGGACCACACCCTTGGAGGGTTTTCCAAACTCCAGTCACTTTTGCTCCTCAAACCCAGAATCCCAGAATGCTGAGTTGGCAGGGGACCACAGGGTCCATTTGGTTTGACCCACACCTGAAAAAGAATCCCCTCTACAACACCCTTGACTGTGCTTTCAGACCTTTAGTGAGGACCATTCCTATTACTCTACTTCCTAGGGTAGCACACAGATCCTTTGGCATTTTCCTTCTGGAGATGGTACGACAGGCATTTTACTACTTGAAAATATGGTTATCATTACTTTAGGCAGCAGCAATATCCTGGAAAGAGAAGATTCTGATGCCAGAGGACCTGGGTTCCAAACCCACCTCTGATACTTACAGTCTGAAATCCTTGGGGAATTCATTTCATTTCCCTAGGACTCAGTTTGCTCAACTCTGAAACAAAGAGTTGGACAGATTACTTCTGAGGTCCCTTCTAATTATTTGATCCTCCTCCTCTGATCTAAAAACAAAAACTAGAGGGAAAGTCCCCCATTTCTGATTTGCATGGAAATTCCTCTGAGGGTTTTTTCTTCTTCCTTTTGGGAAGTATTACACTCCTCCAAGGCTCAGCTCAAGTGAATCTTCAGCAAGAGACCCAATGTCCCAATTTCCCTATTTGTGAGTTCTCCTCTCCAGATGTCCCCTCGAATTCAGTGTTAAATTCAGGGTACTTTTGGAAATGTTCCACATTCCTGCTTCTTTATAACACCTCAGTCTCCCTTGGGGTTCATAGTTCAACCCTGTAACAGAGTCCCTCAAGTTCCCCAGTTCCTGGACTCTACCCTGGAGCCCTGTGCTGACCTGGAAACCCAGAAGGTCAGGCTTCATTAGTGTCCCTGAGGGCTCTGAATGCAGAGCCTCCTTTCTGAGGAACCACAGCCCAGGCTTGTTACTGGTTCCTGGGTCACACCTGAGCTGTGTTGACCAGGAGCTGTCGCACGGTCTTCTCCAAGGTTCAGGGGCCTGACTCCAGCCAGAGTGATTGATTGATTCCAGAAGCTGTCCCCTGAACAATGAGAGAAAGTTCAAATTGCTCCGGAGTCCTGGTCCTGCCTCCCCAGCCCCCCATCTGCTCTTGTGGTGAGAGGCAGCTGGGCTGCTCTCTTTGCGGTATTAGCCAAACTAGAAAGACATTAAAAATTCCGTTAAATTTTCATACCCTTTCAGCTGCTGAAGTGTACGATCTATTTCAGAAAAAAAAAGCAAGAAAGAAAGACCTGATACATTTTCCCGACTCCCTCCTTACTTCAGGGACTCCTTAAGGGACCAGGTAATGATCTTAAGATGGATAACAATGCTTTATGTTTGGCCTCTCTCTCTCCTACCCCCACCTCTTGACCAAGGACCACGGAATTTGTCTCTAAATGGAAAGCATCACCAGCCGATTCATGCTGTGCTCCTCTGGTTGATGTGATGGGGAGTTACTGTTTGGAGAGATGCCTTGTTACCTCAGAGATTTTTCTTTCTTTTGGGGGGTCAGGGAGTGGAGAATAGGTAGAAGGAAAATAATTCCTCTCTCCCAAACCTGCAAAGAGCTGCTGCAAGCAGCCATCATTTAAGGGTAAAGGATGATGTTTGTAAAGCAGCTTTAAATGTTAGACATTGCTGCTATTATCATTCTTGTTGTTATAAAGAGCAGCTGGGTAGCACAGTAGATAGAGGGCCAGGCCTGGAGTCAGGAAACCTCATCTCATTGAGTACAAATCTGGCCTCAGACGCTTACTAGTTGTGTGACCCTGGGCAAGTCACTTAACCCTTTTTGCCTCAGTTTCCTTATTTTGTATAATGAGCTGGAGAAGGAAATGGCAAACCACTTCAGTATCTTTCCCAAGAAAACCCAATTGGGGTCATGGAGAGTCAGACGCGACTAAAATTACAGAGCAACAAAAACAATCCTTATAACCCAACGTCAGTTCTCACTTATATGAACTTGGCGTCCTTATTGTCTCTCCCCAGAAGAATAAATATGCCGCGAGAGCATCTTTGTCTTTGTAGCCCCAGTTCCTAGCATACTGCCTTGTCTACTGTGGCACTTAATCCATTTGGATTGGATTGGAATCCCCAGTGAACAGCTACAGAGAAGAGGAAAGGGTACCCATTTTAAATACAGTGGAGGCATCTCCAACAACAGCACCACTACATTCTATGAATTTTTTCTTAGGCTTCAGACATTTCAATCCAGACATTTCTTAGGACCTACTGCATACGAGGCACCAGGACTACACTGAGCAGAGTTCTTGTGGGTGAAGATGTCCTATGTCCACATGAAGAGATTTGAATCCTGACTTAGACATGGGAAGGCATCCAGTGGGTTAGAGACTCTAGAGGCAAGGATCTGAATCTAGTTTCTGCCCTGTGTGACCTTGGGCAAATTTGCTTAATCTTTCTGGGCTCCAAATTCTTCACTTGTAAAAGGAGGGAATTGAACTATGGGGCCTTTAAGGTCCCTTCTGTGATCCATCGTCCAAAGTAGAATACAAAGAAAATTGACAAGGATGATAGCACTAAGTTTTGGGGAAATCAAGGAAGATTTCACAGAGGTGAAGGAAGCTAAGGATTTTAAGTCAAAGGTGGGAAGAGAATAGACTCTAGGCATGAGGCACAGCCTATGCAAAGATCCAGTGACAGGAGATGGAATATTGAGCTGAGGGAAGTGCAGGTTGGCACAGGCAAGGAACATATGAAGCAGAATAGAGTGGGGTGTGTCTACAAAGATTAGTGGATGCCAGACAGTAAAGGGACTCAAAAAGCAGGTTGAAGAGTTAATATAGTCCTCAAAGATATCGGGAGTCATAGAAAGATTATGAGATAAAGACTAGCATGGGCCCTGAGCTCTTTAAAGGTTATCTTGGCAACTGTGTTTCAAGAATTACTGGCAGCTGTGTATGGAGGAGGCATTGGATAAAGGGAAGGCAATAGACATGAAGTGAACAATTAGGAGATTCTCACAATGGGCCATACAAAAAGTGATGAGGCTTAAACTAGGCTGATGTTTCCACTCAGAAGAAAAGGCACTGGATGTGGAAGATATAGTCAAGGCAGAATTGATAAGATTTGACATTTGATCATTTATTTGGGTAAAGGGTGAAGGAGAGAGATGAATTGAGGCAACTAGGTGGTATGGTGGATGGAAGTGCTGAATGTAGAGTCAGAAAGACTTGAGTTTGAATCCTCCCTCAGATGCTTACTAGCTGTCTGACTCTCAGTAAGTCACTTATCTTCTCTTTGCCTCAGTTTCCTCATCTATGAAATGGAGTTTGAGTCTATGGATTCTAAAATCTTTCCAGCTCTAAATCTATATTCTCATAAAGGCTAATTTGATGCTCGAGAGCCCAGATGACTAGAATGGTGGTCCCCTTAAAAGAAATAAGGAAGTTTGAAGGAGGATGGTTCTAAGGAGAAAATGATGAGTTCCAGGTTGATGCCCAGGATGATAAGTGGGCCCATCATGTCATATGCCAAGGCTCCATTTTATGTGGATAATTGATAGGGAAAAAGGAAACCGTCTGAAGATTGAAAATCAAATATATGGGCAGTTTGACCTCATGATCCTATCCACTACTTAACAGCTAATCTATGAGTTTTCTTGGCTCAGATTTCTTCTTCAGGCCATTTCATCACATTAGCAAAGCACTAAAAAAGAAGTTAATT
>NW_027185852.1:16445791-16457103 GCF_028583685.1 Petaurus breviceps papuanus | reverse complement strand
AGAGAGAGGCAGAGAGACAGAGAGAGAGACAGAGAGAGACAGAGAGAAGGCATAGACTGAAATAAGGGCTCTGCCACTTATGTGTAAGCTTAGGAAATCACTTCACCTCTCTGGGATTCAGTTCCCACATCTATAGAATGAGGGGTGGTTCTAGAAAACCCCTGAAGTCCCTCAAAGCTTGAACGTTTCATGATTCTAAAGGGTATGACCTGTTTAAGTGAATCCTTCTCAGTCAGTTCACATAGTATCATAGAGAGTAATATGGGAATTTGGTGATGGAAGGAAGCATAAGAGCTGGAAAGGATCTGAGCCGTCATTTATCCAGTTCAAATCTCTTGTTTTGTTGGTAAGGAAGCTGAGGTCCGGAGCCTTGAATGGCCTTGGCTGGGCAGAATCATGCTCTGTACTGGTTGGAGAGCTAGACTTGAAATCAGGAAGACTTTTGTTCAAATCTGGTCTGATGCTTTCTAGATCTATGATCCAACCCCTCTCAACTTTAGTAAAATGGGTATAATAATACCTACAATCCCTAGTCATGTGAGAATCAAATGAGGAATGTATGCAAGGGCCTTTGGAAACCTTAAAATACTATGGAAATATTGATTATTGCTTTAATGTTGTCATCTTTGTCAATGGGGTTCAGAAATGACCATGGGGTGTTATCTTGCTATTGTTCTTTCACATTTGGTGCTCTGTGGCCTCTTTTACAGGTGGATAAAATTACTGCCTTTTGTAGTTGAATAAAAGTATGGGGATAACATTGGTATGGTGGGTCTCTTATAGGCTCACTGAAAGCATCTGTGGGACAACTCTTGGAGCTCACTAGGCAACACAATCAATGTGTGCCTTGTCTTGTTCCCATGCTGTTTGAATTTTTCCCACTGGGCTATAGATTTTGAAAATCGTTTTTATGTGCCTTTTGAATATTCAGTATGGTGACACTAATTTAAAGCATTATTCTTTGTTTTTAAATAAATTAATGTTTTATCTTGGATGTTGATTTTTATAGTATTTTTCCCAATTTGTACAACAAGATGATTTTTAACTTTCATTTTTACAAGATTGTCAGTTCCAAATTTTTCTCCCTCCTTCCTTCCCCTCCCCTCTTCCTAAAATGATAGGCAATTTGATCTAGATTATAATGTGCTATCATGTAAAACATATGTCCATACTAGTCACAGCTGTGAAAGAAGAAACAGAGCAAGAGGGGAAAAAAACCATGAAGAAGAATAAAGTGAAAAAAAGTGTGCTTCAATCTGCCTTCCTGTTTTTTATCTCGATGTGCACAGCATTTTCCTCCTTGAGTGTTTTGTAATTGTGTGGGATCATTGTGTTGCTGAGAAGAGCTGAGTTATTCGTGGTTGATCATTACACAATGTTGCTGATACTTCAATGTTTTCCTAGTTTTGCTCATTTCACTTTACATCAGTTTGCACAAGTCTTTCAAGGTTTTTCTGAAGTCTGCCTGTTCATCATTTCTTATAGCAAATTAGAATTCCATTGCATTCACATACCATGGTTTGTTCAGTCATCCCCCAGTTGATGGGCATCCCCTCAATTTCTAATTTTTTGCCAACATAAAAAAACTGCTATGCATATTTTTGCATACATAGGTCCTTTTCCCTATTTTATGATCACTTTAGGATACAGATCTAGCAGTGGTATCCAGATCAAAGGGTATTTGGTTTGGTTGCCCTTTGGGCATAGGTCCAAATAACTTTCCAAACCAGTTGCACCAGTTCACAACTCTACCAACAATGCATTAGTGTCCAATTTTTCCCCACATCCTCTTGAACATTTATCGTTTTCCTTTTTTTATCGTATTACCCAATCTGATAGTTGTGAGGCAGTACCTCAGAGTTATTTTAATTTGCGTTTATCTAATCAAAAGTGATTTAAAACACTTCTTCATGAGCCTTTAGACAGTTTTGATTTCTTCATACCTTTTGACCATTTATAATTTGGGGAATGCCTTTCATTATTATAAATTTGACTCCATTCTCTACATATTTGAGAAATTAAGCCTTTATCAGAGACAATTGCTATAAAGATTGTTTCCCAGCTTTCTGTTTTCCTTCTAATATTAGTTGCATTGGTTTTGTTTATGGAAAAAACTTTTTGTTTAATTTTAATATAATCGAAATTATCTATTTTACATTTTGTAATGTTCTCTATCTCTTGTTTGGTCATGAACTTGTAGTTCATTTAACTGCTCCTTCAAGAATGTGGATGCTATATCACTTGGTAAATAAATGTTTAGTATTGATATTACTTCATTGTCTATAGTATCTTTTAGCAAGATTTAGTTTCCTTTCTCATCTCTTTTAATTAGGTCTATTTTTTTTTACTTTGTCTGAGATCAGTATTGCTACCCTTGCTTTTTATTTTTACTTCAGCTGAAGTATAATAGATTCTACTCCAGCCCCTTATCTTTTTTTTTCTTTTTGGAGGGCAATTGGGGTTAAGTAACTTGCCCAAGGTCACACGGCTAGTATTTGTGCTAAGTGTCTGAAACCGGATTTGAACTCAGGTCCTCGACTCCAGGGCCGGTGCTCTATTCACTGCACCACCTAGCCACCCCTTCCAGCCCCTTTTACTTTGTGTATGTTATTCTCTCTGCTTCAAGTGTGTTTCTTGTAAACAACATTCTATAGGATTTTGGTTTTTTTATTTACTCTGCTGTCCGCTTCTAGTTTATGGGAGAGTTCATCCTATTCACATTCACAGTTTTTAAAATAAATTTATTTAATTTTAGTTTTCAACATTCACTTTCACAAGCATTTTATATTTTCTCTGACTCCCTCCTCTCCCTTCTACCCAAGATGGCATGCAATCCGATACATTCCTATCAAACATATTTTCACATCAGTCATGTTGTAAAGAAGAATTAGAAGGAATGGGAGAAACCTCAAGAAAGAAGAAACAAAACAAAATGAGAGAGAGGCAGAGAGAGATAGAGACAGAGAGAGAGACAGAGAGACAGAGAGAGAGAGAGAGAGACAGACAGACAGACAGACAGACTGAGGATAGCATTTTCTATCATGAATCTTTAGGAGTTGTCTTAGATCCCTGCATTACTGAGAAGAGCTAATTCTATCAAAGTCAGTCATTGCACAATGTAGTTATTACTGTGTAGAATATTCTCTTGTTTCTGCACATTTCAATCAATATCAGTTCATATAAGTTTTTCCAGGGTTATTTTTTTTCTGAAGGCTTCCTGGTCATCAATTCTTATAGCACAATAGTATTCCATTACATTCATATACTACAACTTGGTCAGCCATTCCCCAATTGATGGACATCCCCTTGATTTCCAATTCTTGATGACCACAAAAAAGCTGCTATAAACATTTTCTGTATATGTAGGTCGTTTTCTCATTTGTATGACCTCTTTGAGATACAGCCCTAGAAGAGGTTTTGCTGGGTCAAATGGGTATGCACATTTTTATAGCCCTTTGGGTATATTTCTAAATTGCTCTTCAGAATGGTTGCATAAGTTCATAACTCTACCAATAATGCATTAATGTTCCAGTTTTCCCACATCTTCTCCAGCATTTATAATTTTCCTGTTTTGTCATGTTTTCCAATCTGAAAGGTGTAATGTGGTACCTAAGAGTTGTTTTGATTTGCATTTCTTTACTCAATATGATTTGGAGAGGGATTTTTTATATATTATTATAGATAGCTTTAATTTCTTCATCTGAAAATTGTCATATTCTTTGACAATTAATCAATTGGAGAATGACTTGGACTCTCATAAATTTGACTCAGTTCTCTATATATTTTAGAAATAAAGCCTTTATCAGAGACACTGGTTGTAAAAATTCTTTCCAATTTTCTGCTTCCCTCCTATTCTTGATTGCATTGGCTTTGTGCAAAAAAAAAAAAAACTTTTCAATTTAAACATAATCAAAACAATCCATTTTACATTTCATAATGTTCTCTATCTCTTGTTTGGTCATAAATTCTTCCATTCTCCATAAATTTGATAGGTAAACTATCCCTTGCTCTCCCAGTGTCCTTATAGTAGCAGTCTTATATATAAATCATGTACCCATTTTGACTTTATTTTGGCATACAGTGTAAGATGTTGGTCTATACCCAGTTTCTGCCATACTATTTTCCAGTTTTCCCAGCAGTTTTTGTTAAATAGTGAGTTCTTATTCCAGAAACTGGGGTCTTTGGGTTTTTCACACATTCATGGTTTTGATTATTTATTGTGTATTACCCTAAATCCTGTTTTCCTTCTGTTTATCTTCTCTCTCCTTTCACCCTTTCCCTCCTCAACAAGTGTTTTACTTCTGTCTACTGTCTTACCCAGTCTACCCTCTCTTCTGTCAGTCCTGCTCCACTCTTTACTTAATCTCCTCCCCTCCTACTTTCCTGATGTATAAGATAGATTTCTATATTTAATAGATTGTGTATATTATTCCCTCTTCAAGCCAATACTGATGAAAGTAAGGTTCAAGAAATATCCATTTCCCACCCTCTCATTTTTCCCTCCCTCATGCCTCTTCATGTGAAATAATTTACCCCATTCTATCTCTCCCTTCCTTCTGCACTCAGTGTTCTCTTATTTCTCATCCCTTAGTTATTTTTATGTCATTCCCTCAAATTCATCTAATGCTCATGCCCTCTGTCTATGTATATTCTTTTTAGCTATACTCTTAATGGTATACTCTTTTAAGAATGACAACTATCATATTCCCATGTAGGGATGTAAACAGTTCATCTCCATTAAATCCCTTATGTTTTCTTTTTCCTTTTTCCCTTTTTAGGCTTCCCTTGGGTCTTGATATTAAAGATCAATTTTTTTGTTCAATTCTGGTCTTCTCCTTAAGAAAGCTTGAAATCCTTCTATTTCATTAAATAACCATTTGTCCCCTTAATGCATTATGCTTGCTTTCTCTGGGTAGGTGATTCTTGGTTGTAGTCCTAGCTCCTTTGCCTTCCAGAATAACATGATCCATGACCTCTGATTCTTTAATGTTGCAACTGCTAAATCCTGTGTAATCCTGATTGTGACTCCCCAATGTTTGAATTGTTTCTCTCTGGACCCTTGCAATATTTTTTCCTTTACCTGGTAGTTCTGTAATTTGGCATTTTATTGGAGTGTTCCTTGGAGTTTTTATTTTGGAATCTCTTTCCTGAGGTTATCAGTGGATTCTTTCAATGCCTATTTTGTCCTCTGTATCCAGGATATCAGGACAATTTTCTTTCATAATTTCTTGAAAGACACTGTCCAGGTATTCCTTTTGATTATGGCTTTCAGATAGCCCAATGAATCTGACTATCTTAGAGATTTGAGACAAAAGTACCTTTTATACTGAAGTTCTGATTCAACTAAAGTTTATTGGTGGAAGTCTCAGGAATATTTTGGGGTTCTGTGTTTGTAATATAGAGATTTTTCATCTCTGAGTTTAATGAAGGATAGAAAGATTTTTGCTATATTATTCTTGTTATTGTTAATAATGTCTTCATGGGTATTCTATAGATGACAAATTTTTGCAATGTACAATAATATGCTGCACAATTTCTACTATTTCTTTGCATAATGCATAATTAAATCAAAACTCCTAAAATATGACCTTTCTGTAACTTTTGGTGTTAAGGACCTTATCCTGAATTTAAATTATATGAAAGGAAAAGAAGGGAGGGAGGGAAGGAGGGAAGGAGAGAGGAAGGTAAGAAGGAAGGAAGGAAGGAAGGAAGGAAGGAAGGAAGGAAGGAAGGAAGGAAGCAAGGAAGGAAGGAAGCAAGGAAGGAAGGAAGGAAGCAAGGAAGGAAGGGATGGAGGAAATGATATTAATAATGCTATTGTCTTTTTCATATTTTTCATGGGGTTGAGAGAGAAATGATTTGGAGACAAATTACCATACTGACATTACTATTTTATATTTAATGATCTGCAGAATGTTACACAGAAAATCAGATAACTGCTATTTGTAATTAAATTTAAATATTAGACTATAAGCAAATCCTTTACAGGCTCCCTGAAATCATCGTTGGTACAATTCCATAATAGAAAAGATTTTGGGGATGATATATACCTTAGCCCTTTCTCACATTATTTTCATCTCTTGTGCTAAATCTCTGTGTTTTGAGAGCTTTTTGTTCCATGTAGCTTCGAGATTGTGAGCATTTGGTATGGCAAAATCTATTTAAAATGTTAAGTTTTTACACATAAATTTTATGTCCAACCAAATATCAGCCAAAGTAGGGTGTATGAGAATGGTCTTGTTCCAATATAGTTTACTGGATGAATTCCTTTTTTGTTTTGGAGGGCAATTGGGGTTGTGATTTGCCCAAGGTCACACAGCTAGTTTTTG
This sequence comes from Petaurus breviceps papuanus, assembly GCF_028583685.1. Classification (NCBI taxonomy): domain Eukaryota; kingdom Metazoa; phylum Chordata; class Mammalia; order Diprotodontia; family Petauridae; genus Petaurus; species Petaurus breviceps. Next base: position 16,450,774 of record NW_027185852.1, on the reverse strand, counting down.
TGTTGTGTCTGAGGCTGAATTTGAACTCAGGTCCTCCTGACTCCAGGGCCAGTGCTCTATTCACTTTGCCACCTAGCTGCCCCAATTGGATGAATTCTTCACCAATATTTGGTATTTGCTCTTATATTTGAATTTGTTGTTATATCTGAGTTTTGTTATGTATCAATCCAAGGAAAATAGAGTTTCTGGTGTATAATTCTCACCTCCAGGTAATTTCTTGTTAAATATTTAGCAGTTGCTAAACTCTTACATCCTTTAGTAATGTCACCCAGTTTCCACTGTTTCCTTGAATAATCTATACTGATCACTAAATTCCAGCTCCTTAAAGATAAGCATTCTATAATTTGTGGTAGTGATAAATATTTGAATTCCTCTACTTCTTTCCTGGCTCCATTTCTGGTTCTCTGGACATCTTTTCCCACAACTTCCCACCATTCTTCTAATCCTAGAATACCCCTCTGCCCCGGCACCTCCTTCACCTCATTGATCAGTTCCCTTTGGAAACTCCATTTTAAGGAAATTTCTAGGTCACACAGGTTCACTTATTTCTTGGTTCTGTTCCTTACTCTCTGGACTTCTTTTTTGCCCTACATGAGCACCTTCTATTCTCCCCCCAAGTTTTCAGCTCTATTTTTTCCATTATCTTCTCCCATTATAATCTAAGATTCTTAAGGACCAAGGACTTTTTGGCTTGTATTTGTATTCCTAGTGCTTAGTATGGTGCCCAGCCATAGTAATTGTTTAATATATGCTTGTTATTAACTTGAGTAACTCACTCATTTGACCTTCACTTCGTTGTCACACAAAGGTGTTGATAGACTTTTCAACACATATCATTGACTGTGTTCATATGGATGTTGCCCATAATGGACCTTTTGATTCTACTCTAGAATCTTGGTTGTTTTATTGGATTTGTACAGAGTTTATAAACTTTCAGTTAAACTGCATAGACTCAATGCTATGTATCTACTGTTTATCTTTGCTATTTCTCAGTGAAGTGATGTCTGTTTATCCCAAAAAATATTTCTGCAAGTTTCTGACCTTTCAATCATATGTTCTAAGTATGTCTGACTACCTCCTTCCTCCTTTTTTTGGTGACCAGTTTGGATCACTTTATCACCACATTGGGAGGATAGGCCCTGAGTCTAGTCAAAATTGTATACAATTTTGTTACTATATTCTGTGTGTGACATGGTTCATATGGTGTTTATGAAGTGTTTGTGAAGACTTGCTATTGTTCTCAATTATCTCAAGGTTGTTTGGCTCTTATGTGGCAGAACAAAAATCTGAACCCAGGTCTTCTACAGTCTTCACTCTCCTTCCAGGATTCTACTCTGCCTGCCATAGTCTATCCATCATATTTCTAATATGGGGCATATTTCTAATCCAATTTCTATTCTCTACTGTTTGAATGAATATGCCTGTTTCTTCACCTGCATGAAGACAGATGCATTTGTGTATATTTCAATAGTTAGCTTATTTAAACTGATGATAAATCACAGTCTGATTTACAGACTTCTCTTTCCCAGCCCACTGAGTCCTAGATAAATCCGTCCATCACCACCCATTGACCGTTAGAGCTTATTTCCCCTTGCTTTCGTCAACATAGCTATAAAACTGTGGGAAGAACAGGGAATCTCTGAAAACCAGATGTTGCCTGTGAGATCTGCCCTCCTGGGTAAACTGAACCATTCAGAGAGCTGAGTTTATAGACATGCATCATCAGGGGGTTACAGGTCTGTAAAGTCACTTATTACATTTATTGAGATTCTTACCATGATCACCAGCTGAGTCCTTTCTTTTCATGTCTTAGGTCCTTTTAGAACTATTTTTTTTTAAATACCATCATGCCAGAACTCACTGTGAGCCCATTCAGGAAAATATTTGCAGGGAGGTTTTCATCACAAGATATAGATTGCATGAAACCTGTGTCCCCAGACACAGTGCTGTGGGTTTTGTAAATACTGTATGGAAAAATGTTTTTGCATTGTAAACACATCATTGTGGATGCAGAATGCCCATTTTCCCCAAGAAAAATATTAATAGAATGTTAAAGTAGGTTTTCAAGAATAGAGCTTTAGTAGTCATCGACAAAAAATCAACCAACAAACATTTATTAATCAATTACTATATACCATATGCCATACTAAGTGATGAGGAAAGAAAAAGGCAAAAAAGAGTTCTTTCTCTCAAGGACCTTACAGTCTAATCAGAAACTCAAATTCATGTACATTGTATTTCCCACTAAATAGTAGAGTCTGAGTTTCAGTACAATCCCAGAAATATTTATCAAGTGACAGTTGCATACAAAGTGCTATACTAGGCACCAGGGAGACTAAAATGTTAGCAAGATAAGGTGCTTGCCCTCAAAGATGTCAAAATATCTATTTCTTAAGTATTTCATGGAATCTAAATTCATAATCTCCTCAATCTGGTTACTCCCTTCCATGCACTAGATCTCAATTCATCCCTAGCCTTCTCTCCCACTACAATTCTTGGTCATGTCCTCCAGTCCAGAAAATCCTCCCCCTTTTCCTTCCCAATTATCCCAATTGTCCTTGTCCTGGAATTTGAGATGATAAGGCCACTGGCAATCAGTCCAAAACTGGTCATTTTCCTTCTGTAGAGTACCACTGAAAATAGTTCAATGACTTCCTCCTGTGTTGAGCACAGGGTATGGCCACACAGGTCACACTTGCTATCTGATTGACCTTCCTCCTTTCCAGTCAAGTATCTCTAATGACATTTCTCTCTACAACTTTGTTGCACGTTCTTTTTTGGTTGCTGCCTGCTGTATTTACTCCCCCAATGTTTCAGTTCATTGCACTTCCTTCACCTAAAATTCCAGTTCTTAGGACAGTGCAGTATGACATTTATTGTAGCCAAAACATAGTCACTGGGTCACAGATCTAGACCTGGAGAGAATTTCTGAGACAACTGAGCTCCATGTCTTCATTTTGTAGAGAAGGACACAGAGAGGAGAAGCAACCCCCAACATTACACAGCAGTAAGAAGCAGAAGTGGGATTGAATTCAGGTCCCTTGACTCCAAAGCCAAGATGCTATTGGCTTTTTTGGTCACTGCTTCACCAGTACCTTGTGTTTTTCTCCTTTATATTTTTATCATAAGGGATGGCTTGCCAGAAGCTTTATGGAAGAGAGGGATTGGAAAATGAGGTTGATGTCAAAATGAAAAAAATATCAATAAAACTCCTTCTAAAGGTGCTTTTTTGCCCTATTAAAGCCAAATGATTCTTTAAAACAGTAAACAGTGTGTATGCTCTCTACATTTCCACTGGATCACTATAAAGATGTAGTCTGTTCTCAAATATCCTGTGTGAGAGTCCACCCTTTCCATTGCCATAGCTTCATCAAGGATGCCCTCAATTGATGTGTTAGATTATTCTCAACCAGTTTGGGGGAAGAAGAAAAAATAGGCATATAAATTGGTAGTTGTTAAAAATGTTGGTCAATTTTATTGATTTAAAAAAACAAAAGGGTTGTGTGAGGTGGCTAGATGGTGCAGTGAATAGAACACCAACCCTGGAGTCAGAAGGATCTGACTTCAAATATGGTCTCAGACACTTAACACTTACTAGCCATGTGTCCTTGGGCAAATCACTTAACCCCAATTGCTCTGCCTTCCCCCCTCCAAAAAAAGCAAAAAAAAAGGAGGGTTATTGTGGTTTTACCCCCAAGCATTTGGTTATTATCTACTCTTCCATTGTATTATCTCCATCATAGATGTATGTAACTCTGTCTATAAAGTGTATCCCCTAAGTCTGCGTGTAGTTTAAGCATTAATAAACTTTTGGGATATCCTGTTCTTACCTTGGGGGGGGTTCTTTTACCATCTTTCTTTTCTACAATGTCATTTCTGTGTATTACGAGGTTAGAGTCCAAATGTGACGTCTTCTATATCATTGATGGGGGTAGGGCATTGTTTTTGAAATACTGGCAGATCTTTTTTTCCATTGAGGAAGCTAGGTGGCACACTGAATAGAATGCTGGGTCTGGAGTCTAGAAAACTTGAATTCCCAATCAGTTTCAAACCTTACTAGCTGTGTGATCCTGGGCAAGTCATTTAATATCTATCTGCCTCAATTTCGAAATGGTAATAATAATATCATCAGTCTTCCATGGTTGTCATGAGGATCAAATAATAACATTTACAAAGGGCTTTGTGAACCTTAAAGCACTGCAAAAGTGCTGTTATTGTTCATCTGTTTATGAGAAGCAGAATGGTATGAATAGTGTGGATAGACAAAAAACTTGTGTTGAAATTCTGCCTCAGCCGATTTCAGAAAAACCTGGAAAGACTTGCATGAACTGATGCTGAGTGAAATGAGCAGAACCAGGAAAACATTGTACAAAGTAACAGCAATACTGTGTGATGACCAACTGTGATAAACTATGGAGTCTGAATGCAGGTTGGAGCATACTATTCTCTTCTCTCTCTCTTTCTCTCTCTGTCTCTCTGTCTCTCTCTCTGTCTCTGTCTCTGTCTCTGTCTCTCTCTCTCTCTCGCTCTCTCTCTTGCAGTTTTTCACTTTGGTTCTAATTCTTCTTTTCAACTTGACTAATGTGGGAATGTGTTTAATATTATTGTATATGTATTGCCTATATCAGATTGCACACTGTCTTGGGGAGGGGGAAAGGGAAGGAGGGGGAAAATTTTAAACTGGAAATCTTATAAAAGTGAATGGTGAAAACTAAAAATAAATAAATAAATATTTCCAAAAATTCTGCCTCAGGTGCTTCTCTGTATAACAGTGGACAAATTACTTAAAATTCTAGCTTTGGTGTCCTTATCTGTGAAATGGGGATAATAATACCACCTACCTCATAGGATTGTGAGAATCAAATAAGAAGATAGAGATATAAAATAATTTGCAAAAATGCAAATATTTTATAAATGGCACCTATTATCATTCTTCTAGTCTTATACTTATGTGATCTTCTAATGGTCTTCAGGGATGGGGAA
>NW_027185852.1:16358848-16435791 GCF_028583685.1 Petaurus breviceps papuanus | reverse complement strand
CCAGTCTGAAAGAAGTGGTCCGTGAAGAGAATTAGGACTATGACTCAACATCCCCACTCTGAAACCTATTCACTTGGATCCCCCCTGCCTGGTGATACAGCTTTATGCCTTGCCCTCAGCCAGGCAGCTAAACTCTTTTATATGGGGTGTTTTCTCCGACTAGAATGCGAGCTTCTTGGGTTCAGGAATTGTCTCAATTGTCTGCTTGTATTCCCAGCACTTAGCACAATGCTAGGTACACAGTAAGCACATAATAAATGCTTTCTGTTCCAATGAGATGTTTGAGAAATGAACCTCTAAGGCCTTCTAAACCATCCCTCATACTTTACAGGCAAGGAAACACCCCCAGAAAATTAAAGTGACTTGTCCAAGGTCAAGGGGTCCAAGTGATAGGGTTGTAAGCCTTCACTTGAACCTTTCAGATTTATTTTAAAACGTGTCCATCTTAAACAAAAAGGTTGTTTTTTTTATAATTCTCATTCTATTTCCTTCAGATTTTTAATTTAGTCCTTAAGTAATGCATGAGTGGTACTGCCTTCCATGCATTATTTTTGTAAGATTCTCTAATCACATACACAGACTTTATCAGTGTCCCATAACTGGTAAAGTAATTCTCTTTATTCTTAGGTTTTCTTATTGTTGTTGCTATTGCTTTGTATTTTCCAACTATTGTTAGTTTAATTTTAACTGCCTGCTTAGGAAGAAAATAAAAATGCTAAACAAACAAATAAGTGAATGAATAAATAACAAAGATTTTTACATGTTCCTGATTCAAAATATCCTATGAGGCCGAGAACATGTTCATTGGAGGCTAGTTTGATAATGAGAGTTAACCTTTAGAAAGTGCTTTGAGGTTTGCAAAGCATTTTACATAGCTCATCCCATTTGATTCTCACAGCAACCCTGACTGTGACTTAGGTACTAGTATTTTCCCTACTTTAGAGGTGAAGAAATTGATTCTCAGTGAGGTTAATTAACTGCCTTGCTTAGGGAAAGGCAGTCAGTGATCATCTGGAGCAGGATTTGAACTTAGGTATTCAAGAGTTGCAGGCCAGTGTTCTGTCTACTCCATCATCTAGCTATCTAGAGCCCTGTTTGAAATATAGCTACCCGGGGTGGCCAGGTAGCACAGCAAGTAAGAGCTCCGGCCCCAGTGTAAGGATGCCCTAGGGGATCGAATCTGGGCTCAGACACTTAGCATCCACCCAGAAACACCTGGCCGTGTAACCTTGAGCAAGTTACTTAACAGGCGGCCAGGGTGGCTCAGCGAGTAAGAGCACTGGCCCCAGTGTCAGGATGACCTGGGGGATTGAATCCGGGCTCAGATACTTAGCACCACGCCCAGAAATAACTGCCCCTATAACCTTGAGCAAGTTACTTAACCCCAATTGCTTTAAAAAAAAAAGAAAGAAAGAAATGTAGCTACCTATTTGGGAAGATAGTCACAGCTGAGAGAGATTTTAATATATTTTCCCTTGGCATACTGTAATAGTTTCCTGTTTAATAAGACACACGCCTTTTTTAATATTAAAAATATACTTAAGGGGAAACTAGGTGACTCAGTAAATAGAGCACCGGTCCTGGAGTCAGGAGGACCTGAGTTCAAACATGATCTCAAATGCTTGACACTTTACTAGCTGTGTGACCTCTAGTAAGTCACTTAACCTCAATTTCCTTGCCTTCCCCCCTCAAATATATATATATATATATATATATATATATATATATATTCAAAATACTCAAAAAGCTTCTAGGACACCAAATAGCTTTTTTGAAAAATCAATATTTTTATGATTTAAATGAATCAGACCCATCTGTATTGTATTTCTCTTAAAATAGAGACAGCTTTAAAGATTTAGGGGAAGTGAATTGATCAGTGTATTCTGAATTTTATTGAAGTTTTAAACATCTGAGTCCTCAGGATGGAATCTTTCCTAAGTTTAGAAAGTGTTGGCATTGGCTTTTCACATATTACTTAGGCACACTGACCAGAACTAGATGACCAGTGAACCAAGGTCAGCTGACTTGAGGTCTCCTAGGTATGTTGACTTCTAGTAGTTGCCTTCTTAGTGATCTGCCATTTACCACCCATTCTAGATTCTGTTAGGAAAAGTCCAAAAACCACTTCGGTGCCTTGGAAAGTCAATCTCTATGAGGATGGCAAAGTCAACTCTCCTTTGTCTGAAGGCTGATTACTTGGTTACCTCTCCTGCTCATGCTTTCCCATATCATTAACTATCCTACAAAGGAAATAATCCATTATTTCAGTGGCCCATGATCTGAATCTTAGTAAATACTACCTGTACTAATTAATGAAATGAGTAATTATTAAGTGCTTACTATGTACCAGGCATTGTGTTAGGATCTAGAGACATAGGAACAAAGGACAAAATTATCCTGATTCATAATGTGTCTACATCCTAATGAAGGAGATAGCAAGAACATACATAAATATATTGAGCATAAATATAAAAATCAATACAAAGATAGAAAAGGGAGTAAAATATGAAGTGGTTTGGGAGCTGAAATGATCAAGAAATGCTTGTTGACATTCCACATGCTTCTTAAAAGAATGAAATGCTGATTAATTTGACTTCAGAGGGATTCTGTGAGGTGGAATTAAGGAAGGAGTGCATTCCTGGCATGGGCACAGCCATTGCAAAAGTGTGGTGATGAGAGGTAGAATGTCATAAGAGAGGAACAGAAAGAAGGCCAGTATGGCTGGATTGCATAATGAAGCAGGGGTAGTAATGTCCAATTAGAAGAGAAAGGTAATTTGGGGGCAGGGTATAAAAGGCTTTAAAACGTCAACTCAGAATTCAATCCCCTCTGTGGATAAACTCATGAGTTCTGGTGGCTTTGCAAATGATGATGATTTTCTCCAAGTTTATCAAGGTTAGAATCAAGTGACACTACCATCTACCACCAAGAAGGCCCTGAAAGATTTTCTTGATTCTTAGGATCTAAACTAGGTTGTACTTTGCTGACACACCTTAGAGAATCCAGAATCATCTCCATCTCAGTGAGATATCAGAGTATCAGGAATAGCAACAAACAGAAGTATGACAACCTACATTAATGTAGTACTTTAAAGTTTGTAAAGCAATTTACAGTTAGGTCTCAATTCAAATATACACATGTGAGCATTATGTGTATGTGTGTCTCTATATATGACATATTTATGTCTCTATACACATATATGTAGGTGTGTATTTGTTGTAAAATCATTCAGTCATGTCTGACTTGGTAATCTCATGGATTATAGAATGCCAGGCCTTTCTATCTTCCACAAAATCTGTCCAAGTTCATGTTCATTGTTTTCATGATGCTATCTATCCATCTTATCCTATGCTGTGCCATTTCCCTTTTGCCTTCGATCTTTACCAACATCAGAGTCTTTTCCAATGAGCCCCATCTTCTCTTTGTGTGGCCAAAGTATTTAAGCTTCAACTTCTTTATTTGACCCTCCAGTGAATAGTTTGAATTAAATTCTTCGAGCTTTGACAAATTTGATCTCTGCTGTCCAAGGGACTGTCAAAAGTCATCTCTGGCAAGACAATTAAAAAAAACACACCAATTCTGTAGTGTTCAGCTTTCCTTATAGACTAAATCTCACAGCCATACATTGCTACTGGAAAAACCATAGCTTTGACTATATGACCTTCTGTCAGCAAAGTGATGTTTCTGCTTTTTAGTCTGCTGTCCAGATTTGCCATAGTTTTTCCTTCCAAGGAGCAAGCTGAAATTGCCAATATTCACTGTATTATGGAGAAAGCAAAGGAGTTCCAGGGGGAAAAAAATCTACTTGTGTGTACCACAACAAAACATGACAAGTCCTCAAAGACGAGTATCAAATCAGCTTGTCTCCTGAGGAGCTTGTCGCCAATTTGGTCTCTAGTTCTGCAACCTCTTCAAACACAAACCTGCTCCTCTGGTAATTCTCAGATTACATATCACTGAAACCTAGCTTGTAGAATCTTAAGCACAACCTTGCTGTCATGTGAAATGAGTACAATTGTTTGGTAATTTGAACATTCCTTGGCATTGTCCCTTTTTAGGATTGGAATGTAAACTAATATTTTCCAATCTAGTAGCCACTGTTGAGTTTTCCAAATTCACTAGCATACTGAGGGCAACACTGTAGCAGCAGCATTTTTCAGGATTTTAAATAGCTCCGCTAGAATTCCATCACTAGCCTTATGGCTAGCAATGCTTCCTGAGGCCCACTTGACTTCATTCTTCAGGAAGTTCTAGCTCTAGATCAATAATCACGCCATTGTGGTCATCTGTGATGTTAAGCTCTTTTATGTATAGTTCTTTTGTGTATTCTTGCCATCTTTCTTTAATCTACTCCGCTTCTGTTAATTCTTTAACATTTTTGTCTTTGATGATGTCCATTTTTACATGTAATGTTCCCTTGACATCTCTAATTTTCTTGAAGATATTTGGGTTTTTTTTGGGGGGGTTGCATGTTGTCTCTCCCATTAAACTGTGAGATCCTTAATAATAGGAACTATCCCTTGCCTTGCTTTGTATCCCCAGTGCTTGGTACATAGCAGGTGTTTAATAGATATTTATTATTGATTAACTTAGAATAAAACTTAACAAATGTTTTTTGGCTAACTCTCACATATCATTGTATCCTAGATTGATCACTAGAAGGGACCTCAGAGATCATTGATCCCCAAACCTACCTTTTCTATTTGAGGAAACTAAAACCCGGCATCAACCAGTTAGTAAGAGTTTGAGGTGGGATTTGAGCCCACTTCTTCCTAACTTCAAGTCTAGTACTCTATCCACTATTCCATATTGTCTCCCGAGACAGTCAACCCCTCACTCCACCCCAGCATAGGGATCCTAGAAATATGACAAGTCCTCTGATTCCTGACACAGAAAATAACTGCTCTATAGCTTACAGCCTTAAAAAATTTCCTTCAGACATTGAGAAGTTAAATGACGAGGCTAGGGTCATACGGCAAATTTTAAATTGAGTCCAAATCTTCCTGCCATCACCTTACTGTGCCACCTCTCTTCCTTAACCTTAACACTGCCAGCCCATTTTAATGGAATTCATCACTTTTATTAATGACCTAATGTAGAGGGGAATGCTCTCCTAGGTACTGACCTAAATACAAAGTTTAGGTAAGACGGGAGAAATTACAGTAAATACAATGGGGGAAAGAATATTGCAATGTTTAAAAATAATTAGAATACATATTAATACATGGAAAATGTTTTTTCAAGGAATAAAATACTGTTCAATGCCCATAGAAGAGAGATCAGAGTGAGTTTATGAAAAGACTAGCCAATTGGAGATGGCTTCCTGTAGAAAGCAGAGTTAAAATTTGCTAGGACAATCAAGAAGCAGGGGTTGTATTGCTATTTCTTCCTCCCTGCTTTGTTCCTGTGCATTCCTACATGGATGCCCTCCCCCTCTGATCCTTAGACTTGCACTTTTATGTCTGCTATTTTCCAAGGCAACTTAATTAGAGGATGTCACTTTTTCTTGTGATAACATATTCTCATGCACAGCAGGACATTCAGTGGATATGAAGGGTTCACTGAAGGGTAAAGCTAATGGAGGTGTTTCTAGCATTACCACCACCCTCCTTACTCTCCCCTCCATCTTTTATGATTGCTAGTACCTCGGCATAGAATTTTTCTCTCAATTAGTGCTGGGACACATCTGAGATGTTGACATTGACATTTATTGACCAAGCCCTTCATTGTGTGATATTTCTGTTGTTCTCTTGAAGTCCTTCTCTAATGCCTCCTTTTTGGTATGTAGATGACCCTGGATTCTTGAAGGTTATGCCAGCATGGACTGGATAGCATATCTAACTGGTCCTAACAAGGTTGAAAGGCCATCTTGTACTGGTCTGGTGACTGACTGTCTCTTTTTTTTAAGGCTAGTGTAAATTAGATGAGTGTCTCATCAGGTGGTTGACTCCATGGTAAAGAATTCTTTAAGCTATAGTAGCCCCAAAGTACCATCTACTAAGCCAGAGTTTCTTAATATGTAGTCTGTGGTTAGATTTCATGGAGTCCATGAATTTAGATTGAGAAAATTGTGCTTGCATTCATGGGTGTGTGTGTGTACGTCTGTGTATTTCCATATAATCACTTTTCTTTTAATCTTATGTATCTTATGAATTTCAAAACATGATTCTGAGATGAATCCCACAGGTTTTAGCAGACTGACAAAGGTATCCATGACATGACAAAGATGAAAAATCTTATCTAAGTTAAAGGATTACACATTAAAAAGGAACTGGGAAGTTACCTCAGAGCCCATATAGTAAAGAAGTTTATCAAAATCATATAGAAAGCAAGTATCAGAGATGAGATTTGAACCCATGTTTCTCTGTCTCTGTGGCCTGATCTCTATTCACTATTCCACATTGCCATATGCATCTATTAAACTTTCTAACATATGATACTATATACTTTCTTAGATTTAACATTCCGTAGCTATGGTCAGAAATTGTCCCTTGAAATCATGTTGTTCTCAACCATGCTTCAAACTCAAGGTCCCCTTGCCACCCCTCCCCCACGCATATGCTTTGTGGAGATTATGGGGAGCTCAGAAACTTGCAATTCAGATATGCTATCCATTGTTTAATAGGACCGGCCTGCCATCAGTCCCTAAAATTGTTATTCCTATCTGGGGCTTAGGAGTTAGGAAACAAAGTGCAACCCATAGCTGATCTTCTGCCTTCATCCCTTATTGAGTCCTGAAATCAACTGTAGTTATAACATAAGACTGGTTCTTTTGCACAAACTGCCTGGGTTTGAAGTTCCAACCCTACCATACAAACAATATGAATATTCATCTCCTTGTGAAATCCATCTGCCTCTATTTCTTTAAACAATTACTCTGGTCTGAACTCCAAGTAGAATGTGAACTTCTTGAGAGCAGAGACTGGATTTCGTCTTTCTTTTGTGCTTAGAACACAGTAGACACTTAATAAATGCTTGTTGACTCAACTAAGTACCAGCTCTAACTCTCCTATCACCAATGATAAAGCTAATTTCTTAACATAAACAATGGGGTCAGTTTTCCACATATCACCAACACTAGTATCTCACATCCCCTAAGACACTGCTTAAATGAGCCTTCACACCTGCAGGTTACTATATACAAAGACACAGAGTTCTAAGATCCAAACCAGGCTCCTATAGATTCTAGCACAGACTGTAGTAATGAATCTGTACCACCAACTTTCAGCAAGGTCAAATTTACTTTGTTGTGTTAGGATGTCTGCTTCCTCTTGTTTGTAACTTGCAATAGGTTGGTAGTTCGGAACACTTATATATGAAATTTCTGAGGAGAATTTTTTTTTCTTGTTGCCTTCTTAGATATTTTCTCTTATATTGCAGGTTATATCTTCTGTTATTCATCTTCTTAAGCTGTATCAGCTATTTTCTATAGTATTTACTTTCCACATCTCATAGGAGTGTAGTTTATAGATGGATGGGACCTTGGAGGTCATTGAGACCAATTCTCTCATTTTATAGCAGACGAAACTGAGATGCAGAGAAATTTAATCACTTGCCCAGGGTCACACAAGTAGTAAGTGTCTGAAGAGGAATTTAAATTCAATTCTCCTTTAATCCACATCCAGTCTAAAGCCCCCTGGATCAGATTGCAAGATTTTTGGAAAATATATATTTTACCAGCCTTACTTGTGTGTGGATTATTGAAATATCTAAATATGGCTCACAGATTATATAGTCTGACAAGATCTGAAGTCTGACCCACCTTTGTAGAGAATATGAAAAGGACCATGTCCACACCATCAATTGGGGCAGGGGTAACTGAGGACGGGAAATCTCACCAACCTCCAAGCACCAAAAATTTCACCAATCTCTAAGTGTGGTAACAGGCTAGAAATGTAGCTATAATCCCCTTTGCAGGCATTTCTTGTCTAAGGGTATAAGTGTGGATTCAGGACAGTTGCTTTCCTGACTACTCTTCAGAGGGAGGGCAACCCTTAGCTTATACTTTCCAGTTTAGCCCTCCTCCCCAATACTAGTCATAAAAAATGCCTATTGCACATAGCCAATAATAAGTACACCCATTTATCCAAGTAAAAGAGCAAATAAGAACTAGAAAAACCCTATAGATTGAAATATTTCAGTAAATATAGAAGAGTAGGTGAACCAGATGGTAAGTAAGATGAGATAAAACTGAGGGAAGTAACAATTTCACACAAGGGGAGGTCTTCTTTAAAAGTCTCTAGAAGTGCAAGCCTGGGATGTTCCATTAGAAAAGCAATGGTTTGAACTCCCATACATGTCCATGGGTTGGTGGGCTATGCTTTTCCATTCAGTCTTTCTCTCTCTACAATCTCCTATTAGGCCCCATGCTCAGCATTCTCTTAGCCAATAAGGACTTAAGTCACCCTCCAGCACATACAAAATTACCCCAGGCTGGAGTGAAAACTGACTTACTTTTGTCTCCTGAGCTAAAACTTTCAGACCCTTGCTAAAATCAGTCAGCTATTATATACCCTTTCCCAGGAAGGAGGCCCATCATTCCTATATTTTAAACTATAGCCCATCATGCTAATTCTCCATCTCAGACACTATCTGCTTTATAATCTATTAATTTCCCAAATCTGACTTTTTCCATCTAAAGACACTTGTTTTGATTGGCAGTAGTGATCAAAACATGATGTGAGTCCATGAGTTCTTCTCTTACTTGCCCAGGACTTTATAATCCATAGAAATGTCTCCTGGGTTCTTTCTGGTGGTATCAAATAGGGCATAATTTGTGTAATATCTTCTGTAATCATTAAAGTGCTATAAATATGTTATATCATTATTATTACTATTATTTACATGAAATACCAGGGCCTCATTATTAACAAGTCTCAGGAAATTTTCTCTCATTTGCCAGAATCATGTCTCAAGAAAACAATCGACTATTTCTCTATTGTTCACGTGACATGGACATAGGACTACCTCAGTACCTCTCAGAAGGTAGTCAATAATTACCACTATTTATGTCTTTTTTGTTTGACTATTGAGAAATCTTGCATGATGAATAGAACACCGGACCTAAGAGTGAGGCAGTTAATAAGCACTTATTAAATGCCTACTATGTACCAGATACTGTTCTAAGTACTGGGATATAAAAAGAGGCAAAAAATGGTTCCTATTCTCACGGCGCTCACAGTCTAATGGGAAAGACATAAAAAAAAAAAAAAACTTTGTACAAACAAGATATAGACAGGACAAACTGGATATCACTGATGGAGAGGCTAGATTCCTTGATGCCCACTTATCACCAATATTTCCTGGATTTATGAAAAATCCTGATTGATCCCTGAGCGTCCCTCCTGTTCAGTGTCAGCTTCCTCATTTTTAGTCAGATGGGATCCCAGAGGCCATTTAGTCTGACCGTGCTTGACCAGGAGTCTCCTACATAAAATCTCATAGAATTCACTGTCCATACTCTGCTTCAGGAGTATTTAACGTGTGTGTGTGTGTGTGTGTTTGTATTATGAACTTCACTGTCAGTCTGGTGAAACCTATGGACCCCTGTCTCAGAATGCTTTAAAATTCATAAAAGAAAACACATAATGTTATAAAGAAAACCAATTATATTGAAATAAAGTTATCAAAATATACATTAAAAAAAAGTTCCCAGAGGCTAGGCTATTTAAGAACTACCAGTGCTGGGAGGCTCATGACCTCTAAACACAGCCCATTGGACCATGATGCTTTAGCAAGCCCTCTCCGGAAGCTTTTGAGATCGCCTTTTCTTGTCCTTGCCTTTTTGTTTCAGAGCCTCTGGCCTTGGGAAAATTGTTCCAAAGGAGGCACCCCTGCATACATCCTGTGCTCTCTTCCTCTCCAACTTTGCTGGAAAGATGTTTTCTTCAGCCTGGGGTCTGTTTGACCATTATGAACTCCCTCTGCCTCCATGCTCCCTTTGGGAGCTGCTTCTTGTGGCCAGTTTTAATGGAAGGGACGGCTGGTGACATTCCCGGGCTCAGAGCCAGACTCCCATTTAATTTTGTTTGAAGACTGCTTGGCCTCCCAGATGCTGTTTCCAGAGATGGAGCTTTTATAAATGAAGAAATTGAATTTTCTTTCATTTAAGAAAAAATTCAGAGCTCCTACTGTCTTATCACTTGGGCAGTTTTCCCAAAATCTGCAAGAAAATCCACCATCAGTGACCCAGATGAAGACCTTAAGGGGAGGAAAGTGATGGTATCATTTTGGTTAATCTTTCCCCATTAAAATCCCCATGGCAACCTGAGGGAAAGAAGGGGGCTTGCCCCAGCATTCTGGCCAAATGCCATCTTGACAAATTGTCTTCTGGCCCGTGGATTCAGCATACACTAGGGCCAACTAAAATCAGTGGGAAGGTATTTGTCTTCATTATCTAAAACAGTTGCTAATCTTCACTTTCCCAAGAGTTAGCAGTACAGGTAGTAGTGGAAGAGAGGGTCTCCTGTATACAATAAAAACCAAACCAAAAAAACACCTCCAAAACCCTGGATCCCCCCCCCAAAAAAAAACCTGCCTTGGTAGAGGCAGGGCACAGAGTGAAGAAGGGCTGGCATGGAATCCTGCTCCTGGCACTTCATAGTTATACAACCACAGGATGGTCACATAGCTGCTAAGCCTCAGTTTCCTCAACTGTAAAACAGGAATAGTAATGGTATCTCCCTCACAGGGTTATTGTGAGAATCAAACGAGATATTTGTGAACCTTAAAGAACTATTGTAAATGTTATCTATATCATCATTATTATTAATGGAATTTTTAAAATATTATAACATATGTGAATAATATATATCTATTATGTGTACATATGCATCTATGGATTCATGTGTATATATGTGTCTATATACATACACACGCATACACATCTCCCACCTGAGATGTTACAATAATCCAGTGACTAGTGCTGGGCCTGGAGACAGAAAGACCTGAGTTCAAATCTAGCCTTAGCCACTTATCACTATGTGACCTTGAGTGAGTAATGACTTCTGTCTGCCTTAGCTTCCTGATTTGTAACGTGGAGATAATAATACACCAACATCCCAGGGTTGGTGTGAAGATCAAATAGGATGATATTTGTAAAAAGTGCTTTGCACATAGTAGGTGCTATGTTCATGATCCTTCCCTTCTCTCCTTTCCTGTCCCAACTTGTGTGCACGTTCTTTTGAGCAGTGAGCATAATTTCACCTCCCAAATCTAGTTGACCCCACAACCAGATCCTGGGTCATATTCCACCAAGCCATTCACCCTGGCAATCTTTCCACCTGCCTTGCTCCTTCCACCCTAGCATCACAGGTTCAAGGCTAGAGGGGTACTCAGAGGTGGTCAGATCCAACACTCACTTCGTAGGTGACTGAGCAGAAGCCCAGATAATTTGCTCAAGGTCACACAGGTGGCTAATACTGAGGTAGGATTTGGACTCAGGTCTTCCTGCCAGCACTCCATTTCCTTCAATGCATAGCAGCCCTTCTGCAGCATCACTGTATGGAACCATGTCTCCAGTCTTAGGGAGAAGCTAATTGACATGGCCTTGGAAGTCCCACCTCAGGGCAAAACTGTCTCTAGTGGTGAGTGAGTTATTGGAAACTAAGTAAACTGACAAACTGAGCCAAGCCCATACCGCACCATGCTTCTCACTCCTTCAGCTCTCTGACCTGGATATCCTGACATTCACCCAGCCAATGTTTGTGTATTGTGCTTTTTTGTTTTCTACCTCTTGCTTTGGGTACAATATTTAAATTAATGTGAGTATTACTTCTGGGAAGAGAGTCATTCTACTGCCCTGTGACTCCATTCACTATCCCTATGATTCCCAGACCAAAACACCCCTTTATGGAAATCCTTTCTTTCCCCACTATGTGCTGCCCTCCCCCACTGGAATGGGATCCCTTTGGGCATATGTACAATCTCTCTTGTGTTTGTATCCCCAGGATTTAGCATAGAAACTCAGAGGGTGAGTTTTTACTGGAAGCTTTTTAATTGTCCATTCAATTTACCTACCTCATGGGGTTGCTCTGAGGATCAAAGGTACAAAAAATACACACATTATTTTCTTATTTATAATCTCTATATCCATATAAATGTGTGTATACATATGTTGCAGTGATGACTCTGCCCACCCAAAAACTGTTGTGGTTCCACAATGTGTTCTGGTGGAACCATCTCAAAGAATCCAGTCAGACCACCTCTAATCCAAGTATAGGCATTTATTGAGATTGACACCTCTCATGAAAAGGGCTAAGTTCCAAGAGGAACCAGCAGCTTTAGAGAAAGCAAGATGGATTTTTATGGGGTAAAGATGCAGTTACACAACAGAGATTTACATAGAATATAAGAATATAATATTAAAAAGGCAAGAGGGGTTTGTTAAGGGATTAGGTAATGGAGGAGGGGTCCCATCTATGGTTCGGTGGTTAAACATTCTGGATGTGCTGTCCTCCAATTGGCTAGCTATTGTGGTCCTGCCTGGTCAAGATAGATGGTTAGGTATGGTGGTCCAGTCTTGGGCTAGATGGAGGATGTGGTTGTGATTGAATACAAGAACATACCTGTTTCTGTGGGGATGGGTTTGGGGGCAGTGACTAGGTAGGGACAGTAGCTAGGTTCCCATCACATGGAAACACCTGCTGTTTCTCTGGGACCTAAGATTTCAGGGACACACATGTTCTAGTGAGCAGTGAAGCATATATGACAAAGTTAGGACATTGGCAGTGGGGGACTAGGTAGGTACAGTGGGGCCTATAATGAAGTTAGAATATCGGGGCTGGGGGCAGCTTTATTAGGATTCCATCACATATATATGAGTGTGTACATACACACACATATACACACGCACACACCCACACCCACACCTTCTAAATGTGAGGTCTCTTATTTAATAAGCATCTATTACATTCCACATAGTAAGTACCATGGAAAGCACACAGATTCTAGTGACAGAGAACCTAGCCTCAGATCCTTCCTTGGATACTTAACTATCTCTAGGCCTCTGAGCAAATAACTGAACCTTTCAAGACCCAGGTTCCTTCACCTCTACATAAGGGGTTTGGATCAAATGCTTCTGAGATCCTTTCAAGCAGTGGATTATTGATGATGATTGTGGTGGTAGTGGTGATATCATTAACAACAACCATTTATATAGCACTTCGAGGGTTACAAAATACTTCACAAATATTGCCACATTTTATCCATACAACAACCCTGGGAGAGAGATGTTATTATTGTCCCCATTTTACAGATGAGGAAATCGAAGTAGACTAAGTTAATATCTGAGGCGAGTCATTGGGTGTCCAGTGGTCTGTATCCCAGGCCATTGAGCTGCCTCTTATCTGCCATAGGAAATACGATTTTATACCATGTGCTAGGTGCCGTGCTACATTTTGGGGATGCCAAGATAAGAATAGACACATAACTTGTCCTCAAGGATCATACAGTCTCTGGGGATGGGATGGAGGGAAAGGATGAATAGGGCAAAAGAAACACAAGCTATGGAAAATGGAGTTATTGGAGGGGTGGCACTGGGACCTTGGGGATCAAAGTAGGCTTCCTATAAGAAGTTTCTCTTGAGCTGAGCTTTGAAGGGAGTTCATTATTAGTATAAACCCCATACCGTCACTTAGTGGAGCTGGGATAAATCTGGTGCTTTTTGAGTTGGGATTTCATAATTACATAGAATCATGGAATGTAAGTGCTGGGTGGGAACTGGATCGATCATTGGGTCCAACCCCTTCATTGTCCCCATGAGGAAACTGATAGAACAGTTTTGTGCAGGATAATGCCTTACTAATAATACTACCTTCCATTTCTTTTGTGCTTTTACCTTAAAATACTCTCACATCTGTTGTCTCTGCATCCCCAAAACTCTTGAGATGTAAATGAGATCAATGTTATTTCCAGGGAGATGAGTCACAGCTGGATAAACTGAGGCCCAGAGTGGGAAAAGCACTTAGCAAAGGGGACCAACTCATTGGTCCAGGTCTCTGGACATTTAGACTAAAGATCTCCATCTCCTTCTCCTTCCATTGACTCCCTATTACCTCCACGATCCAAAGTAAAACCCTCCATTTGGCTTTTCAAGTCCATTCTAAACTAGTCACCTGCATGGTTAACCCAGTGCTTGGCTCAAAGTAGGAGTTGGTAAATGCTTATTTCCCACCCATCTCCATCTTCAAATTCTCATCGAGCATTGAGAACCTATTGTTTCTCTCTGTGCCTTAAAAATCTCTTGATTTTTCTGCTCCCTCCTTTAAAATAGGTTCATTGGAGTTAAAAGGAACCTCCATGGGTCTAGGTCAGCCCACACCTGTCCAAGTATCTTCTCTGTAACATACCTGACAAGTGGTCATCCAGCCTTGACTTGAGATAAAAAAGAAAACAAACACGAAGAACCATGCCCCGATTTCCAAAGGAGCTTCCAGTCTAGTAGAAGATGGTGTATAAACAAGGCTTTTATGGCATAAATTGATATGTGATCTTAGAGGGAAGACACTAGCATTAAGGAATGGGGGACGGGTTAGGAAAGGTTTCTCCCAGAAGGCTGGATTTTAGCTGGGACTTGAAGGAAGCCAGGGAAACCAGGAGGCAGAGATGAGGAGGGAGAGAATTCCAAGTAGGAGAAAATGAAGGCCATTGAAAATGCTTGGTGTGTGAAAAACAGGAGGGTGCTGGTGCCTCTGACCATCAGGTATATGAAGGGGAGTGAGGTATAAGGAGACCAGCAAGATAGGAAGAGCCTAGTTTGTGAGGGCTTTAAAAACCAGAGGGTTTTGTGTTTTATCCTATAGGCAATAGGGAGTCATTGGAGTTTATTGAATAAAAGATTGACAAAGGCAGACCTATACTTTAGGATAATCACTTTGGCAGCTGTGTGGAGGATGGATTGAAGCAGGGAGGGACTCATGTGAAGCAGACCAGCTATTGCAATAGTCCAAGTATGAGGTTGTGAGGCCTGCCCAAGGGTGGTGGCAGTGTCAGAGGAGAGGAAGGGATATATGGGAAAGGCGTTGTTAAAGTAATAAGGATAAGACACGGAAACTGCTTAGATTGGGGAGGGGAGGATGATGCCTAGGTTACAAGCCTGGGCCACCTGGATGGGTGAGGTACCCTTAAAAGTTGTGGAGAATTTAGGGAAAGGGTAGGTTTGGGGAAAAGATAATGCGTTTAGTTTGCGGTATGTTGAGTTTAAGATCTGTGGGACATCCAACTTGAGATGTCCAATATTCATTTAGAAACGTGAGACTGTAGAATGAGAGAGGTTAAAGTTGTGTCATGAGAATGGAGAATCATCTGCATGGAGATGGTCATTTAATCCACGTCAGCTGATAGCATCACCAAGCAAAATAGGCTGGAAGCCCATGACAGAGCCTTGGGGGACATCCACTGCTAGCAGGCACATCCTAGATGAAAATCCAGCAAAGGTGCCTGAAAAGAAGCCATCAGACAGGCAGAAAGAGAACTAGCAGTGAACAGGGTTACAGAAACGGGGGGAAAGGAGAATATCCAGGAGAAGAGGGTGACTGGCTATGCCAAAGTCTGCAGACAGATCGAGGAGAACAAGGATTGGTGGTTAGAGATCATTGTTGACTTTGGAGAGAGTGATTTCCATTCAGCGAAGAAGACGCTAAAATAGCCACACTCTTCAGAACTGCCAGCTGGAGCCAAAGAGAAATTCCATCTGTCTGTCTTCTTCATCCTTATTCCAACATATGCCAACCTGCCATCACTAAATAATGCTTTAACCATCAGGCCAGAGGTGGGTCTTCTTTCCGATGGCTGGTGCTCTATTTAGGACTATTATAGGCTCTGACTGCTGCCGACCTGCACTGTAGATCGATTGACCTGCTTCCCTTATCGTTCTGGTGTTCACACTCCTAAGTTCGAGTCCCATGTTTCCAATTGCATGTTGGCCATTCCTATAAGGATATCCAGTTATCACTTTATATAGATAACTCTTATTTATGTCTATCCAGCCCTAGCTGTTTTCCTGAGTTCCAAGATTTCATCTCCACCTGTCTGTTGGATAGCCCATCGACAACTCAACATGTCCAAAATAGAAATTATTATTCCCCCCCCCCCCCCCAAACCCACTCTTCTTCTTGATTTCCCTATTTCTGTCAAACCTGTCATCAGTTTTCCAGTGTCCCAGATTTACAACTTTGGAGTTACCCTTCTCCATCACGCCACATATCTGATCAGTCACGAAATATGATCAAGCCTACTTCTGTTACATATCAGTACTTATTTACTACAGTGTCTGGCGCATAGTAGGCTCAATAAATATTTATTGATTGACTGATGTTTCTCATCTGTTTCTTCCTTTCTAACTGCAGGGCTAACATTGTAATCTGAGACTTCTTTATCTCTGACTGAGACCAGTGCACTAGCTTCCTTCTTGGTCTGTCTGTGTTTGGTCTTTCCCTGTTCCAATCCATTTTTTATGCAGCCGCCCACTTGAGATACCTAAAGAGCAGTTCTGATTATTTCAACCCCCCCTTCAGAATGTTTCAGTCGTTATCCATTTCATTTGGAAGATTAAAAAAAAATCCTGAGCCTGAACTTTAAAGTCACTTCCAATCTGCGCCTTTTCTTTACCCCTTCACCTTATTTCTTGTTGCTCATATTTGTGCATTCAGTGTTCTGATCAGTCTGGTCTTCCCGCTGTTTGGCTGTGTGACATTCTATATCCTGTCCCCATGCCTTTGCCTGGTTAGGTTTCCTGTGCCTGGGATGCCCTCTTGCCCCAAGTCTGCCTCTAAAGATCGGTTGCTTCCTGCCAAAGAAAGCCTTTCCTTATCCCTCTGTATTTAAGTGAATTAGAAAGGATTTCTGAGGCCAAGCAGTCTAACCCTTCTCGTTTTATGAGGAAACTGAAGTCAGAGAGGATAAGTAATTTGCCCAAGGTCACATTGCTAGTAAGTGTCAGAAACAGGATTTTAACCCTGCTTCTCCTACTGCAGATTTCATTTTTAATTGATTTTTGATTAATTAAATTAAAAA
The DNA here is from genome assembly GCF_028583685.1 of Petaurus breviceps papuanus. Taxonomy (NCBI): domain Eukaryota; kingdom Metazoa; phylum Chordata; class Mammalia; order Diprotodontia; family Petauridae; genus Petaurus; species Petaurus breviceps. The sequence continues at coordinate 16,418,778 of NW_027185852.1, read as the reverse complement.
TTGATTTTTTATTTTTCTATCACTGTACTTCTTAAGCTTGTGTGTTCCTGGTCCAGCCCCCAAAATAATTGCGTTTTCCTATTCTGGGCCTATTCGTTTTGTTCTTTCTTCTCTTAGAATACGTCCTGAATTTATCAGATGCTACCTGGTATGACCATAGCAGGAGTAGAAGGAGCAGCAGCAGCTCCCTTTTGCAAAGCATTTAAATTTGTCCCAAGGTTGAGGTGGGAATAATAAGGTAGGAGGGTAATAGGAGAGATGGATTCCTGTTAGGAAAACCAGGATGGAAGCCAGAAGTTAGGAAGCCGATGAATCAAAAGGGAGGACGGGGAACTTGGTCATTTAAGTAAGAAGGCACATTTCAGTGGAACAAGGACTTACCTCTGCAGAGTTTCCATGGAATGATGGTTTAGGGCATGGTTGTAACACCTGTTCCACTCAAAACATTGAGTAATGGAGACTTAGGGTTGCACGTTTATAGTTGATAGAGATCTTACAGGTCATCTTGTCCAGCATCAGAGAGGTTAATTTGCCCACACCTGCCAAGGTGATGGCCTTGAAGTTAGAAGACTCTGGTTCAAGCTTTCACTTTTCCACACGTAGCTTCTATGACATCAGGCAAGTTGGACCCTGACTTCTTGACTGGAAAAATTAAGGGGTGAAAGGCAGGATGGCTTAGTAGATGGGGCATTATACGTGGAGTCAGCAATGCTTCACTTCAAAACCTCAGACATCCAGTAGCTGAGTAAGTAATTTAACTTGTCTGTGCCTCTTGTTTAAAATGAAGAGACTTGACTGGGTGGCTTTTAATTGATGATCTTTTAATCCTTGCCTCCCCAGCCACCTCCTTCAGAATCCCTTCACCAATCACCTTTTCAAGTCTGACAGAAACAGCATGTACCCTACAGGGACTTTGACCCTGTGTCTCAGCTCTCCTGATTGGTGACTGTCTCTCCCTAATATTACTTAAGGAAGCTCCCAGCCATGCTTTGCTTCGCCCCTTCCTCTCTGATCCCCTGCTCCACAGTCTCCTTATTTATTAACTAACTCAATGCAGGGGGATCTACTCTTTCTTCCTTCCCGTTTCAGGAATCATGAACTATGATGCTATCACCTCTGCCACTGGTCCTGGATGGCATAGTCCAATCTATTTCTCTGTGACCCTATTCTCCATCCCTGTGCCCTTCCATGATTCTCTTGTGGGTCCCAACTAGAATGTCAGCTTCTTGAGGGCAAAGGATTTCTTGTTCCTATATTTGTGTCTTCAGTTCTTACCTTAGTTCCTAGAATATATTAGGCACTTAATTAAGGCTTTTTCTTCCATCCATCCATCCTATGATTAACATCCTCAGAGTGTTTTTCCAGTCTAACTCTGGGATCTAATGATCCTATATGAACTTGATATATCTTCTCTGGGACTCAGTTTCCTCATTTGTAAATCAGTTTGGACTACATCTCTAAGGTGTGTTTCAACTCCACACCTATAGTCCTATGTGGCGAGGCACAGATGACCACTGACACGTATCCAGAGCTGTAATACACAAGTTTTAGATGTCATGATATGTTGCACAGATCAGGTGACATTTTCTATTTGCTACCTTTTTTCTTGTTGGCTTCATGGCCAAACACAGTTGTTTGCATGGTCACTCACCTACACACACAAACACACATACACATTTTAATGGAGCTGAGTTCTGCCCAGCATGTCAAAAACCAGACTCAACAGGTAAACGTGGCATCCTGCTGAGTCAGCATCTTTACTGCTCAGTCGATGGTTTCTAATTTTTTTGGTTTGCTTGTTTCTGTTGTTGCTTTTCTCAAACACCCATCCTCTCACACAAAGGTCCGAAGTTGAGTCTCATTAAATACTAGCCTTTGTGCTGAAAGTTATGCTCAGGCCCCCAGCTGAAGGGGGCCATTGTTGTCTGCCCGTGCTGTTACGTCTGGTAAACAGTTGGTTGTCTTGGTGACGGCAGGGAAGGTGGAGGGTCCTCGATAACCACATGAATTCTTTAAAGAAAACACGATCAGGGCAAATTCCAGTGCAGGTTTTGAGAAGAAGAGGAAAGAGGTCAGACAGCTTCTTCCTTTTGTAAACTAGATTCTAAAAAAGAAGAGGAGGAAATCCTTGGAATTACAATTGCTCATCTGATCTAAAAACAAACAAACAACAAAAAACACCACCACAAAATCTGGCAATAAAGACAATTGCTTTGGCATAGTTTGGGCACATAGTTTTAGCATAATGCTAGAAGGATTTTTTTTTCTTTTTAATAACATTTATCAGAGAGATTTCACGTGTGCTAGGTGGGAAACATTTGTTATTCCAAAAGCAATAATCAATTGTTGAACAGCATCTGACCTTAGATTTAGAGCAAGAAGGTACCTGAAAGGCCACCTGGTCCAGGCTTCTCCTTTTTAAAGGAAATTCATCTAAATTGATGTCTTTTATTTTTTCTTCATAAATACATCCTAGTCTACTCCTCTGCCTTTTTTTAATAACAAAGAATAAAAGAGAAAAAAAATAGTTCAGCAAAGCTAACATCCAATGAAGCTGACAGTACATGTTATTTTCCCTTCCATACTCACACACACACTCACATAATACACATACACACACACTCACACGCACTCACACACACACACATATACACATTCATACTCGCACTCACACACACTCACACACACTCATACTCACACACATGCACCCACACTCACACACTCATACACACACTTGCACACACATACACACATACATCCGTACATACACACTCACAGATACATACACACACTCACACATACACACTCATACTCACACACATACACACACTCATATTCACAAACATTCATATACACACATTCACACACACCCATACTCACACTCATACACACACTCACACACATACACACACTTGCACACACATACACACTCACACATACACACACTTGCACACTGATACTCACACACACTGATACTCACACACACATACACACACTCACATACATACACACAGTCATACTCACACACACAAACTCACACACATTCACATCCACAGGGAGAGGCTGGATTTTCTCAGCTTATTTCTAAGATAAACTTCACTTCTGTTTTACTGAGGTGGACAGTATTCCATTAAGCTTCTATCAGTACTTATATTCTTGGTAAAACTGAGGCAATCTTTCCACAAGGATTCCAGTTTTCAGCTTGTTTCCATGGGCAAGTGAAAGATTGATTTCTCTATATGACGCCATAACATCTGGATGAACATGGAAAAATCCAGGCAGTCATCCGGAACATATGTTTTGTCTACATGGCACGGAATGCCCAGATGTTTCTAAATGTCCAGATGTTTGGCATCAAATAGGTGAAGTTTTGGGAGGACTGAGGAAATTGTTCACTTTGGAGTCTTCATGTCTCAACAGCCCTACCTACACACTGATAACTGTCAGAAAATAACTCCCCCTCCCCAAAATAAAAATTTCATGAAGCTATCTTACCTACAATAACATGTGCATTTCTGTCTGCCCAAACCAATTTTAGCTATTCCCAGCACTTGGTGTGTTGTCCTCTGGTAGCTGTGGGAGGAGCCATATACTGAGCATCTTGAAAATATTGACCATCTTAGCAGCCAAGAGTTTTCCTGATAAAATAAACATTTTTATTTGGAAGCAAACACTTTGGCCTTAAAATAGCAAGGAGGAAAACACTTCTGCACATTTCAAATGTGTGACTCTGAAAACTAACTAGAGAGATGTGGACAAACAGAAGCATGCAATGTCAGAAAACCTGTGTCATGAATCTTTTGTCATCCTTCACAGTTACTAAGTTTCCTTTGGTAGAATGGGCTGAAGTTGGTTAGAATGTCCCTCCAGGATGAGCACTGGCTCTGAAATGACAAAATCTGGGTCAAAATCCTACCTCTCTTTCTCTCTTTTCCTCTCCCCTCTGCCTTCCCTTTCCCTCTTCCGTCCTCCCTCCCCCTTCCCCTCCCCTCCTCTTCTCTCCTCTCCTCCTTTTTTCCTTCACAACTCTTGGCAATCTACCATGGATTCAATGCAGACATTATAAGAACCAATCATAGGATCATTGATTTAGAACTAGAAGGTTCCATAGCAATCATCTAGACCAAACCCTTCATTTTAAAGATGAGGAAACTGAGTCTCAGAGAAGGGGAAGTGACTTGCCAGCATCACACAGAAAGTAAGGGACCAAAGTTCTCTGCTTCCAGATCCTTCACCTTTTCCCATGATGCCCTGTTGCCTCACCATTAGCACACGGTCATAATAAATGATGATATTAGTATAAATTCAAAAGCACAGTCAATGAGATGCCATCAAAGGATCTATTAGTTTCATTTTGTTGAGATGTGACATTTACATTCTGAGGGCATCAAGTACTACAATGCTGTCCATTCACAAGTATTCTAGTATTGTAGGAGAAGGGCTGTGAATCTTCTGGAATATATAGTCTTTCTCTGAAAACTGTAGTCTTTGAAGATTAGTGATATCGGTGCTTAGAATGGGCCAAACCTCAATCTACTTCTCTTTGTAATTAGGTACTAATAATAGAATATCCCTTATCAATTGGTGAAGTAACAAATTTTTGTTATATGTTATATTTCTTGTTATATGTTTATATAACATGTATGTTTATATGTTATATGTTATTATTATTATTATGTTCATGAATCTTCAGAGACTCCCCATTGGCCCTAGATTAAAATTCAGACTCCTCAGGTTGGTGGTAAAACCCTTCACCAACTGGTCCCAATTGAACTTTCTAAGTTTCTTTCATCTCACTTCCCTTCATACTCTCTAATTTGAAACTAACTACCACCCTTGGTCTTTGGCTTTTTCCCACCTTGTTCCTTTCACAGCCTGACTTGGATGCCTGAAATATACTCCTTGTTACCTCTGCCTCTTAGACTCCTGGGCGTCCTTCAAGGCTCTGTTGACATGCCTCCTTCTATGGGATTGTCCTGGTGGTCAGTCCTCTCTCCTTCCTACTAAAATTATCATATTATATATGTGCATACATATATGTATATATACATACTCATGTGTGTGCATGTAATATAATTTAAGTAAAGATACAAATACATACATACCTATGTGTGTATGTACACTTTTCTTTATACAAATTATATCCCTGAAGAGAATGTAAGTCACTTGAGAGCAGGCACTATTTTTTTTTTATCCTCAGTGCCTAGTACTGCCTTATAAAATATTGGATCTTTTTTTTTAACGTTTGTTTTTAAAACTTTAAGTTCCAGATTTTTTTCTCTTCTTCCCTCCTCACCTACCCCCAGAGAGACAATAAGCAAATCAATATAGGTTTTACATGTATAGTTACCCAAATCATTTCCATAGTAGTTATACTGTGAAAGACTAACTATATTTCCTTCCATCCTATCCCAACCCCATTTATTCTATTTTCTCCTTTCACCCTATCCTTTTCAAAAATATTTGCTTCTAACTACCCTCTCCCCCAATGTGCCCTCCCTTATATCATCCCTCCTCTTGTCCCCTTTCCCCCTATTTTCCTGTAGGGTAAGATACCCAAGTGAGTGTGTATGTTATTCCCTCCTTAAGCCAAATTCAATGAAAGTAAGGTTGACTCATTCCCTTTCACCATCCTGATCTTCCCCTCCATTGTAACACTGTTCTCTTGCCTCTTTTATGTGAGATAATTTACCCTAATCTATCTCTCCCTTTTTCCTTCTAATAAGTTCCTCTCTCACCTCTTAATTTTATTTTTAGATATCATCCCTTCCTATTCAACTCATCCTGTGCCCTCTGTCTATGTAAACATGAATATACATATGCCCACACTCAATATATATTTATATATGCATGCACACTCCTATACATACATATGTATGTATGTATGTATGCAAATATACATATATGTTCCCTTCAACTATCCTCATACTGAGAAAAGTCTTATGAATGACACTTATCATTTTCCATGTAGGAATGTAAATAGTTCAACTTTAATGAGTTCCTGATGATTTCTTTTTCCTGTTTACTGTTTCTTGCTTCTCTTGCTTCTTGAATTTGAAAGTCAAATTCAGCTCTGGTTTTTTTTTTCATCAAGAATGCTTGAAAGTCCTCTATTTCATTGAATGACCACATTTTCCCCTGTAGCATTATACTCAGTTTTGCTGGGTAGGTGAGTCTTGGTTTAGTCCTAGCTCCTTTGACCTCTGGAATATCATATGCCAAGCCCTTTGATCCCTTAATGTAGAAGCTGCTAGGTCTTGTGTTATCCTGATTGTGTTTCCACAAAACTCAAATTGTTTCTTCCTGACTTCTTGCAGTATTTTCTCCTTGACCTGAAAACTTTGGAATTTGGTTATAATATTCCTAGGAGTTTGGTTTTTGGGATCTTTTTAGAGAGGAGATTGGTTAATTATTTCAATTTCTATTTTGCCCTCTGGTTCTAGAATATCAGGGCAGTTTTCCTTGAGACCTTCTTGAAGGATGATTTCTAGGCTCTTTTTTTGATAATGGCTTTTAGGTAGTCCAATAATTTTTAAATGATTTCACCTGGATCTATTTTCCAGGTGAGTGTTTTTTTTTTTCCAATGAGATATTTCACATTGCCTTCTATTTTTTCATATGTTTGGATCTGTTTTATAGAATCTTGATTTCTCATAAAGGCATTAGCTTCCATTTGCTCCAATATAATTTTGAAATTCCTTTTCCATCTGGCAAATTCAGCTTTTTAAGTTATTCTTCTCCTCATTGGCTTTCTGGGTCTCTTTTGCCATTTGAGTTAGTCTATTTTTTAAGCTGTTATTTTCTTCAGTGTATTTTTGGGTCTCCTTTAGCAGACTTTTGAATCACTTTTCATGATTTTCTTGCATCATTCTCATTTCTCCTCCCAGTTTTTCCTTCACTTCTCTTACTTGATTTTCAAAATCCTTCTTGAGCTCCTCCATGGCCTGTAACCAATTCACATTTTTCTTGGAGGCTTTTGATGTAGGAGTTCTGACTTTGCTGTCTTCCTCTCTCTCCATGTCTTGATCCTTTTTGTCCCCCCAAAAAGGATTCTATGGTCTGTTTGTTCTTCTTCTTGCTCATATTGCCAGACAATTATTTGACTTCTGAGCTCTTTGCCATGGTAGAACTCTGCTTCCAGAATAAAGAGAGCTTTGTCCCAAATCTCTGGGGTTTTTGCAGCTGCTAGAGCTATTAGGAGAGCACCATCTCTACAGCCCCCACAAGCTCTGGCTCACTGGCCATACATCCCAGGACCACCACCCAAGCCTGCGATCTGGATCCAAGCAGGTTAAAGCAAGAATGATCACCCTCTGAATGGTTGCTTGGTCCCCCTATGATCTGCAGGCCAGGAGCTCCTGAGGCAGCCATGAAACAGTGGCTCCAAATCCACCATGCCTCCACCAGTCTTGCCCTGGGGGCAGGTGCCAGACCTGCACTCTTCATTCCCCCTCTGTTCTAACAGAGTTCTACACTGACCTTTTGCTTTGTCTTTGGTGTTTATGAGTTGAGAAGTCTGGAAACCACCACAGCTGCTGTTGATTCACTCTCCTGTAGTCTGCTCTGGCACCCATTGGTCAGGAATGCCCTAGGACTGGAACCACACTCAGATGGGACAGTGCTTAGCTCCCAGCTTGGTGGACAGACCCTTCCCATCCACCTACCAGGTTTCCTTCAGCGGGAGATTTGTTTCTCTCAGTCACTTTATGGGTTTAGTAGCTCTAAAGTTTGTTTAGAGTCATTTTTTTACATGTATTGGAAGTGATTGGAGTGGGAGCTCATGCCAAGTTTGTGCTTCTACTTGGCCATCTTGGCTCTGCCCCCTACAATATTGGGTCTTAATAAATGATTATTACTTCTTGAATTGCATTGTATCTGTATCACGCTTCTGGACTGATTCTCCCAGTCCCCTTCACACACACACACACACACACACACACTTGCCAGGTTAGTATTTTTAAAATAAAGTTGTCTCTCCCATTCTATGGGTATCCCTAAGGGATTGAGGGTTTGGGGGGACCAATGTATGATTTCACTGGTATTAAGAAACCCCAATGGGAAAACCACCTGTAGCTGTATGGACACCACTTCTTTGGCATTAGAGGCTTAGAGTTGTATAGATTGCACATTCTTAAACTTGTAATGGACACTGTGATATAACAGGACAACTAGGCCAATTATGATTTGATAGGAGTGTTTATTAACTGGCCTGGACTGCCTCTCAGACTGAAAGACAGCACTGAGCTTTCTGTTAGACATAATTTTATAGACAAAGTGATTGCTAGCAACAGAATATGTTTCTAAGGGGTTAGCATTGTTTCTATTGAGGTGAAGCTTTCTCAGTATTATTCTTGTTGAGGCAAAGCATTCTCAGTATTATTCCTATTGAAACAAAGCCTTAGTATTATTTCTACTGAAGCGAAACAGACCTAAATCTGTGGGAACCTGTGGCATGTTTTAGCCACACAGGTGAAACATTTCTTTACTATTGGAACCTATTAGGTGGTTTCCAAGGAATCTAGTAGGGGTCCCCTCTAGCAGGTTTAAGGGGGCTTTGGTGTATAATTTCTGGTGGGCACTTCAAACTCAACTCCAATTCCTAGGCCCATGTCTTACCCCAGTTACCTCTCACTATATTGTATCATATTGTTTATATAAGTCTATTATTTTCTCATTGTGGTATCATAGAATAATCATAACAATATGTAATGAGAACAGCACTGTTTCTAGTAAAGCCAAAAATGATGTATTTTTTATATAGGACCAGTTTACTCTTTTCTTTGTTCAATCTAAGTGTCATTTAGCATGGTGCAACCCTTCCATGATCCCTTACTGGGTCAGAAGCACCTCTTCTTCCATGTCAGAGGTACAGGTTACTAAGAAGGAAGAATCCAGCTTCCAGACAGCCCACATCTAATGTCTAAGCCTGTTTCTGACTTCTCTGTGACCTCTTTTCTGTGCTCATTTTTCTTCTTCACTCTGGCAAATATGATCTGAATTTAAATAAAGTTTATTTAGCTATTTTCCTGAAAACAAAAGATTCCTGTGATATCTTTGGGGTATGTGAACCCCATCCTAGCCCTTCTCCTTCCTAAGGAGAATCATAGTTCTTTTGACCACCATAATATATCTGTCTCCCAGAAATCTATACAGTCATTAATTTCTTGTGCTAACATCAAGAAGGAGGAGAGAGAGACAGAGACAGACAGACAGACAGAGTAATTGTAGCCATAGTAGCCCCAATCTGGAGGTTGGTCTTTGACCACCCAGTAATTGTTCACCATAGCTTTTGACTGCTAGAATTGAAACTAACAATATGCAAAGTGCTTTAGTTGAAAAGGACCTGAGGGAACTTGTGAGGGCCTGCATGATTGTGCTGTTGACCCCTGAAGGGGATTGGGACACATGTTAGTTTTAGGATCATGGTGGCAGGAGGGTAAGCATTGAGTCCTCTGTGCTCCCTTTTTCTGCTTTAGTGAGGAGCAAGGCAGTGGTGGCACCTACAAAGAACCATAACTAACATTTTTTTTTCACTTGGAGCAAGTACAGGTGGTAGACTGGAGTGAGTAAAGAGCAAACTCTTTAACAGAGAAAACTCTGGGGCAAGAAGGGCAAGGCTTGAAGTCACCTCTGCTCCCTCTCTACATCTTCTGCCATGGAACACAGCCGGGGCAAACCACTCTGGTTATGACTTGTCACACACATCCCCTAAGCTTGATTTTAAGTAATATGCGCATTACTCCATAAACAGGAAATGCTGAAATATCGTCAGCCAGAATGATTTGGGAAAGGGAATGTGGGGGTCAGTTTTACATTCTTCTGTAGTTAAGATTCAACTGTAATGGAATGGAGATAATAAGGAGAAGGAGGAGGAAGAGGAGGAAGACAACTTTAAGAAGCAATGAATGAAAAATTGCTTACTCCACTCCTGGCAGTCTGTGAAACTCCCAGGACACACATATGAAAACAACATAGTCCCTGTCTTCAAGGTGCTTACACTCTAACTCAAAGCCTTTCCCGAAGCCCTTCCCACAAATTACCTTGCATATAGTCTTCAATAGAGCTTAACCCCTTGCAGGCAGAGACTGCTTCATTTCAGTTGTGTATCCCTAGTGCTTAACACAATTCCTTACTTAGTAAATGCTTGTTAAATGATCAGGGAAGGCAAGAAGCATTTATTAAGCACCTACTATTTGCCAGTCATTTTGCTAAGTGCTTTGCAAATCTCATTTAATCCAAACAACAACTCTGCATTGTAGGTATTATTATTAGCTCTATTTTACAGATGAGGAAACTGAGGCATATAGAAGTTAAGTGACTTGCCTAGGGTAACACTCTACTAAGTGTCTGAACTTAGATTTGAACTTTGGTCTTCCTTACTTTCCTGCTGCATCATCTAGCTGATTGGTTGAAGAGGAGAGAATGTCCATTCTGCTATCAGTATTTTTGCTTTGCTTTACCCAGACCTCAAGGCTCCATTGGGCACAGAGCTATTTCAGAGAAAATAAAGATAGGACTTTGTGACTGATTGAGTATAAGAGAAAAGGAGATAATAAAAAGTCAAAGATGACCTGAACATGGCTTCTGAACCATAACCCAGGCAGTGGTTCTGCTTTTTCAGATGCATTTCTGATATCTTAATTCCATTAGACTGTAAACATTTTGAGGATAGAGGCTAGCTTTGCTTTTGCATTTATATCATTGATCCCTTTGCACTGTGTGTGACACCTGGCCAGACACAATATATCCCTTTTCATTTCCATATTTGTTTGTGTCCTCAGGTCCTGTGGGTTGTTTCTCTTTTCTGTTTTCAGTAAAATGTAAATTCTGTGAGTGTGAAGAGTTTCATTCTCATCTTTTATCTCCAATGCTCATCACAGTAACTGGTGCACAAAAAACACTTAAGAAAAAACGTGTTGGTTGACTGACTAATGCTGAAAGCTGACCTGAGAGCAGCAGAAAATCTTGATTACTTGAATTTCTTTAAGGATGTATTATTCTTTGAAAAAAAAGATAATCTCTTGTTAGGATTAAACTAAAATTCAATTAGATATCTTGAGGGAAAAAAAGGAATGGGGTATTCCAAGGATGTAACTACTAGTCACCCCAAGGCTGAGCCATTGGTGAGTGATAGTGAAGGTTCTGCTTTCCCCTTGACAAGTCAAGAAAATACAATAGCCATCAATCTCTCTCCTCAATGGCAATGCTCAACACCAATGCCGGGCTAATCTACCCAAGAAACTGGTTGGATCATGTCATTGCACTGCTCAAAGTTTTCCCTTTGCAACTCCTAAGTAACGCTACTCTTTACATGAATTTCATTCTTCCAATCTATCTCAGACAAGTGTAGCAGTAAATAGGACCTTGGGCACAGAGTCAGGAAGACCAGAATTGAAAACCAGCCTCAGACACTTCCTAGCTGGGAAACCTGGGTGAGTCACTTAATCCCTATTTCAGTTTCCCCATCTCTAAAGTGGCAACCTTAATAACACCAACCTCCTGTAAAGTTTCAGGTTCTAGCTATTATTACTATCTTCAACCTACCTATCTAAACTGACCTCACACTCCTCTTTGTTTTGTTTTCTGAGCTCCAGCTAAGCTTGTCTCCTCACTGTTCTTTGACCATATCAAAGTGAGGCCCCATTGCTTGTTTCACAGTAAATACAATGTAATTTCCTAGTGGAAGACTCTAGCCATTGTGGGAATCTGGAAAGGTTTCACATAGAAGGTGACAACTGAGCTAAACTTTGATGGGGTGTAGGGATTCCTACAGCTGGAAGTGAGGAGGGAGAACATTGGAAATATGGTATACAACTTGGACAATGACACCAAGGTGGTCCACAGATAGCTAGGAAGTACAATGGATAGAGTGTCAGACCTGGGGTCAGGTAAACCTGCGTTCAAATCCAGCCTTACTAGTTGTGTGACCCTGGGCAAATCACTTAACTCTATTTGCCTCGGTTTCCTCATCTGTAAAATGAACTGGAGAAGAAAATGGCGAACCACTCTAATATCTTTACCAAGGAAACTCCAAATGGGGTCACAAAGAGTCAGACATGAGACTGGTATGACTGGACAACAACAAATGGTAGATGGAATATTAAGTATAGGGAACAGAAAGTAGTCCCGTGTGTGAAAGGAAAAGTAACATGAAATCAACCTGAAAAGAGAGTTTGGAGTCGGAGTCTGAAAGACTTCATTCATTGTGGTACATTTGCAATCAGAGGATCTGGGTTCAAACCTAGCTATTTCCTGCTTGACCTTAGGCAAATTGTATCTTTCTGGGCCTCAGTTTTCTCATGTGTAACATGGACAGGTTCTATTAGTTCACCCTTGACCACGCAGGTAACAAGTCAAGTAGGGTTCTGGTCCCTTGAGTCTAGATTCCTTATTCACTGCAGGAAACCGTGATAATTTGGTCTCATATTTATGTTAATTCCCATTCACTTACATGGTGTATCTTTGTAGCCTAGAAGACATCTCTCCCTGAGACTCTGGCCCCCCCTTGATCTCCTGTCAGCTTCCTGGGGACTCCATCCATTTGCTCTGAGGAGACCTTGGCCTTTGGCCCCAGGCTTTCTCTTGTTAATTTCCAAGCTTCCCTGATGACCAGATTGTAGCCCAAGGACTGAAGCCTCTTGCACTTTCTTGGTCCCTGAGCCTCCTCCTTGGCCTCCTCCTTGGCCTTCTCTTGCTCTTCCCACATTTGCCAGAGTTGAGCCTTTGCCTGGAATGCATTCCCTCCTTGCCTCCACCTCAAATTCCTCCTCTCTCTTAAAGTCACAGCTCAAGCACATCCTGCTACAAGAATCCTTTCCTGGTCTTCCCAACTGCTAATGCCCTTTCAAGCTAGCTTGCATTTAACTGTTATGTGTGTGTTTGTATTTGTTCTGTTCTCCTCTCTTAGAGTATGAGCCCAATGCAAGCAGAGATTGCTTCATTCTTTATACTTTTTATCCCCAGGAGCAAGAACAATACCTGGCATATAGTAGGTACTTACAATTTACTTGTCCATTGGTTGGATGTCACAACACTCCTCAGCTATTCGATGGGCTAGAATTTCCTGGGCTCTGCTAGGCCCATGATTCACCACATCCAGAAATGTTAGACTCCATTATAACTCAAAGAGAAGCAATAAGGTCTTCTAGTCAAGCCAATAAGCATTTGTTAAATGCTGACTACGTGGGAGGCTCAATGCTAAGTGATGCGATTCCAAGGAAAAGACAGTCTTGCTTCTCAAGGACCTAAAAATCTAATTGCGGAGAAAACAACGATGTGTGAACAAGACATATCTTGGAAGCGGTCTCAAAGGGAAGACGCTAACATGAAGGGCATTGGGAAAGGCTTTTTGAAGAAGAGGGATTTTAACTAGGATATGAAGAAAGCCAGAAAAAACAGACATGTTGTTTGTCAGCTTGGTTTTGGGATTTGCTCCCGTGGAGTAAATCCAGGAGAATGTAAGCTTGTGGAGGACAAGGATATTTTCAGGGCCTTCATAGATGTTTCTTAGAAAGATAAACAAGGCAGTTAGTGGTATTGAATTCACATGGCAAGGATAAGAGATAGCAAGGGAACTGCCCCAGTCCCCACTTGTGTTCCTAGGATATTAGGTGAAGGAGATGGTGGCTGCTACTATGTTGCGTGTTTTTCCCAGGGTGAACTTATGGGAAGATGTGTACAGCAAGACACAGGATGGGCAAGCATGGATGGATTGGGATCTATATCATTGGAGTGAACTTCCAGACAGATGATCTCAGCTTAGCTATGTTCCAAGAGTCAAGACCCTGGCACACAAGCAGAGAGAACTGCCCAGTCCTCAGGATCCCACGACTCAGTTCCTGGCAGGTCCAGGCAAGGGAGGCTCTCTCCAGCCTACTGGCTGATGGAGCTGTGACCTCATCACCATACCAGACAGAGCAATCAGTCAACTTCACCCAGGTTTGGCTGAGGATCTCATTGTCTTGGCCTGGAGTGGACGTAGTATGTTCCAGTAGATTCCCTTTGACTGATGGACACCTTTAGGTCACTGAAGCAAACCAAGCCTTCTGAACCCTGACCATGTTTCTCATCTTCATTCCACTAATACCTAGACTGCTGCTGCCACACTGGGCTCTGAGAGATGAGCTTTCACCTTATCTTAGCTGGCACTGGGCCCCCATCCTTCTCCCAGACACTTCCAAACTATACTGCCACCACTCTGGTCAGTGGCCTCCACCTCCCTTGGCCCTCGACTAGTTCCCTGTTATGTCTTGTCTGTGTCCACAGGAACAATCTTCTGGCTATTTTTTGCATTCTTAGTGCCTGACAAAGGAAATGTTTAAGAAATGCTTTTTTCTCCCATTCTTTCTTTCTTCCCTCTTTCCTCCCTCTCTCCCTCCCTTCCTTCCTTTGTCCCTTCCTTCCTTCTTTGCTTCCTTCTTTCCTTTCTCTCTCTCTCCCACCCTTCCTCCCTTCCCTTCCTAGAATGTCAGAGCTAGAAGAGCCTTCAGTGTCCATCTTGTCAATATGAATAAGAATGCCACTACACTGTGTCCCACACGTGGTCCCTTTCTTACTTATTTCCTAGAGACTGTTGGCAAGACTCTCTATCAATTCAGCATACAGAGGAGCCCTAAAACAACAAGTGCTCTTACTAGGGCCATATCAGCCGCCATCATCTATCTACCCTGCCTGTCTCAGTGCCTTCTGCCACGCTGCTGGTCCAGGAGCATCCTGGACCACCAGACCTCCAGAGTTTATCCCTGGGAGGAGCTAAGCAGCTAAAAATGACATTCCTTAGGAACCTGCAGTTTCCCATTCTATTGACCCTTCCCAACATCATCTTTTCACCTATTTATCTGAGAATCGTAATCAAATAACCACCACTATTGCCTCCATAGAGGGCAGGTGAATGGACTTCTTTCATTCTCTCACCATCTTGCGACTTTCCAAGCCATAACTCCTTTTCATGACCACTGTTGCCTAGAAATATTTTCTTGTTCCCCTGGAAAATAAGATGATGAAGGGCAGGGACTCTTGAGGCTTTTGTATTTGCATATCTGTATTTGTGCTTGGCACAAGGAAAGTGCTTAGTAAAGATGTTTCATTCATTGATTGATTGATTCCTTCATTCAAATCCTGCTTCTCATATTTATTGGCCTTGTAACCAAGGAAAGGCATTTAAGCTCTTTTATTCTCAGTTTCTTGGTGTAATGTTAATGGGATATAAGATCTTTCCCACCCATTAATAGAGTCCATTATGGGAAGCTTGCTTAGGGGAGGCTTGCTTGTAGGAAGACTTTCACAAATTTTGCTAATTTCTAACTAGTCACTGAGAAAAGAGGGTTGTGATGCCTTCTGGCTCTGAGAAGTGTTTATTTATACTCTCAGTTGGTGTTTTGCTTTGTGGGCTCCCTTATGAGAATCTTGTGATTCCCTGGTCCAGGTTCTGAGTAGCACTATGTTCAGAGCTCCCCGACTGCTCAGATATAAAGGCTATCTTGATCCAGGGATATATGTAAAAATGTTAGTTGATTCAGACAGCCAGAGCCCTGTCTGTTGGTCTTTATTTCACTGCTTGTATTTTCTCTGTTTGTATTCTCTCTGAAGTTCAGGGTGCTGACTTTTCCTCTGAATTACTGAATGTGGTTTAAAAAGATTGTTGACCCCTTAAACAGTTATCTTTCCTAGTAAAGCAGATCTAAGAATCTGGGCTAGTAGTCATTCTGGGTATCCCAGTGTGGGTGCTGCTACTCCTGGGTGGACATAATAATACCCGTAAGTAGCCCCTACCTCACCAGATTTTGCTGAGACTTGATTCAAGTAATCTATTCCCAGCTTTGCAATTTACTAACTATATGGCCTTACGGAGGGGTGGGCAAGGAGAAAAGGAACAAACATTTATTAAAGTATCTACCTTGTGCCAAACACTGTGCTAAGCATTTTTTTAAAAAATATTATGTCTTTCAATCTTTACACCAACCCTGGGAGGTTGGTGCATTGTGATTCCCATTTTACAATTAAGGAAACTGAGGCAGACAAAGGTTAAGTGATTTGTCCAGGGTCACATAGCTAGTAAGCATTTCAAACCAGATTTGAACTCAATTCTTCCAGACTCCAGGCCCAACACTCTCCCCGTGCTTCCACCTGCTTATGTGGGAAAACTTCTCTGTACAAAGTTCCCCTTTATAAAATAAAGGGTTGGAATAGAAAATATATGAAAGCCCTTTCAGCCCCAGAGTATGACACTATTGTTCACAGACATCAGAGCTCTATGTTGCTGTTTGATTTTTTGATATTTGTTCAATAGACATTGGTGTGGCACCTACCCATTTCAGGGAGAGAAAAAATGCACAATAAATAGTCTTTATTTAGACTTTCTCATAAGGGGAAATATTTTGATTAATGAGTTTTAACCTGTGACATGTTATTTCATGTGTATAGATTTTTCCTCCCCATTAAGGCTATAACCACCAACCAAGATCAAGGGAAGGGCCTTTGTCTTGAATGGTTCTCGACATATTCCAGGCTTCATAGGAAAGCATTCAATACAATAACTTCTGGACCAAATTCCAGACTCACTCCAAGGGTCCTGATGCCTTCATTAGCCCCAGGGTTTAAGGGATTTCCTATTTTTCATTCTGAGAAAGGCCTGTTTTGTGATTGTGTTATGGGGAAAGGACTAGACCCCCTTCACTGTAGCAGGAAATGATTCCAAAGGTAGACTTCCTCCAGTGCCCTATCACTACAAATATATGCCTCACAGGAAGAGTATTGTTTGTGTGTGTATGAGTTTAAAGGAATATTTATTTAACATCAGTCTCAGAAAGAATTTTTATAACTGGATGAGTTGCATTAAGCATATTATGAGTTTCCTATGGGTGGAATTTCCCATATGTTCGAATTGCCCTACGTGCTTTTAAAAGCCCACTGAAGTTTGGTGTTCAATATGGTGGGACCCACACCTAAGCCTTTAGTTTTCACTGAGCAACTAGTTTTCACTGATCTACTGAGAGGTATCATGATACCATGGTTTGGTGGTTTAAAGTGTTGGGGTTTAGAGGTGCTCAGTACCCCAAAGTACCAACATGCCAGGTCCTGCCTGAATGAATTTGACCCAAGTCTTCTTTCAGCCAAAGTAAAACAAAGTTTATTAAAGATTCACAGTATTGGGTAGAATCGTAAGGAGCCTAAGTATTGTGACACTTAATACAAATGGGCCAGTTTGAATTTCAGCTAAATTGAATCTGAGCCCCCTCATGGAAGCAAGATGGATCTTCTATACAGAAAGACTATGGGAGGGATCTACCGGTGGCCAAGGAATCTGGGTCCACTGGAGGAGGGGGCCAGGGAGGGTCTTGATGGGAGTGGCCAGTAACTGGGGTGACTAGTGGTCAGACACCAGGAACCAAGAGAATGGGATTAAGGATAGGAAGTAGCTGGAGGGTCCCTGGAGATATCAGACAGTGGAGGGCTAGGTTAGGTTAAGGGGAATAGATTTGGGAATAGAGATAATGAAAGGTTTATGATTTCTGGGAATGCCAGATCTAGTGGGAGGATTCAAGGAGAGTTCAAGGGGCTTCCTAGAGCCTAAACCCCATCAGTGGGAAGAGCTAGCAAGAGATCTCATAACTGAAGAAGTTCTAACTCTGCCTTGGCCAATAACGATCTGTAAAAATCTGGTCCAGGCACTTCCCATGTATAGGTCTCTTTTTTCTCATTTCTAGAGTGAAAGAGTGAGCCTGGATTCCTTCTAAGATTCTTTTGTTGCCTCAATTCATGGGCATTTTTCAGGACTTGGGAGGAGGAGAATTCTGTATCCAACATAAATTTGGAGAGGGCAATAGAGTGGAGGGGGGAAAATCATGACAATACATTTGTTTTCATTTTTTCATTACATTCTCTTGTGTCTCTCTGTCCAGGAACACAAGTGCTATCTCCTGGAGATCCTCTTGGCAAGGGTCTCACCCCAGAGGCTGCTAAAGAGCTAGGCCTCCCTGCCGGGATTGCTGTGGCTGCATCGCTGATTGACGCCCATGCTGGAGGACTAGGTATCGTTCTATTTTACATGTTTTGTGTGTATGCAAGAACAAGCAATAGATTCAGTCATGGTGCTTGAATTGAGTGGTCTCCATGATGCTTCAGCAAACCCCAAGAATTCAACCATTGGAATCAAGAACTTTTGGGGGATGAGGTTTTTGGGGGTAAATGCTTGTTAGACTGTGTAAAATTGAAAATCAATTTTAATTTATTTTGCTAAGACTTAATTGAGCTAGATTTAATATTGCCTTTCCTGGTTGCTTCCTCTTGTAAACTTCACCCACCACCCACATCCCATGAAAAAACTATCCTAATGTTCGAGTTTTTGTCTTGTAATTACCTCTGCCTTTTTTAAGCCTAAAGGCAGCTAGGTGGTGCAGTGAATAGATCATCTTGGAATCCCAAAGACTCATCTTCATGAGTTCAAATATGGCCTCAGGCACTTGCTAATTGTGTGACCCTGGACAGGTCACTTAACCCTGTTTGCCTCAGTTTCCTCATCTGTAAAATGAGCTGGAGAAGGAAATGGCAAACCACTGAAGGATCTCTGCCAAGAAAACCCCCAGGGGGGTTGGGGAAGAGTTGGACATTGTGACCCCACCCATCATCTGCTTTCCTGAGAAACTTGATTAACCTAAAAAGTCTAATCTCATCAATTTAAACTATTTTAGAAACTCCCATAGGATGTAGACTCATCCAGTCACCAGAGAATCTTTGCTTTATGGCTCCACTTGTCTTGGTTGTGGTTAAGGGAGCTTCAGAAGAGAAGATCAGGATGATGTGATCTCAGTTCTGACTGTGTCATAGAGAGCCAGTCACAAGAGAGCTGTGTTGTTCCAGATTTGCTTGATCATCTTGCTAATTAGTATAAAAGACCCTGTCATCCCTCACTCAAGGCCTTCAGGTCTTCCTGACATCAGGGCCAGGGCCCCTTGGCTGCTGCCATGTACATGTGTGTATGTATGTGTATATGTGTGAATATATCTCTATAGAGAGTGAATGTGTACCTAAAATCTACATCGACACATATATGACTAGATATGAATAGCCATGTGTATATACACATCTCTGTGTGTATACATGCACATACATGTAACTGTGTGTGTGTGTGTGTATATATATATATGTATATATATATATATATATACACACACTATATAAGTATGAAGGTGATAAATCCAGGGTAATTGGAGGGAGCACAAGCCACTGGGGTTATCAGAAAAGTCCTCACATAGAAGGTGGCCAGTGAGCTGACGACTGAAGGAAGCCAGGGCTTTTAAGGGGCAAAGGAGTTGGTGAGGATATAGAGCCCAGCAGGCCCTGGGGGCTCCCCCTGCCAA
Source organism: Petaurus breviceps papuanus (assembly GCF_028583685.1). Classification (NCBI taxonomy): domain Eukaryota; kingdom Metazoa; phylum Chordata; class Mammalia; order Diprotodontia; family Petauridae; genus Petaurus; species Petaurus breviceps. The sequence goes on along the minus strand of NW_027185852.1, from coordinate 16,399,420 downwards.
GGCCCAGACACTGGAGATAGAGGCTGTGTGTGAAGGCCAGGTTGTCTGCACTCTGGATATCCGTCTGAAGCAGTTTGGGAAGAATTCTGCTTAAAGGCGGGGGACCAAACGAAGCTGTCCTCCTGCTAGCCTCAGGGTTTTTGGTGCCCTGGCAAACTGGTTGCAGTGGCATGAATTTAGGTTTTTAAATAGATGCTGAGAAAGGCCTTGTGGCCTCAGTAGGTGATGAGTGTTCCCATGCCCTGGCAATGCTGATGTCTCATGGTGCATGTGAGACCAGAGAAGGTATCTCTGAGAATGTTCTAAGTCAAACCTCAGATGACAAGATAATTCAGGGTGCTCACTAAGCTGGGCCCTCCCTGTTTCCTGGCCCTCTGGGTTACTTTCCTCAAGGCCTGAAGCTGTGTTTTGTTTTACTGAGTAAAATGACTTGGCATAATCAGTGAAACCCTCCAGCAGAGAGTCAAGACAAATCTGAAAGGTCTGGTGGGCCCTCTCCATGTTCTCATCACTGACCTGGGACGAGTCATTCAGTAAGCATTAGCCTTGGTTTTTCTCATGTGAAAAATCAGGGACCTGACTCACATGGTCATATCCAGGTCTGACATCCCTTGTCCTAAGGTTACTTCCAGTTGTCAGCTCCCCCCCCCCATCTCTGTGCCCTTATCTTATCACTGTCCAGACCAGAAACCATGCCCTGGGCACTGGAGTCATTCACCCCCGGAGTGCCTGACCTAGAGCCCTGCTCTTCTGGTCCGCAGCTGGCCCACTCTGCCTGACATCCTTCCCAACCCTCTTCTTATCACCCCCCTAAGCAGACCTCTCAGCCCCTCCCTCTCCATGTCTGATGCAGATTCAGATCAGTTCTTTACAGAACCCTTGAAGCCCCTCATCATTCTTGTGACTTTCCAAACAGACACGCTGCTCACCATCCACCCCATGCGTATGTTGTTTCCTACTGTAAGAGTGTAAGCTCCCTGAGAGCAAGGGCTGCCTTACTTTTTGTAACTGTATCTTGTGCACTTAGCATAGTGCTTGGCATATAGTAAGCTCTGAATGTTTTTTCCTTCCTTCCTTCCTTCCTTCTTTGCTTCTCTTTCTTTGCTTTTCTCCTTCCTTTCTTCCTTCCTTCCTTCTTTCCTTCCTTCCTTCCTTCCTTCCTTCCTTCCTTCCTTCCTTCCTTCCTTCCTTCCTTCCTGAGTATTAGTTCTTGCTGATGATTTTTTGGTGGCCATTTGGAGGTGGCAGAAGGCAGGTAGTAGGATCATCTTTATCATTCTTATGTAAAACACATCCTAAAAGGAACTCATTATGTTTCCCCCCAAACCTTCCTCTCTTCCCAGTTTTCCTATTTCTGTCATTGAAGAATTTACCATCCTTTCCTCTCCTTCACCTCCCATATCCAGTCCTTTTCCAAGTCTTCTCACCTTTACCTCCACAACATCTCTGATACTCATCTCTTGTGTCAACTCATGCTGCTGCTGCCCTGGTTCATATCCCAATGCCTCTTACCTGAACATTCACTTACCCCAGTTTCTCTTCTCTTTTACCCATTCTCTACACAGCTGCAAAATCGATATTCCTAAGGCATAGTCTAACCAAGTACAGATCAAACAATTCATTTCCCACCTTAGTACAATTCAATGGCTCCCTGTTGCCTCTAGGGAATGTTCATCAATAAATCAACAAGTATTTATTCAGGACTTGCTAGATACCAGTCACTGTACTTGGTGCTGGCAATAAAGCCATAAATGAAATGCTCTAGACACCTAAGTGACACATTGGATATAGTGCTGGGTCTGGAGTTAGGAAGACCTGAGTTCAGATCTCATCTCAGAAACTTAGACCCTGGGAAAGTCACTTAACCTCAGTTTGCCTGTATTTCCTTAACTATAAAATGAAGGTAATAATTGCACCAAGCTCAAAGGATTGTTGTAAGTACAAAATGAGATAAACCCATTGTCTTGTGAAGTTTGGACTCAGTCAAAGGTCTGCACTTGAGGATTGAGAAGGCCACATGTGGCCTCCAGGCTGCAGGTGTCTCACCCCTGATCCAGTATATTGAATATGGAGTTAGGATAATGCAAATGAGCTACTTTCACTCTTGTTTTTATGGGACTAGATCACTCTAAAAGTTCCAGCACTTGGTGTTGATTTTCTTCTATTTGTATCCTTCGAGTTTTGTCTATAAATCATATGGGCACAGGTTTAGCTGGATTGGAACCCAAGCTTTCTGCAACGACTTTGAGCTGTTTTGTGAGATGATATTGTTCATAGTCTCAGATCTTTCTCTTTTATAATCTTTTGCAGATGAGGCTGCATTCTAAACCAGAATTTCCCTTGGCTCTCATGCTTCTGTGCTGAGTAAAATGAAGTACTTACTGATTAAATAACTTTCTGAGCTCTTTTGGCCTGTTCATTGGAGTGATTGTTTTTATGTCAGTTAAGTTTCTCTAGGAAATAGTTAACAAGATTTTTTTTTGTAATTTTTATAAATTTTCTGTTTTCATGATGAAGTTTTTTGTTTGTTTTTAAAGTTAGTTGGAAAGTGATATAATTAATTGTACAGAGTTTTTCCTTTTCAAGATGTGGTTAGTATGGCTTGAAGACAAAGATTCAAAAAGTATTTAAACTGGTTCTTAAGAATCATAGACTTAAGATCTAAAACCTTAAACCAGATTATCTGAACTAGAAGTGCCCCTAAAACATAGAATGTCAAAGGTGGGAGATACTTCAGAACAAAGAATGTCAGAGCTGGAAGGTCTTGGTCATGGAATGGAAGGAACCCTAGAACACAGACCATGAATACTAGAAGGGACCTTAGAATATTCAATGTTATCACTAGAAGGAAACTTGCAAGATCATTAGCTCTAACCTTCTAGTTTCACAGATGAAAAAACCAACATTCAGAGGAATTCATTTAAACTCAGACAGATACAGAATTAGAATCAGAATAATCTCCAGATTTTGAATTAAAATCCAGAATCACAATCTGGTATTTCCCCTAGACATTCCCTAACTGATTCCCTACCAGGTAGCTGGGGGGCATTCCCTGCCTTCAGAGGTTAACATCACATCAGACAGCCACATCACAAGCAAACCTTTGGCATCACAGTCTTCTAGGGCTAGATATACTTTTTAAGGTTAGCGTCAGACATATCCCCCTCATGCTCAAAATACTTTAAAATAATATATGTCATAAAATCATGACATTTATAATCTATATCCCTATGGGTCATGAATTCTAAGTTCAAAGTGGCCCTAGAAATCAACTCCCCATTTTACATGTGAGGAAACTGAGACCCAGAAAGATGAGGAGATTTCCCAAGTTCACATTGTTTGCAAATGGCAGATCAGAGAATTCAACCTAGGTTGATTGACCCCAAATCCAATATTATCTCTACTCTAATATTTTTGTCCAATTTCCCACTCCAGGCCTGCTTCCATACAATGTACATAATGCCTTCCCCAAGCAGTTGGTATGATTTCATCTGCCCATGTTTTGCTGTTGCATTAAATAATTGCTACTCTCTGATAGTGCCCATGAGGGAAAGCCTATAATGAGAAAATCACATCTCAGTCAACCAATCCATTAAAAAAAACCTATTTAATTAATGTCATACAATTTCCTAGACACCAGCACTTCTAGAGATATGAAAAGAAAAAGGAAAGATTTTCTGCCCTCAAGAAGTTTACATAGTATCAGTGGAGACAAAATATGTCTGTATCTGTGTGTGTATCCACACACATACACACAGATACACATGTACACACACATGCACACACATACACACATGCACACACATAAAACACTATTGCATATACCATAATGCTATTATAATGTATATATGTGCGTATATAGACACACATGGTATACATATACATATAATAGTATTTATTATATATAGAAATGCTATTATAATGTAGACATTGTGTGTACACACACATATGTGTATATATGCATATTGTGTGTCCGTATATGCTATAGCATATAGACAAGAGAAACTCAAGGTTACTAGGGGAGGTGCCAGCAGCTGGTGGGATCCATAGCATCATGATGCTCTGCCAACTTCTTGAGTGATCAAACATCCGAAACAAAGGCTTGCTTTGCTCTTTTGCTGCTGGTTACTTACTTATTCTGGCCACAGGTAGGCAGGAAATGACCAGACCAGTAGAAGGAGCTTTGTCTGGGCTCTGGGAGAATGGGGTACCTCTGATCTTGTCTCTTGCAATTGTCAATTTCCAGAGCTTATGAAACCAATGTGAATGTGATTCCCAGTTTGTTCTTGCTTCCTGTTACCCAGATATCTGGAAAGACAATAGCAAAGTTTTATACTCACCCTGTACCCTCCCAAAGGAGCCATGGCAACATATCCCCTGTAAAGTGAAAGTGTTGATGGCTTCTTCTGTAAATGCTTGCTGCTTGAGTGAGTGAAGGAATGACTACTGAAGAAGAGGTGACTGCCGCTTCATTCTCTCCACCCTTGGCAGAGAAACCTGGATGAAACAGGAAAATGGTATTTTTCATTGAATCATGTCTGGATCTGAAAACGGCTCTACCACAAAGACCCATGGTCTGCATCCTCCCTGCTTCCTCTGCATGACAAGCTTTCAGCCAAGATCTAACCTCACACTGAGGCTTGGTGTGTGCATGTGTTTGATTCCAGATTTCTCCTTTTTTGCCAAAATGTCGAACCGGCTGCAATAGGGAAGCTGAGGCAGCTCCATCCGCTCCTAGATGAGGACTGGTTTAGACAAGAATTTTTTTTTTGGATGATGAAGAAATAGTCATAGCTGGCCTGGCAAGGAGCCAGAGACCTGAATCCCCCAGGCAAAGATGACTTTGTACTTGTGGTTGGTCAAGAACCTCAATTTCCTCTGTTCTACTCTTCTCAAAAGGAGGGCAGACTATGAGAAACTAAGTTTTGAGCAAGGTTCATATGATGTATTTTGATAGATATGTTTCTGAGTTATATCAGTCATGTCTGACTCTCCACAATCCCATATGGATTTTTCTTGGCAGAGATACTGGAGCTATTTACCATCTCCTCCTCCAGTTCATTTTACAGATGAGGAAACTCAGACAAACATGGTTAAGTGACTTGCCCAGGGTCTCATAGCTAGTAAGTGTCTGAGGTCACATTTGAACTCAGGTCCTCCTGACTCCAGGGCTGGCACTCTATCCACTACACTATACATACATACATATATACGTATATATTTATATATACATACACACGTATGTTTTTATATTATTGTATATATGCATGTACATATATGTGTGTATATGTGTTTGTATATATATATACACATATGTCCCAACATACTTGAATCAGAAAGAGATTAATGTTTGTATGTATGTGTGTATGTAAGATGGATGCTTATACACTACTTTATGAAACAGGTTTATGTCATTCATTATGGTATCAGTTACAAAGTTGGGGCAAATATTCTCATTTTCCACATATAACCATGAGGGAGCACTCATGAGTGAGCCTGGGCACTGGTTGGGTGCCTGTTGCTCTGTTAGAGTAACTCATCCAAAAAATCATTTACAATTAAAGTCCTCACCTAGACCAGTGGCCCTTGAGTGGAAGTCCTTGCCCCTCCCTTCCAGTGCTTAGCCTTTTTGCTTTGGAGCTACCATACCAGAATCAGTAAGGAGAGACTGGCTGCTTTAGTCTTTAGCTTTTCTTGGGTAGAGTGTCAGCAGGCTTTTGTTTCTTTTTATATCTCTAAGACATAAAAATCCCAGATTCCATCGCATAGTATGTATATAATAAATGTTTATTGATTGATTAATTTTCCAAAGATTACAGAGTCAATTTCTTTCCTGAAAGAAGAGGGAGCCAGACTTTTCCCGCCTCCTAGGTCAACCCTTTTCCACTGGTCATCACTGCTTTCCTTCTTTAACCTATCTACAGGGCTCACCTTAACTGGGTTGGACTAACTGGCTCCTGACATCCCTCCCATTCTAAAATTCTATTGTTACATTTCATTGTGACTTTATTTTCTACAAACTGCTAGTGTAAAGCCAGTTATAATAACTAGCGAGGGTACATCCTCTTCATCTTTAGAGAGATTAAATTTTAAAAATTCTAGGTTAATCAGCCATGACTTCAAAGACCCACATTTAAGCAGGGATTAGGTCCTCTGTCTTATTCATAGCTATTACTAGTTAACTCCTGTTCAGGTATTTGAAGTAAAATTTAACGTACTAGAAAATATTGGGTAAGGAAGCAACAGTTTATATTCTGGTGGTGCCTGAGAAAGTCCCCAGTTGGGGAAGTTAGTGAAAGAGCTTGCTTTTCTTGGTACTCTCCCCCAGCTTGGACCTTCTGTTCTGAGACGCTTGTAGACCTGGTGATTCTCTTCCAATTCTCTTTTCTTTGCTACAGCTCAGTTCTATCTTCAGTCCTCAGAGATCTACTCTAAATGACATGCTTGCTCCAGGCTTCTTCCTTTCAGACACTCAATCTCTCCTTGGTTCTAAGACTGTGTCTTCCTTTTATGCAGACTCTTTAGGGCACAGCCCAGACTCTTATGCAAGGGCTTTGATTGATTCAAAGAGATGTACAGGCCCTAGTCACACTTAGTTTTTCTTGTTTAAATCGATCAAGAGAAATTCTTACCTAATAAGGATCATTTCTTTTAAGTAGGTGGGATAATCAATAGCGTTTCATGCTTATTATTAACTAACTTTGTGCCAAAGAGGAAGTGTTTGGAGACATAATAAATTTTAGGATCAGGCTCAAACCATAGCTGTTAACTACAATCCTGTATTCCTTCCAGAATGCCAAATTGTGAGGGCCTCTGGTTGCCTGTGGTGCTAAGAGGAAACAGCATCCCTTGACCACAAATGGCCTGTAACATCATTGCAGGGTATAGGAAACCCTTTGTAGCAAAAGGGACACCTCTGAATCAGACTGAGCATTAATCCTGAACTGTTTGAGAAATCAGGAGACCAGAAGACCCTAGATAAAAAGCCAGAGCTCTTTCCAAGGAGAGGAGAGAAAGGAAGAGGGCTAGCCAGAAGGGCCAGAGTTCAGGAAAGGGAGGGGTGGTCAGAAATGCTGACAAAGCCCTGCAGTGAGAACTGGGGGGAATGTGGAAGGAGGAGGGTGGTGTCAGTGTCTGAGCAGATGGGGGTAGAGCTCCTGTGGTGCCTGGCTTGGGATCAGAAGAAAAGGAGGGAAGGAATTTGTTCATGTGCTTTAGAGTTTATTGTTGTGAGTACAGGTGGAGTGGAATGCAAACCACCGCTGCTTGGAGAGTGGGCAGCTGCCTGCATAGCGGCAGCAGCACATGCGGCTTCCTGTAGATCTGAGGGAGAAAGACCCGTCCCGCCTGCTTTTTCCCAGGCCCCGAGAATCTCTTGGACACACTTGCTGTTTGGGCCGCTTCTCTGGGCCACCAGGAGCTGGCCACAAGCCTTGGTTGGGCAGCTGGCCTTTGTTGACTGGGCAGGCAGCCAGGCTGAAGCTGAACCCTTGGGGGCTGCCCACCCCCTCTGCCTGGGGAGCTGAGAAGCAGGAGCTGGGGACTCTGCGTGTTTCAGTGAAGAAGGCCCTTGCTTTCCACACTGAGGGAGCATGGAACACAGTTCATTTCAACCCTATAAACCGAGCTCTTCCTGCCTGCACATCAGCCACATCCCTGGCACTGTGCCGTGTGCTGGGGAGAAAAGAGTGAAAATGAAACAGCTCTGCCCTCAGGATGCTTCCATTCCACTGGGCAGACAAACTACATGCAGGAAAACTTCAGGGCATTGTGCCATTATAGGGAGAGAGAGAAGCAAGAGAGCAAGAGAGAAGCCAGCACGTCTTTGTAGATGGGGCAGTGCTGGGGGGAGTCACACGGAACACTTTAATGACCGTGACACTCAGCTTGGGCTAGCTTGGCTCTTCCTCTTTACTGTTAAATCTTTCTTATAAGGAAGGTTGGCTGAGTGTGAAGTGGGGGTGGGGAGGACGTCCTGGAAAGGAAGGTGAAGCAAAAATAGAAGCTGGTGATGTTTTTATAAGATTATTCTTATAAAACAAAACAATATCAGTGAGGGAGGGAGCACAGGAGTGAGGAAGTCAGGACACAGACGTGAATCATAAGGAAAACTCTCATTCAGAAAGCTTTCCATGCTTTAAGAAGTGCCCTTCTCACATAGGGTGACTTGTCATGTGAGGTGGACTTCAAAATGCGAAAGGTCAGGACTGGGAGGGGCCTGTCAGAGCTGGGAGGAACCTGAGAATATGGGCTGTCAGAGCTGGGAGGACCTTAGAACAGGGAATGTCAGAGCTGGGAGGGGCCTTAGAACAGGGGATGTCAGGGCTGGGAGGGGCCTGAGAACAGGGGGTATCAGACCTGGGAGGGGCCTGAGAACAGGGAATGTCTGAGTTTGAGGGGAACCCATAATCTTTTTGGGGGAGGGGGGGGCCAGTTAATTGGGGTCAAGTGACTTGCCCAAGGTCACACGGCTAATAAGTGTTAAGTGTCTGAGGTCGGATTTGAACTCAGGTCCTCATGACTACAGGGCTGCTACTGTATTTACTTCACCACCTAGCTGCCCCGAGAACCCATAATCTTACAGGGGAAGAGACTGAGGTAATTCTAACATGTCCCAAGGCCCACAGTTCACTTATGTGGAAAGTCTCCTGATTATTAACTAGTCTAATGCTTTTCCCAATGTCCTGGATCTCTCCGTAATGACCACTCAGAGGCATTCCTGCTTCCTCACTGCTTTGCTCTCCTCTCTTTGCCCCATTAAAAAGCCATTGCACCTACAAGACTTGACTAGATAATGAGCCTGGACTGGACGATCCCCGGGGTCTCTGGGAAAGCAGGCTCTTCACTTGTGGTCTAAAAGTCTGGGCAGTAATGAACGTGGCGTGTGGGCCTGTTTCCATTGGAGAGCCTTCTGCCCCTACACTATATATTAATATTAATGCCGTACTACTAATAATGCGCGTTTGCATAACAGTCTGGTTTACAAAGCACTTTGCTGGCAATAACCCCTGGGGGACTTTCTTCTTTTGTAGAATGGGTACAATAATGCTTAACTTTCCTGAAGTGTCACACATCACACACAGAATATGTAGCAAAAACGGGCGTTAGAGCCGGATCCTGTGACCTCAGATCCAGTCCTTTCCCCACCAGCCAACCAAACTGTCAAACAGGCAGCTAGTGTTAGAGAGCTGGCTTTGGAGTCAGAGAAGGTTTGTTCCAATCCAGACTTCACATGTGACTTCATATCTCCCTGGGCCTCACTTTCCTCATCCATGAAATGGAATAGTTGACCTAGATCTCCCTTGGGAAGTCACTCCCAGCTCCAAGTCTGTAACCCCATGACCTGTGAGCACACACTCTGTATTTTACTGAAGGAGAAACCAAGGCTCCATTTGTCGTCAAATGAGGCAGCACCTGGAGCCAGAGCTCAGGTCTCCTGATTAGGTTTAATGGCCCTGTCACTGGATTTTGCCATAGACCAGAGGCCCAATTATTTGTGGGCTTATGAGGCAAGAACTTTCGAGCATAGAGACTGTCTCTCTTTTGTCTTTGTATCTACAGACCCAAGCGCAGTGCCTGACATATTTAATAAATCTTATTAAATCCAGTCTAAGATCTGGTCTTCTGAATCATCCAAACTGGGGTCCAAGATATATTGGAGAAACGTTTGTAGAAATAGGGTCGCCTCCATGCGCTGGATCTGAAGTACGTCCCTTCTCGTAGCCCCTCAGGCCCGCTCCAAATGAGTGTCTGTTCATGCCTATGATACAGACCTTGTAGGGTGTTTTTTTTCTTTTTCCTTTTCCTTTTATTTTCCCTAAAGGAAGGGGATCTAGAAGCTTCTGGGTTTTCATTCCATCACATGTGTTCATACGGATTTGAGCAAACAAGTTATCATTTCCCCTTCTTGGGCTTGAGAAAAGTAGAATCTGAGGGGCCCTTGAAGGCTGCCCTCCCAACCCCCAGAGTATGAAGAATTGACTATTTTACATCCCATGTGTCCTTTGTTTTTAATGGAACCGAGCTCCACACATAGTGTCTCAAATCCATATAAGACCTTCATCGCTAATGTTTGCTTTGGGACTCCAGGCTTCACAGCTGTTGATGGGAAAATACACTTGGCTCAGTCTAGTTCCCTGGTGGTTTCACATCTGAACTCTTGGCCAGCTACGTTCTGGTCATTTCTTCAGCCGGCCTGGTTGTTGTTAGGTTGCTTCCCTCCCCCCCTCCCCCTACTAAACTTTCATAAAAGTCACCGTGCAGAGGACAGAATAACAATTCAGTGGTGTCATTTTCCAAAAGTCATTTCTACAGCCTGGGGAATGCAGAGGCCACCTTTCTGTACCTCTGTTTGCAAGCCTGAAGCCAATTAGGGTTGAAGATGTGAACTGTTCTTGGAATATGGGAGAATCTCATTAGTCTCCAGTTACATAGCCAACACCCCCCAGCCCCAAGTCATCTAACTATGTTCCTTATCTCTGGTTCGTGGTGTGGATTTTATGCCAGAATCTGATTCTCTGGAGAGAATGAAGATAGTGGATGTATATATTTTTTCAAGACAAGATAGCTCTGCGACTTATCAAAAATGGATAATGAGAATTAAGAAATGCCAGGGTGAATTTAAGTATGCCCTAAGGGGTGGGAGGACAAAAATGTTCCCAAGTTTGCCCTGTGAAGATTTTGACTCATAGATTTAGACTTAATTGTGGGCAAATTATTTTTTTTTGCTTTTTGGAGGGCAATTGGGGTTAAGTAACTTGCCCAAGATCACATGGCTAGTGTTTTTTTTTTGTGTGTGTGTGTTAAGTGTCTGAGGCCAGATTCAAACTCAGGTCCTCTTGACTCCAGGCCGACGCTCTACTCACTGCTCCACATGACCACTGTGGGCAAAATTATTGAAGGCTAGTGAAGTGCAGGACCAAAGGACCAGTTCCTAGGTTTGGATGTGGAAAAGTGAGTAAACCAGTAGACTTAAAGCCAGGAAGACTGGGTTCATATCCTGCCTCCAGTCCTACCAGCTCTGAGATTCTTGACAATTCACTTAACCTCCCTAGGCCTCAGTTTCCTCCTCTGTACAATGAGGGGGGTGGATTCCATGGTCTCTTCCATATCTCAGCCCAGGAGACCATGTGTCATACTCTTCCTTGGACAGGGGTCATAGGATCATAAGTACAGAGCTGGATGGGCACTGAGCCCAGCCTTCTCATCTCCTAGATGAAGACACAGAAGCCCAGAAGGCTTCAATGGTTTACCTTGGGTCAGATAGTAAGTACTAAAGGTCCTGAGCCTCAAGCATCAGGTGCATTTCCACTCTAACTTCCCTGCCTGAGTAGGTGCAGTAGATAAGGAAAACCTCAGGCAGGGATTGAGAAGTGTGATGCTCCCCTGAGCAATGGAAGGGAAGCCCCAGTCAAGGACAGAGTGGATAAACCCCAAAAGGTCAGTTACTGCAACTTCCTTGGGCTGCCAAGATCCAAAGGACTGAGAGGCCATCTCCAACCCAATGGTCCCTAACCTTAGAAATCTGCTAGACACTGGATACCAAAATACAAGGATTGTCCAGATGGGTAGTTGGCCCCCTTGGAGCTGCTTCCCCAAAGCTTTGGTCTTTGAGCATGCATGGGCCACCCCCACAGAGCACTGAAGCCCTAGGTGGTCCCTGGTTAGATCAAACAACACCTTCTCATTCCACCACCCCCCAGCCAAGTTTCAGACCCATCCTCCAATGATCTCGGGCAAGTCATCACCTCTGTAGGCCTTAGTTCCCACATTATAATCAACCACCAAGCACATAATAGTGAGGAGACTTTCATGGCGTAATAGTGAGAACCTGGGTTCAAATGCCAATAATAGTACTTGCTACCAATCTGATTTTTGGTTTGTCGCTTAGTTTCCTTGTGTATAAAATGAGGGGTTAGTCTTACATGATTGCCAAAATTATCTCCAGGTTTCAGTCTGTTAGATGGTGTGTTCTTGAAGCAGGCACTGTCATTGCTTTTCTGTGTGTCCCCAGGGCAAAATACAATTCCTGGAACACAGTAGGCACTTTGTAAATGCTCAAGGTTTTAATGATGATAATTACAAATATTAAAAGAATTTAATGAATCACATGTTTTCTTTGTTTTTATTTTTCTAAGGAAGTACCTAATAAGGACAGGTTTTAAACCCAATTATCTGGCATATGAAAGAGTTAAAGGTTAGAACCTTTATTTAAAAATAATAATAATAATAATTAGCATGTGAAAGATTGTTGGATCTATACCTTAATTTTTCACTGGCTAAATTGAAGTTTACAATTATAAATGATTCAACCTTTAACTTTCCAAGTCTAAAGCCTAGACAGGGGATCTCCCTCTAGTTTAAATGACATGAATGGCATAGCCACACATATTGAGACCTTCCACGCCTTCACACCACGAACAACACAAACGTTTCCATTTCAGGTGGAAAGCAGATCATTGACAAAGGAGCTCAGAGACAGAGTGCCTGACTAGGCCCTGCCAACCAGGCCCAGTGTGCTCATCCTCATCTATTAATCAATCAGTCAATTACTAAGCATTTTATTATGCACTCATAATGAGTCAGGCACTGGGCTAGGCACTGAGGATACAAAAAACCCCAGACTGAAGTTGTGCCTGCTCTCAAGGCACCGTTACAGGCCAACAGGGGAGACCTTGTGCACAGGAACAGGTATAGAGGAAATACATAAATAGCAGATGAAGTGCTGTAATCAGTAGGTAAGTCTACAGACTTGAGCCTGGAGGGAGGGCTCTTAATCCCTGTTGGTGCTGTGGGCTCCTCTGGCGGTCTGGTGAGGCCCATGAACTCTTCCCAGAATGTTTCTAAACTGCACTGGGAACTCCTTCAGAACAGACACTGGTTTTTCACCTTTCTTTGCATCCCCAGAGCTTAGCACAATGCCTGAAACATTGTGGGCACTTGTTATTGTTGTTCATTCATTTTTCAGTCGTGTCTGGCCCTCTGTGACTCCATCTGGGGTTTTCTTGGCAGAGACACTGGAGTGGCTTTCATTTCCTTCTCCAGCTCATTTTACAGATGAGGAAACTGAGGCAAACAGGCTGAAGTGACTTACCCAGGGCCACACAGTAAGTATCTGTGAGGTCAGACTTGAACTCAGGAAGAGGAATCTTCCTGATTCCAAGCCCTGTGCTCTATTCTCTGCCACCTGACTTTTATTTAACTTCATAAATGTTAATTGGCTGACAATGCATAGAGTAAAATCCTTAAAATAACAAAGGAAACCAGTTGTATTGAAATAGTTATCAAAATATAAATAAGTGAATGAATGAAGCTCATAAACTCCAGGCTAAGAGGTCCCTGATCTATAGAATCAGAATCTTTCGGTTAGAAATTACCTCAGTGACCATCTTGTCCAACCCACATCCTAATAAGAAACCCCTTTAGGACAGTCCTGGCAAGTGAATGTCTAACTTTGCCTCAAAAATGCCCAGTGAGGGGTAGCCGGCTGCATCTCCGAGGTGCTGAATTCCCCTTTTGGACACATGTAATTCTTAGCATTGTTTCTTTCCCCTGACATTCATCCTAAACCTGCCTCTTTACAGCCTCTTCTCTATCCTCCACGTCCTGTCCTTTGGGACCTAATGGAGTAAGACCTATCCTACCTTAACCCCAGCCTTTTCTTCTCCACACTAAATATCTCCGGTTCTCTCAGTGTTCGCCGCAATGATACAGAATCACTAGAAATAGGTTCAATTCTGTTCACTGGGATTTCTGTAGTTAGAACGACTTTGCTGATCCCTATCGGTCACATGACATACTGACTGTGTGTGGTTCAAGAACCCCTCCAGCGCATTTCTGAGAGGTGGATCTCCCTGCTAGCTGCATGGTGAGAGCATTTTCAGGGAACTGAGTTTGAAAGCCACTTGGGGGGGGGCAAAGGTAGTAATAGCTCCCCCATGAATCCTAGATCTTTGAAGTACTGAAGGATGTTGTGCCATAAAAGGTCAAACGAGGGGGACATACAATGTGCTTTGTGGTGGTCACCATCAAAAAGAGTAAATTAAAACAATACTTTTAATGTTTGAAGGGTAAATAATCCATTAATTTGGAACATTGTCTCCCCCAAAGATGTTTTATGAATTGCTGTTACTATCCATATATGTGATGTGGTTTCTCTGCATAACCAATGACTCTGTATCTTTCTTTGATTTTTCACCATTTGGGCCATAGACCTTTGAGGGAGAAATGGGGAGGGGAGAGGAAAGGAAGTGGTGGAAGAGAGCAGGGAGGGAGAGAGGAAAGAAGAGAGGGAGGGAAAAGAAGAGGGGGAAGAGGGAGGAAAAGAGAATGAGGAGAACAGAGAAGAAGGGGGACAGAAAGAGGGACGGAGAAAAATGGAATTAGAAGTAAAGGAAAAGGGGAATGGAGAAGAGGAAGAGATAGGGGAGAAAGCAGAGAGGGAGAGAAAGGGAAATGGACAGAAAGGAAGAAGAGGAAGGAGGGAGGAGAACAGAGAGAAGGAGAGGGAAGGGAAAAGGAGGGAAAGGAAGAGGTGAAAGGAAGGAAGAGAAGAGAAGAAGGAGGAGAGGGAGAACGAAGGGCAGAGAAAGGGAAAGGAAGAGGTGAAGTGAAAAAGAACAGAGAAAAAGGAGAGAGGAAAAAAAGGGAGAGAGGAGTCAGAGAGTGAGGCAGGGAAACAGACAGAGAGACATACAAATGGAGACAGAGAGACAAAATGACAGAAGGTTGCCAGTAATTAAGCAAGAAGTTGGCAGACACCAGATAAGCAGACCCAGTGATGACGATGAAATGGCCATTCCCGGGAGCTCAGCAAGTTTGGGATTTTTTTTTCTCGTTTTCAAACGTACTAAATAAATAAATGAAAAAGGGAGGAGCATAGCCTGGTGAACGCTAGCCATTAACATGTTCTTCATTCAGCGGCACCACGGACCGGGCTTCAGCAATTCTGTCTCTTACCTTGTGCTCATGCCCGCAGTGCTATGGCCGCAAAAATAATGCCAGGGCCAAGCAATGATAGTGCTTTTACAGCATGCCTTCCTTACAAAATGAATAAATAAAGTAAATAATAATAAAAGCAACAAAAATAGCAAAGGTGAGCAGCGTTGTGCAAGTCTTACAGACGAGGAAAATAAGGCCCAGAGAACTGAAGAACTTTGTCCAGGTTTCATAGGAAGCCAGCAGCAGGGAAGGAACTTAGAATTATGGAAATTGAGAGATGGAAGCAGGGGGATGTGGGAGCCTACTTGAACTAGCTCTTGAGAACTGATTGTTAAATTTTCAGTGTGAGCATTTTCAAAACTCAGCAAATGCTACAAGTCAAGGCTTGCTTTATTGTTTTGTTTAAAAGTCCTAGACTTTAAAAAGTGATGGAGAAAATGTTAACACTGGAGATTAAACTTAAAAGTGTGACAGGAATACATTTTTTTTTCTCCTGAAAAGCTGGTTGTAAAACTTTTATAAACTCCTTACTGGACGAAAGGAACCATAGAACACAGGGTATCAGAACTAAAGATTAAGAATGGAGAATATCAGAACTTGGGAGCAACTTCGGAACAGAAAACGTTAAAACTGGGACAGAGCTTAGAACAAAGAATGTTATAGCTAGGAGGGATTTTAGAATGTTGAATGTTAAACCTGGGAGAAACCTTAGACCATAAAAAGGATGTTGGAAGAGAGAGTGTCGGGGTGGGAATTGAGCCTCCCAGAATTATAGCATCATAGACTTGGAGAGTTGCAAAGGCCCTTGACAATGATCCTGCACATCATACAGGAAAGGAATATTCTTTATAATATACTCTGCAAGTGGTCAGATTTTGAACATGGACTGTTAGGACGCAGGCTGTCAGGTTAGGAGAAATCACTTGGTCCTCACCCCAAGACAAGAAAACCGAGTCTTGGCTTTGCTGATTTATTCATGATCTATTATTATTATTGAATATTAATGATATCAATACATATTATTAACAATGTTATAATAGCCTTTATAGATTGCTTTAAGGTTCACAAAGCGCTTTGCAAATATCTCATTTTTATTTGCCATAACCACCCTGGGAAGCAGGTGCTATTATCTCCATTTTACAGAAAAGGAAACTGAGGAAGAAAATAAATGGCTTGTCCAGGTTAAGCAGCCAGTAAGCTTCTGCTGCAGATCTTCCTTGACTCCAGCTTCAATACTCTATTCACTGAACTGCTGGGCTCCCTTTAGAAGTCACTGAGGGTAGCCCCCTCACTTACTGATGAAAAGGAAGCCCGGAGATATTAGAATAATTGCCTACGGTATCACCACTACTAAGCATCGGAGGCAGGATTTGAACCCTGTTTTTGCTGACTCCCAAGTCCTACTACGTTCTCTTGTCCCTTTCTAAGATTCTAACTAACCTCCAGGGCAAACCCAAGCAGAACACAGTTAATCCTCTGCAGTGTAACAGCCCTGAAATGTCTGACAGAGTTTTGATTTATTATTAACAATGAAGCTGGAAGTTGAGATTGGAGAAACACAGGAAGAGAGGATGGGGGCTGGAAGGAGACATCCAGGACAAGTTTATTTTCTGAGGTAGCCTGGTACACAACTGGCCATCATGGGGACCAGCAATGAAGCAAGATGGAGAGGTTTGAAGAGCTTTACCCATAGTGACTGAGGCTGGGGGAAGCCTGTAGACCTTCATAGAATCTAATGAAGTTGGGCTAGCCCCCGTACCTGAGCAGAAAGCAGTAACAGGGGAAATGTCTCCTGTTTGCATTGATTTGCTCTGGGGAGTCAGAGAGGAAAAGTGGGTCCTGCTCTCCACTCTTGGCAGGCAACTGGAGCTGACGTGTATTTTCAGCTGGCATCTCCCATCATGCAAGTGCATTGCTAATTGTGCTCTCAATTCTTCCTGTGGGAATTTCATCTTCTGTTTTTGCTTATTAACATTTGCTTACTATATGCCTTTGGATCACTTTCACTGTTTGTACAATGACCAGAGGACCCCTTTTCAGTCACACTAGTCACTATTTTTTTTTCTTCCCAACTGTTCTGCATCACTGAGACCTCTGGGTTCTGGGACCTGACCCTCAGAATTCTGCTCCAGAATCAGGTTTTCTTCACTTTCAAACTCTTGAGTCTCGTTGCTGGTTGAGAGCTGGAGAGGGTAAGGCTAGATAAATTAGCCCAGTAGTTTTAAAAGACAGAATCAACCTTTACTAGTGAAATCACAGACCCACAGAAACTTGGCTTGACTTTGAAGGTACATATGAGTTCTAGACTTTGAAGAGCCTGTTAATGTTTAATAATAATTCAATAAAAATAAGAATTTAACCACAATAATAATAACTATCATTTATATGGTATTTTAAAGTTCACAACACATTACACATACATCATTTTAAATAACTAGTAAGAAC
Organism: Petaurus breviceps papuanus; assembly: GCF_028583685.1. Taxonomy (NCBI): domain Eukaryota; kingdom Metazoa; phylum Chordata; class Mammalia; order Diprotodontia; family Petauridae; genus Petaurus; species Petaurus breviceps. The sequence continues at coordinate 16,382,035 of NW_027185852.1, read as the reverse complement.
CTCTGAAACCTCTTTTGATAGGGATGAAGACAGAACCAGGAGAGAAACGTTGCTGAACTTGGAATTGTTCAATTTATTATCAAAGGTAGAAGTTAAGGAGGGCCAGAAATCTCATTCATTCACATTTTCTTTCTCTCTAAAATACCACATCCATGTGTCTACTCTATAACAGACTGATAATCCCTGCCTCAGATTTCTGGAAGATGTGTCCCTCTCTCTCAGTTTCCTGCCTTGGGGTATAAGTCCCTTACTTCAGGGGTAAAAAAAAAGTTTGCTCCTTGGGCCCAAATTTCTATGATTTGGTCCCAGGGCACAGGATAAGTAGGTGATAAAAGTCCCCCCTTCCTCAGTCTCTAAAAGTACTTTGCACTAAGTATTTTAATAAGCTTCTAGAACAGGAGACTCAGATTGAGGAAGCCCTTTCCAGAAGTCAGACAAGGGCCTCTTCCCTTTAGGGTTAGAGGGTTTGGAGCCACACATGACCTAACAAAGATAGCCAGTCGGCAGACTAACTGAACCCCCTTCTTCTCCAGCTGGGAAATGAAAGCTTGGATTTTTCACAACTCTCAGGTCAACCCTTCTAGGGTGGTCTCACATTTCCCCAGAAAACTGAATCCTGACTTCAGGGGATGTGTATGAAGACTAACCCACAAAGCATCAGGGGCCACAAGGTATTTGCCTCTGAGTCTTCCCATCCGGAAAGACTCTGAGATACTATTGCAGATATGGGATCATTCCTTCTTCCTGTAAGAATGCCGATCTGAGCATTATGCTATTAAGGGAAACTTTATTGTTCCAGATTTATGCTTTCATAGTTGAAGGGAACTTCTATCAAGGAAACCCCTTCTACCATCTACCCAGAGCAGTAAATGCTCTGCAACTTATGGCCTTAATGGAAAGACACCTGGAACACAAAGGGGTTAAGTGACTTACCCAGGGTCACACAGACAGTATATGTCAGAAGCAATCTTCCTGCTTCTCTATCCATAGGATGCCTCTCTATCCCCTATGCCCAGAGAAATTGAACAAACTGAAGTATAAACGTAATGCCATGCACTTAGTTTAAAAAAAAATCAACCTTGTGAGTACCAAGTGGGAAGGATTGTCTAGACAGCCGGTCATCTGAAAATGTGTGGAATTTATAATCTACCACAAGCTCCATAGGTGTCAAAGGTATGCTATGGAAGCCAAAAAAAAAAGGAAGGAGGAGAAGGAAGAAGGGAAGAAAAGAAGAAGGAGAAGGAGGAGGAGGAGAAGAAGAAGAAGGCAGAGGAGGAGGAGGAGAAGGAGAGAAGAGGAGGAGAGTCTGTATTTTACAGATGAAGAAACTGAGGCAGAGGTTAAGTGACTTGCCCAGGGTCAAACAGCTAGTAAGTGTGGCCAAATTTGAACTCGGGTCTTCCTGAATCCAGCCTGGTGCACTATCTTCTATACCACCAGCTACCCTGGATGAGAGTTTTTCTGTTCTCTTCCCTGGTTTGAGCACATCTGGCATTTACTAAGTGCCTGCTGTGTGCCAGGCACTGTGCTAAACCATGGGGATGCCAGCATAGGCAAAAACTCAAAGGATTCTTCAAGGAACTCACAGTCCAATGAGGATAATGTGTCAATATAAAGTTTGTGTCCAGTACAGAGAAAGCAAAATAAGGACTGGAGCCCAAAGCTGGGGGCCGGGGCAGGTGTCCTTCAGTTCAGTCTTGGAGGAAGCCTTCAGCCTGGAAGCAGGCTAGACCTGCTGTCTAGCCAATTCTCCTCAGGACTGAGGCAAGAAGGAGAGCGTTGGGATGCCCAAATGGCATAAATACAAGAAGACTGAATGAGGCGTGTCAGGGGCAAGGAAGAGCAAGTTCTGGGCACCATTTTTTAGGAAGGGAATTAAACATCAGAGAACATCCAGAGTTGACCAGTTAGGGTGATTTTTGTTGTTATGCAGTTGTGTCTTACTCTTGGCAACCCCATTTAGGTTTTTCTTGGTAGAGACACTGGAGTGGTTTGCCATTTCCTTCTCCAGCTCATTTTTCAGATGATGAAACTGAGGCAGCCAGGGTGAAGCGACTTACCCAGGGTCACAGTGCTAGTAAGTATCTGAGGCCAGATTTGAACTCATGAAGAAGAGTCTTCCTGACTCCAGACCCACCCAGCGCTCTATGGACGATGGCGCCACCTGGCTGCCTAACCATGATAATGAAAGTCCTCAAAATCTACATCACTATGAGGATAGGCTCATATTGGAAGGAAATGGCGATGTTTTTACCCTAGAGAAGAGAGGACAAGGCAGGACATCAAAGTTATATTCAAATATCTAAAAGATTTTCATAAAGAAGAGGAGTTAAGCTTGTCCTGTGTGGTCCCAAAAGGCAGAGAACTAGGCATGATGGATGGAAGTAACAGACACATTTAGACTTGCTCTCAGGGTGGGGGCACCCTACAATTTGAGCCATATAAAGGTGGGATGAGCTGGCTTCCCCTTCACTGGAGATCTCACCTCCAGACAAGTCATCTATCCTGCCTATGCTGCAGTTTCTTCACCTATAAAATGAGGAACTGAACTTTATCTCCTTTAATTTCACTTCCACATCTAAATGTAGGAGTCTGTGAGCAATGGCCACTTGCCATGTGTACTGTAGAGGCATTTGGTCAGTCACAGATTGGACAAATGTCCAATGAGGGTCCTTGAAACTCTGGGCTTCTTTGATCAGCAGGTGGTCACTTTTGATTTTGTCAATGGAAATTGTTGTTATCTCAGCCTCGATTTGATGTACCATTCAAAACCAGCATTTCACGGTCTCTGAGTTGTATCTTCCCGATATTTGCTTATATTTATTTGAGAATAAAAACTGACTTTTTTAGGGCTTCCACCCCCCCAAAATATACAGAAATAAAGCTACCAAATAAGTGATGCTCTCCAAATAATAACAGTGACAACAACAGTAATACATTCTAAAGTCCAACAGGGTCAGCCTTTGTACCTGCCATCGTTTTGGTTTATTCATGACACTGTTCCTCCCATGTTATCAGATGAAATACTGTTCATAAAAAGTTTATCATGGGCACGTAGTAGGCACTTAATGAATTCTTGCTTCTTTCCCCTTCCCACCCCCACTACTGAAGTGAAGGGAGAGGTGTTTGCGTCATTACTTGGAAGTTGAGTTCGAACTCAAATTTCCCAAAGTAGAATTCCACATATGGCTAATTTACAGACTCTGCAAGTTATCTTTCAGGCTTAACAAGCAACTTTGTTTTGAGATTCATTCACTGGCTACTTTCAAAGGCATTTTGGAATTTCACTTTTGTGAATTCTAATGAATGTTTATTTTAGAACTTGAGGACTGGAATACCAATGGCTGGGACTGTGGGGAGTGGGCATTAACATCTTTTCAGCTGCTTTTCTCCCACCTACTTGCTAATCTCATCATGTTGGTAATGCTTGGGGTGTTTTAGTGGACATTTCAACAGTAAACCCTTAGAGGGAAGTCTGTCTGCTGTTGCTACATACTCAGGATTCTCGCCCATCAAAGAAGCAATGGGACAAAAGAGGATTTCGTTTTCCTGGGCTCTGGGATCCTTGCCATTCCCCTAGGGATCTGAGGGTGGGAGGTGTGTCAAGAGACTTGCAAACTTCAACCAGTGAACTCCTATTGTAGCCCTGCTCTGGACTGTTGTGAGTTTTAGTGAAATGGTCCTGGGAGCATAGGATGCAAAATTCTGAGCTAAGAGAGACATTAGAGGTCAGCAACCCATTCATTTTACAGATAAAGAAACTGACACCCAGAGAGAGGAAATTACTTGTCCAAGGTCACTTAAGAAATAAATATCAGAAGAAAGGAGAGAGTCAGCCCCAGCCTCTTGCAAGTCTGCTGTTATTTCCCTTGAACCACACGGCTTCTTACGTGGTAGCAAGGTAGCTAGGAGCAGACCAGGGTTAACAACAACAAAAATAACTAGCATTTATGTAGGACTTACTGTGTGCCAAGCAGGGTGCTAAATGCTTTACAATTATTAACTAATTCGATTATCTCAATAACTCTGGGAGATAGGTGCTATTTATTAGTACTCCAATTTGCATATGAGGAAACTGAGGCAAACAGATTAAAGTGACTTTCCCAAGGTCACACAGCTAGTAAGGTTTTGAGGCGGGATTTGAACTCAGAACTTCCTGATTTTAGGTGCAGTGCTCTATCCACTTTGCCACCCAGCTGCCCCAAATATCACTAGCCAATATCTAAGTAGAGCACAAGATCTGGGGTGTTCCTCACAGGAAGAGTAGGGCAGGTGATGTTTTAAATATGAGGTATTCTCATTATAATGATTTTTTTTTAATGATTAACATCTAAAATGTATACAGACATCCCAATATTATTTATTCACATTCAGGCTTGGTTTTCAAAGACTTAGGAATCATGTAATGATGATCTAGGCTAGAGGCTTTAGGGTCCTCTAAGATGTGTCCACAGGCAAATACAGAAACCCCAAGAGGTCATACTGGTTTTGTTGCATTAAGAGAGGAAAAGTCCATTAAGGAGAGAATTGATGGGGATCTTGCCTGGTCACACAACATCTAGGGTATGGTGCTCTGTTCTGGACCCTGCATAGATGAGTTCCTCTAGCTCTCGTAGCTCTAGACCCCTGATCTTAGGAAGAACCCAAATGTGCCAGACATAATAGAAATATGGGAAACCACCACGATGGCTCCTATGCCAAATAAGGATTGCGGATGTTGACCCCAAGCAATCTTGGAGTAGGGAGGAGGGGAAACAGGCAGGGCAGACAGCCTCGCTGCCTTCAAACACCTGAAGGGCTGCCCATGGGAAAAGAGGCTAGACTTCTTCTTGGCCCAAGATGGGCAAATATGGACCACTGGGTAGAAGTTGCAAAGAGACAGACTTAGCCTTGATTGGGGGAAAAGAAAATAAGAGTTTCTAAGGATTCACTGTGTCCAAGTGGAATGGGCTGCTTTCAATGGTAGTTCTCCCTCAGGAGGAACCTTCAAGCAGCAACTAAATAACCAATTGTGGAATTCAGCTAGAGGGGACTCTTGTCAAGGTATTCACTGAACTGACTGACCTCTGGAATTCTGTGATTATGGACTGAGAACAGCCTGCTGTGGATCTTACAACCAGCCCAAAGTATTTTTTTTTTAATCCTAAATTATGCCAGGCAGCGTCAGCTTCATTTACAAAGCCTGCATTCTTTTGGAAAGTGTGGTATAGAATATAGACAGCAAATAATAGAAAAAGAATCTTTTTTATTGCTCAGTTGTTATCTCTACCCCACATTTGGCACTTAATCATACAATGGTTTCTACTGTGTTTCCCTTGTCTTTTGTGTTGAGGCTTTATGTCCCCGATGACACTGTAAGTAAGCTCCCTGAGGGTAGAAGCTGCATCATTTACTGCTTTTATCCTCCTTCATTCTAGTCCCTTCTAGGTTACTTCCAATTATCCCTTTATAGAATGTGCTTGTACATGGTTTACATGTCATCTCCCTCATTAGACTGTAAACTCCTTGAGGGCAGGGACTGTCTTTTACCTTTCTTCGTATCTCTAGCACTTAGCACAGTGCCTGGCACCTAATGGAGACTTAGTAAATGTCTATTGATAGACTTTCTACCCCCTAGAACAGAAGTGCCCAATACGCTGCCAGCAACACTCCCTAATGCAATCCAAATCAGTTAAATTGTAACTGTAAATTAGTTACAAAATAATGAAAATACATTAAAAAGCAGGCAATATTACATTTTAAAGCTAAGTTAATATGTAGCCCATAGAGATCTTTATGTATGGATCAGTGGACCCAATTTCTATTTGAGTTTGACACCACTGCTCTACAACTGAAGACCATGAGGGCAGGTGCATAACTTATTTTATACTTGTGTTAACCCCAGCCTCTGCCTTTCTGTCCCACAAACATTCGATGCTTAATAAGTGCTTGCTGTTTTAGTAACTGTTCAACAAGTGTTCATTGAAATCAATATAATTAAATACTTAATTTTTCATAGTTATCATGAGCAAAGGGTAGAGAGAACTATAAAGGCACCTCTAGACATTTAAAATCAATTCAGCTTTATGCAATTTTTGGTGAAACAACTGGTCAGTTTAATGAAATCATTTGCTTCTATGTACCAAGTGCTGTGCTAACCACTGAAGAAAGAATTTTTTTGGAAAAAAAATAGTCCCTTCTAAGTCACCTTCTTTTTTTTGGGGGGGGGGCTTTTTTGGGAGGGCAATTGGGGTTAGGTGACTTGCCCAAGGTCACACAGCTAGATTTTGTGTGTGTGTTACGTGTCTGAGGCTGGATTTGAACTCAGGTCCTCCTGACTTCAGGGCCTGTGCTCTATTCACTGCACCACCTAGCTGCCCCAAGAGGTCACATTCTAATAGAGGAGACTATACAGACAGAAGAATTCAGTTCTGGGGTAGAGAGAAAGTTCAGTGGTATTGAGGGTTCAGCAAATGGGAAAATGAAAATGTCATTTTCGTTAACAGAACAATTTGTCAGTCCCAAGAACTTAAATGGTGAGTTCTTTCTATTTGAGGGAAGCTGGGGGTACAAGAATCAAGAAGATTCACCTTCATGAGTTCAATGGGTGACCCTGCGCAAGTCACTTCACCCTGTTTGCCTCAGTTTCCTCATCTGTCAAATGAGCTGGAGAAGGAAATGGCCAACCACTACAGTGTCTTTGTAAAGGAAAGCCCAAATGGGGTCAAGGAGAGTTGGACATAATTGGGTCCAAAGTAACTGATCCTGCTGAGGAGGTGGAGTTTATAACACCTGAAATGGGTAGTTGCCAGGCAGGGTCTCCACATGAAGTATTCTCTTCATCAGTAATTTATGTTTGAAGTGGGACCTGTGTTGATATAGACTAAGATTAAGTTCTTAGAACCCCAAGAAATGTCACAGAATCTTGGAAAGCAATTCTGCAAAAAAAGTGATCGTGGAATCTCAAAATTGGGAAGACCCTAGCCATCTTCTTCAATCTAAGGGTGATGCTAACAACTTCTCTAGCAAATGACTCTTTTAAGCCTTGAAGAGAATTATCATGTCCCTTTGGAATCTTTTCCTATCCAAGCTAAACAGCCCTAATCCCTTCAACGAATGATATCGATATGATTTGTTCTGCTCTGGATAGCTTTCAGATCTAAATGTAATCAATCAGCATTAAGTAAGCACCTTTTATTCTCTTCCCCCCCACCACCACTGAGTACACAAAGACAAAAATGAAATAGCCCCTGGCCTCGAGGAGAATTAAATATTGCTGATATGTTTTAGCAACATCTGAAGAGCCAAGGCTCAGAAAGTCAGAGTTGGGGCCATCTAGTCCAAAACAAAGTTAGGGTGAGTGCCCTCTCATGACTAATGATCATGCAGCCTCTTCTTGAAGACCTCAGGAAAGGGGAAGCCTACCTCCTCTTGCAGCAACTCTTCCCCAGATTTCATTTTGTAGAATTTTCTGAAACAGTTGGCATCAGAACAGATTGATTTGTAAGAGCCCAAGGATATTTGGGAGGGACTTCTTATCTTCATGCCTAGAACTTGAACCTGGTTATATTCCTCCTCATGCAAATCAATCAGCTGAGGAAGGGTAGGAGGTAGTTAGGAGGTAGGAGGAGAGAGTCATTTGGGTTGACAGCACCAAGGTATACCAAGTGGGGGAATATGGTGTTTAGGTTATGTTATTCTCGCAGTGTTCTGTTGGTCAGCATTGTTTCTAAGGAGAAACAAAACAAATTGGTCTTGATTAGAGCTTTTCTCAAGATGGAAAATACCCTCCTTCCTTCTGCTTTTGAGCTGTTTCTTCTATAGCTACATGGGTATTGGGGCTGGGGACAAAGAGAAGACAGAAAGTAACTGAGTTGAGATCTTTAGATCTGAATTCTAACCTAACCCCAAACCCTGGCCCTGATCAAGTCCCCAGTCCATTAAGGGTCTTGTCACTGTTTCTCTAATTATTCACTCTTCACTTGGCTCTCTGTTATGAATAAGCAAAAGTGCCCCATTGTCTAGCCCTTGGAAAATGTGAAGGGTTAGGGCAGTTCTGAAGATGGGTTTGGTGGTTGAGCTGTTCTCTTTCAGGGGTTCATGAAGTAAGGAGCAGTCATGACCCACCCAAGGACATAAATTGTTTTCACTCAAAGAGGACACCACTTTGTCTTGCTTTTTTTTCTTTTTTCCTCGCCAATAGTTGAAGCTGTGTCTCTCTGAACAAGGACATCTATGTGTCCCGTGGCCCCTTGTTCAGCGAGTGGCTCCGAGCTCCCTGTGTGGTTGCACAGAAATCCAGACATGGTCCAGAGCCCTGAGTCAGATGGGTCAAGTGGGCACTAGCTATTGAAGTGCTGGGCATTTTAACAAGTATTTGGAGTAATTCTGTCAGGCTGTGACTCATGGAGCCCTACAGTCTCTGAAGAATGGAAAACCATCGCCCAGAGGCCGATAGAAAATTGTGCAGTGGGCAGGAGCAGACTTGTAAAACTCTACACAAAAGGAATTGTCAAGATGTTCTGAAATTAAAAATCATAGAATCATGTACTTAGAGCTATGAGAGATTGTTGGGGTTATCAAACACTCTCCTCTTATTTTACAGATGAGGAAACTGATGAACAGAGACTGTAAGTGATTTCTCCAAGGTCATAATAAATGTCATACTGAATCTCTTCCCATGTTTTATCCCTCTAAAATCTATTCTTAGACTCCAAATCAAATGCTTTCCCCACTCTACTATACTGGCCCTTCATCTCATCAAGGATGTGTACAACTAGAAAAATAAACCAAAAATGTGGCATTAACGGACCCTTCCAGCTCTAAGCTGATGAGCCTATGACTGATTTGACAAGAACGTTAATTGACGAATGGTCTGTGTGCTCATGGGGATGTCAAGAGAAGGCTGGAAAGGTCTGCAGAGTATTCAGGGGACCCCTGTGACAACTTCATGAAAGGAGATAGACCAGAGTCTCACAGGATTGGCTTCAATCCATACCATTGGAGGGAACATCCAAATATGTGGCATCATAAGTCTATCTGCCTATTTAAATATATGTGACTGTCTCTTTGACTCACTGCTGCACCCAGAGCTTGCTCTGGGAAATCTCTTACTCTAACTCACCAAATGAACCACCCTAATTAACTTATTTTACATGTAAATTAATTAAATCAATAGAATGGTCTCTCATCATTCCTATGGCCTTAGCACCAGAATGGCCATAGGCTGAGGCCTGAAGTCCAGTCACTATAGAGAACTTCAGTGACTGACTTAGGGTTATACAGCCAATAAGCATTTAAGGAGGTTTGAGCCCAGACCTTCCTGACTCCAAACCCAGTGCTTTATTCAGCAGGTCAGGCTGTGAAGGAGAGTTAAAATCATCCTCTCTGGAACTCTCTACAATAACTGAGGGTGTAGAGGTAGGAGAAGGGAAGGTATTAATTCATGGCAATCCAATAAGCATTGTTGATCACCTACTATGTGTAAGGCAATGTGGGTGCTACATGCTGGGAATATGAAATCTGACTAAACAGTCCCTGTCTTTAAGGAGATTATATTATATTGAACTTGGGCAGGGGGACATGACCTCTCTCTCCAAGTATCTGATGAAATTTAATCTGATTTGGTAGGACCCAGAGGGGAGAACTGGGAACAATGTGGAAGGGTGGAGGGGGATGGTTCAAGGAAGCAGATTGGGGTTCAATGTAAAGAAAACTTCCTGACCTCAGGGCTGTCCCAAGTGGAGCAGACAGGCTACCTGAGGAGGTGAAAAGGCCCCTCTCTTTGGAGGTCTTCATGAGACGTTGACTCATTGTGAAACTTTTGTTCAATACAATTACATTCAATTCAATAAGCATCTATAAATGACCCACTATGTACAAGGCACTATGCTAACTCTGAGGATACGAAGGAAAAAATCTTTTATACAGGGTTGACTCATGTGGATTTTTGTTTACAGAAATGGTAGTATACAAGAGTGATAAAAGCCTAGCACTCTGGCTTCAGCATTTAGAAAAAGGATAAAGAAATCTCTTACCTTCTGGGAAAATCCCAGAAGAACAGTCTCAGAAGAAGAATCCCTTACCTTCTACTAGGAGATACAATGTATAGATAGACAAGTAAAAGCAAAGTATATATAGAGTAGGACAAGAATTGAAAGGAAAAGAGTAATAGGAAGGGAATCAGGAAACATATAGAAGGTCACCCCAGACATGCCTGTGAATGCAGAGTGGAGGGAGGAAGTAAGGGAAGCCAGGGATGGATGGAGGAGAAACTACTTGTGCAAAGGTTTAGAAGCAAAATATGGCAGGCTGGAGGGCAGATGAGTCAATGGGTCTGTTGGACTGCAGCAGAGATTATGTGAAAAGGGAGCGATGCTTAGTAAGACTGCAAAGGTCATAAGAAACTGTGGTTGAGCCAATGGCAAGTGAAGGAATGGTGTTTGATCCTTGAAGCAATAGCTACAGGAGGGACTTTCTTCACTGGGTTATGGTGAGAGGAAGTGACATGATTAGATCTATATTTTAGGATTATCTACTGAGCAACCATGTGGAAGAAGGAAGGAAGGAAGGAAGGAAGGAAGGAAGGAAGGAAGAAGGGAGGAAGGAAGGAAGAAGGGAGGAAGGAAGAAGGGAGGTAGGAAGAGGAGAGAGAAAGGAAGGAAGGAAGGAAGGAAGGAAGGAAGGAAGGAAGGAAGGAAGGAAGGAAGGAAGGAAGGAAGGAAGGAAGGAAGACTGCAAGCAAGCAGGGAGATGAGTATTCAGGAGGCCTGGGCTGGATTACATGACCCTTTTTGGCCCTGCCAACACTAAGATTCTATAATTCTCTACTGATTATATGGGAGGAAATCCTCAAACACAGTCATGTGCCATAGAGTCAGGGATGTGCTAGAACCAGCTCCAAATGGCTCCTTAAGAAATGATTGTTAAACTGGGTGGCTCAGTGGATAGCACTCTTGGCCTTGAGTCAAGAAGACCTTAGGGGACAGCTAGGTGGTGCAGTGAATAGAGCACTGGCCCTGGAGTCAGGAGGACCTGAGTTCAAATTCCGCCTCAGACACTTAACACAAAAACTAGCCGTATGACCTTGGGCAAGTCAGTTAACCCCAAATTCCCTACCTTCCCCCCTCCAAAAAGCCCCCCCCTCAAAAAAGAGAAAACCTGAGCTCAAACCTGACCTCAGATGCTTACTTGCTGTTGTAACCCTGGACAAGCCATTTGACCCTGTTTGCCTCAGTTTCTTCAACTCTAAATTGGGGGATAAATCCCCACCTGCTTTGCAGGGTTGCTGTGAGATTCAGATAAGACAACATTTGTAAGTGTCTTGGTGCCACACAAATGCTTAATTCTTTCACTTTCCCCATCATGAGCATTTACCTCCCAAACCTTGCTGCAATCAGGACTCGACTCTGTTTTGTCCAGTCTAAACCTAACAAAGTAATATAGAAAATGGCAATAATCTAAACTAAACCTAAATACCTGTCCTGCTACATTTTTTTTTGCTAAGAGAAGGTTGTTAAACATTTACCAGCACACCCCTCCATGCAGTCTCAAGAATGAGTTGTTGTAATCTGCTAACCACTGACATTTTTATAGTTCTTTAAAGTTTACAAAGTACTTTCCTCACAACAACCTCAGTGACCTAGATTTTATAGGCATTGGCAAGTTCATTTGTTAGATTCGGAAACCTGAGGATTAGGGGTAGAGGAGGGGTGGGTTATAGTGACTGACTCTAATTCTGAGTCTGAGAGAAGCTAGGTGAGTTAGTCAAGTTCACCCAGCTCTCAAGAACCAGGTCCTAAAGGAAGACCTACTGGCCTGAGGTTCACAAATCCTTAGGGGCTCTTCTCAATCCTACCATTAACCACTAATGAGGCCTTGACAAAATCACTTTACTCTTCATGGCCTCAGTTTCCCCTTCTGTAACATGAGAGTTAGACAAGATCATCATTTATCCAATGGTATTGTGCTGACCCAAAAGATCCCAGGAGGTTTTTGTTATTTTTCTATTTTTATCCCCAGCTTTTTGCGCAGAGTGAAAGAAATCATTTTTTTCATTCATTCATTCATTCATGGAGAGAAAAACATAGCAAAACTCCCCTTAGTCCTGCTCTGCTTGGTTTTCTCCATCAGGCTGGGCATGAACATTGCCACAAGGAAGGAATCACTTCATAGCATCACTGCATCATAGCTCCAGAGCCAGGAGGGATCTCAGAGGTCATCTGGTCCAACTGCATCATTTTACAGATGAGGAAACTAAGGCTTATAGAGATGAACTTACTTGCTTTTTCACTAAGATATTCTAACCATATCACAGTTATTTCCATGTTCAAACCCTTTCTTAGCATTAAGAGACCCTTACATGGCCTCCTTCTATTGTCTTTCTTTTAGACACATGGAAACTGGGTTATAGGAGAGTTCAATGACTTCTGAACTCTAATGAATAATGTCTTGTGTTCTTAGGCTAGAGTGGGAACCTTTATTTTTATTTAGAGCTTTTTACATCCTTTAAAAAATTAATTAAAAACTTCATGCAAGTAAAAACCAACTTTTACCTAACTTTAATTCATAGTATTTTCATTTGGGTGAAGGAAAAATGGAAAATATTCAACATATCCCCTTTGAAATAAAAAAAAAAAACAGAGAACATAAAACTTTTTGCTCCCATTAAAAACCCATGAAAATATACCTCTGGGCAATCTGCTTCCTTGAAAATGTTGCCTGAAAACAGTATTCATTTATGTGTTTAAAATATGTGTATGGGCATGGGTGTGCATACATTTTTTTAAGCCACTACTGTGCACAGCACAATGTGCTAGGCACTGAGGAAACAGACTTTAGCTAAAATATAGGCCACGCCCTCAGGCAGCTCCCAGCCTCATAGAGGGATAAGATAGAAATGCAAATGATGCTTCCATGATTCTGCGATCTTTTCGATGGATGGATGTCTTCCATCCACCCAAGGCTACCCATTCTATGTACTAACTCTTGTCCATATTCTCCTAAGACCTCCTAGGGAGGGAACATAATACAATGTAAAGAGTTATAACTCTGGAGTAAGACAACTCGGGTTCAAATCCCACCATCAATGCTTACTAACTGAGATAAATTCCCGTGCCTCAGTTTCCTCCTCTGTAAAATGGTTGGGTTGAATTAAATGGCCTTTGAAGTATCTCATAGGTCCAGATCTAGGATCCTATGATTCCCCAACCCCCTACCCCAGTGCATAGAGAGCCAGGCCTAGAGTCAGGAAGACCTGAGTTCAAATCCAGACTCCAATTCTTACTAGATTGCTACCCTGGGCGAACAGACCAAGTCAAGTCATCCACTCTAACACCTTCACTGAAAGAGGAAGAAACTTAGAACTAGGGAGGGGAAGTAATTTGCTTATGGTCAAGTAGGCAAAGACAGGATTTTTCCTAAATTCTTTGACTCTGCATTCAGTGTCCACTCCATCAAATTGAGTCTGCTCCCTCAAGGATGGCTGATTTTGTTGTTATGGGTACACTCTCTACTGACGTAGGTCACAGCCCCTATAGTCCAGCACCTTCAAGCTCTGGGATCAGAGGGAGCAGAGCTACCAAGGCAGGTCCATGACCCCAGGGATAAGAACACTGGACTTGAACATTGAGTTAGAATTCCCCCTTCAATATATATTAGTTGTGTGACCCTGGGCAGGTTATTTAACCTCTATAAGGCTCAGTTTCTTCATTGGAAAATCAGGGGAAACAGCCCCTGTCTCATAGGATTGTTGTGAATATCAAATGAGACACTGTAGGTACCACTCTCATACATAATGCTAGCTATCTTTATCATTAGGGCAGCTAGGGAGCACCAGAGAGCGCAGAGCCCATGCCTGGTGTCAGCATGACTCATCTCTGGGAGTTCAAATCTGGCCTCAGACACTCATGAGCTGTGTGACCCTGGGCAAGTCACTTCACCCTATTTGCCTCAGTTTCCTCATCTGTAAAATGCTATTGCAAAGGAAATGGCAAACTTCTCCAGTCTCTTTACCAAGAAAGCCCCAAATGGGGTCAGACTCAACAACAAATCATTATCATTATGATGCCTGACTCGTTTCTCCCACCTCAAGATGACTCTGGATGAATACCTCACCAGATTCATCAGGAAACTCCCTTACATATAACTTAAGTGAAGGTCTTTGAGCATTGCTGTGCACCCTCCCCCCTCCAAATCCATTAGCTGGAAGCCAATTTGGCAATGATGTTCTGTGCACCTCCATGGTCTGGTCCCAGAATCACTGCACTTAAGAGCAGGACTTCAGTAACTGTGTAATCTAACCCATGCTTCCAAAAGAATTCCCATTAATGCAGATCTGGCAAGTGGGCTAGCCTTTGTCTGAAGGAGAGCCTCTGGTCACCCTGTTCAATTTTTGGACAGCTGGAATTTTCCTCACATCACACCTGAATTTCTCTCTTCACCATTCCTACCCATAGTCCCTGGTTCTGCAGACAGACCAAGTCAGATCTCCTTCCTTTAAGCTCCGACTGATGGGCTTCTCTTCTCAGTTCTGTCCATCAGTCCTCATAAATTGTATTTCTTTCTGACTCCTCAGTATCTAGCATAGCACCTGGTACACAGCAGGTCCTTAATCAATTCCTATTGATTGGTTTGTGACTGATATAGATTGAACTCAAGGTTCCTTGACATTCTGGTTGCCTCTCTTGAGATGACCAGGCAGACACCCAGTCCACCACCAGGCTGATACTGAGAGTTTTCCCATCTTCATGTTACTTGTCAGCATTTATGCTGGTATAACCTTTGGGAACCACCATTGTGCCACAATGAGCCAGCAGGGAGGAAGCGGGGTGAGGGGAGGATTTAGGGACTGCCTGGAGCCGACACCGAGAGGCAGGCAAGTCCATGACCTTGGTGTCGTCAGCACTGGGTTCTAAGCCGCTCTCTTAACTGCACAGACAGTACTGAACAAAACAGTCCCTCTAATGCCGTTTCTGCTATTCCACTTGGCAGAGATTCAAGGGATGGAGCGTTCTGATGAACAACAGGCATTTAGGAAGAAAGGGCTGGATTGGTCTCCGAGGCCAAAAACTGTTGGCACTTAGAGTTCTTCTATTTGAGGGGAGGGATTTGGGGGGGGGGGGGGGGGGGGTGACAGAGCTTCTCGAGGCGTCCAAAAGCCCTCTGATGAAAGAGGAATTTTTAACCCCGTTTGAAGCCTCCCTTTTCCAAGCCAAACCTGACTTTCTGAAGAATCCAATGCATTTAATATCCATTAATACTCCTGAGCCCAAGTCCAGGGCTGATGGTCCTTTAAAGCTCTAGGGGTGAATTCTCGGGCTGTTTCCCATATTTGGACACCAGGGGAATAGGACTCTGGTTTTCTTCCCAAGCAAGAATAACAACCTACCTCCACAGCTTGTCTCCACCCACACAGTCACCACCCCAGATCAGGGACTGATCCCCACCGGCCTTTATTATTACCTCTGCAGCCTAATTTGTCTATGCCTCGACCAATTCATGCTCAGCGCTTCTAGCGAAGTGATCTTTCTCCTAGGGCAGCTCTGACTGCTTACTCCCCTACTCAATAAACTGGCTCGAACCTCCTGCTCTCAGCCGAATTCCACTGGATTCCCTTTCACAAGCTCTCCAAGGTCCTGCCAAACTTCCCTTCACGCACTTCCTTTGACTCGCGGCTCCGTCTCGCCTCTCTGGGCCTTTTCCCTTGCTGTGCTCCAGCCCTCCTCCCCTCGGACTCTTGGAATGCTGAGTTTCCTCCAAGGCTCAGTTGAAGAGTCACCTTCTACAGAAAAGCTCTCCTGTTCCCCCGAGCTGCCAGCGTCGTTGCCCCAATATTTCCTTTGTTTTGTATTTCTGAGAGCAGGCGTTGTTTTGCTTTTTTATTGCTGTAAAACACAGTGACCCCTGGCCCCGCTGTCTGAGGAGCAGGACTGGTACATTTTGCCCATTGCTCAGGGTTCTCGAGTGTTCGAAGACGTTTGGGAAATCTCTTCTCTGTCATTGATTGACTCGAGCACATCCCCAAGGGCTCGATTATCTTCTCCCCCTTTAAGGGAACCTCTGACTAGCATCTCCAGCCCCATTAAACCACTTCACTTTGGATTAGCTTTTACAAAGAAATATTTACTTCAAAGCTATAGCAAGAAGAAACATTCAAACACGTTCCCCAGTACCTTGGGGACATAATCCAACTCTCATCCTTAGGGAGGCGAGGGGGATTAGGCTCAGAGTTTAACTCAATTCCTAATAGCATCAGTCACATTATTTCAAGACCAAAGCCAGCAGTGCTGACTTCTTTTGGTCTCTCTCCTCAAACCCTTATTCCTCAGGCTCTTTATTGATTTGAATTCCTAGACTCTTAGATTTTGAGATCCTATACTCCAGGGCCAGAGGTGAAGAAGCTCCATCCCCTGTGCCTCTAATGGAAAAGGATCAAGGAAAATGGCATATGACATGGGGATAGAAGCAAGGTTGGGATAGCCCATAGACCCTCCCTTTCCCCATAGTAAATGGTGTAACCAACTTTGAATGAAAGAACCCTTCACTCTCAGATGCCAGTGTAGAGAAATGCAAAGGATACTCAATCAGCCAGTTCAGAGACAGACAGTCTTTACCCTAATAGGCCAGGCAAAATGTGCATATGTGTTTGAGGCCTTCAGTCTCCCAGAAGCAGGTGTCTAGTGTCTTCCACATGAGTGACACCATATTGGGTAATCTGGGCATATGCTAAACCCTCCATTCTGACTGTATCTTCAGTTCTTGGCACAGTGTCTGACACATAGGAGATGCTTAATAAATCCTTATGGACTGGTTGTTTGGATGTAGAAAAATGGAATACAGAAAAATTCTAATTCTATCCCCTTCATCACAAACTCTGTTATCCAATATTGTTTTACTTGGGACTTTATTAACCAGTATTACAAATGAATGTTCAAGTACCATTATTACTACTATTGACATTTATAAAGAACTTTGAAATTTTCAAACAATAATCTGAATTGTTTCAATTATTATTTAATTGGATTATTATTTTTAATCAAATATATTTATTATTTATTTATTATATATTTAACATATCTAATTAATTATGAATTAAATTATTATTTAATTATTCAAAAATAATAATTAGAAAAATATGAAAGGAAGGGAGGAAACCAGCATTTATTAAGTGCCTACTATTTCCCTGGAACTGTGTTACAAATATTATCATTTTTGATCTTCCCAACAACCTTAGGAGGTAGATGCTATTATTATCTCCATTTTCCCATTGAGAAAACTGAGTCAGGTGGTCAATCACTAAGATTTGTTAAGAATATAATACATATCAGGTAAAGGATAGTCCCTGCCCTCAAGGAGCTCATAATCTAATGGGGCAACAAGTAAAGAAATCCCTGATTGAAAAGGATTTTCCTCCTCAGATGTAGAATCATAGTCTAACACTTTCAGGCACCTCTTTGTCTTAGAGATCCGTTCTCCCAGTGGACAGCTAGCTTCAAGGTGGTATGTAAGTCAATGTACCCTAAGACAGTAGCCAGTGAGCCCCCACCAATGTGTTTCCCTTTAAAGATCAGGCACAATTACTTTAAAGCAAAGGCATTTCTTGCAGTTGCATCGTTGTTATCTCCATCATTGTCAAAATAGGAAGCAATCATTTCCCCCATAAATCTAGAAAGGTGATTTTCCAGAAACACATAACTTCAGATTAAGAAACATATTCAGAGAGGCCCCATATTGTGTGAGTGCTGTGAGACCTAGGCTCACATACAGCAGGGCAATGATTGTAGCCTCAGGCACTTCATGGCCATTAATGTTGGCTATTTCTCCTGAGATTACAGTTCTACTCTGGACATGCCTTCCTTCTGGGGATCACAGCCTCAGTTAGACAGTTGTCACTGCTTTGCTGGTTTACTTAGATGCAGTTTCTGCAGGATGGTGTTTGACTATAATCTCCACCATCTAAACTTCCCAGTGGAGCTGAAATCCTCAGCTGCCCTCTCTTCCTTAAAGAAGAATGAATGTGCGAGGATCTCTTATCTCAAAATGTAGTGTTTTTTCTTTCTTTTTCCCATCCCTTTTAGATAAAATGCCTCTTCAGTCTTATTCCCTCAAGATTTTAGATGCTACTGAGGTTTATTATCTCCTGAGCAAGACATTCTGTTAGTGACTAGTCTTAATCCTTTCTTGGGATTCCGTGTCTGAGTCCAAGGCATGGTCTTTGGAGACTTTATATTCCCATTTTCATTCTTGGAAGGGCAAGCCATAAACCAAGGAATGGTTATTTGCTAAATAAATACCAAATCACTAAGAGAGTTAAGCATTCAGTTTTTCAGCTCATAAATCCATTCTTCCAAGTGGAGGGAAGCACACAGGGACAAAGCCAAGTCACAGGGTCAAGGTCACTGTCTCTGTTATGTGGGCAATTCCATTCCTGGCCCCTTCCAATAAAGACGAGACCTCAGGCCTAAAGTGGCCTTGTTCCACACCCTTCCAATACAACCACAGTTTCAGAATTCAGAGAGACCACATCACCTAACAGAGGACAAAACTTATACCCAGAGAATGAAGTGTCATACACACACACACACACACACACACACACACACACACACACACACCTGCCCTCACCACCTCAACAAAGTATTAAACATCAGTCTCTGAATTTGATGCTAAATCCAAGGAGCATTGGTCCTGAAGTCAGGAAAATGTGAATTCAAATTCATCATTGGATACTTACTAGCTGTGTCACCCTGAAGAGATCATGTAAATTCTCTCTGCCTCAGTTTCCTCATCTAAAAAATGTGTATAATAGCACCTAAATCCTGGAGTTGTGAGGATCAAATGAAACATATGAAAAGAACAAAGCACGGTGCCTGGAATAAAGTAGGAGCTTAATAAAAGCTTCTTTCTTTTCCTCCTTCCTTCCTGATTACCTCTTTTTCTTCCTTTCTTCCTCACTCCCTCCCTTTCTTCCTTCCCCAGGGTCACACAGCCAATAAGTATCTGAGGTTGGATTTGAACTCAGTTCTTCCTGATTCCAGGTCCAGGGCTCTATCCACTACACCACTTAAATGTGTACATTGTATTTCCCTTGGTATAATGAAGGTTCCCTGATATCAGGGAACATTTCATTTTTGTTTTTTTATTCCTAGCATCTAGTATGTAGGAAATGCTTAATAAATGCTTTTTGACTGATTGGTTTGCTCTTCCCATATAGGAAGCAATCCTCAGCAACGTAGCCCTGAAGCATCAATTTCCCCTATTACCTACAGCCAGGCCTTCACATGAGAAGTCTTTTTCAATATTTTTCTTATATAAAAGGAGAATTTCGTGTGTGTGTGTGTGATGTCTGTGTATTGCTGCTTTTAAAATATATACATATACATGCGTACACACACATATGTTGAAGGAATTTTGTTTTGTTTTCTCACAGGAGTGATTGGAGCAGATGTGAAAGGGTATAACCTGCCCTGTGAAAAGCAGCCAATTACTTCTCGTCTGGCTGTGATCTGTGGAACATCTTCTTGTCACATGGGGGTAAGTGAGAACCCAAGAACTCACAGCTGTGTTTCTCTCTCTCTCTCTCTCTCTCTCTCTCTCTCTCTCTCTCTCTCTCTCTCACACACACACACACACACACACACACACACACACACTCACACACACACATGCACACACACACACGCACACACAAACACTGGACAAGATCTTTAGCCCTTCATCTTACCCTTTGTCTTTTCTCCCTTCTCTATTATCTGAGACCAGAGGTCTCCTCCTTCCCTGCCTGTTCCCGATACCCTTATTCAGGTTGGTCTGATCTTTCCACAAAGGCTCATTTCTGGGTTGAAAAGTCAGCTCTCTGAAGAAGAAAGGTCAGTGTCTGCAGTGACATCACAGTGACCAGAGAACACAGGGATGAAATTGGATCTGCACATGCCAGCCCCCTTCTATCCTGCCCTTGACCTCAAAGACACTAATGTGTTACTGGACAGCTCCTTCAGCAAAGCGCCTGTTTGCCTTGGCTGGGAGCCTCACTCTCTGTGTTCCCTCAATCAATATAAATCTCTCGTCCTCAGAGCAGGGCCTAATGATCTGTAGAATTATGTTCTATATCAGGACTTCAAAAGAACACTGATAAGCAATTTTCGCTTTGTTAATTTTTCTCTATGAATTACTGAAAAGGCTTTCTCCCAGATTGCAGTTAAAATTTAGTGCCTGCCCTAAAATTTATATCTTCTTTAAATGCATGGGTCTGAAAGCATTCCATTTTGATAAGTACCCATTTCTACTGTATTTTTATTTAAAAGTCATTACTCCGTTAAATTGAGACTAACGACTCCCTATATTTTCCCAGATGAGGACAAAGGGGTAAGGGTTGGGGGGAGAGGGGAAGCAAAGCTTAGAGGAGGAAGAAGGGAAGAAGGAGAAGAATGCAAAGCAAGGAAGATGCAGGCATAGAAATGAAGTGAGCTACTGTCTGGGGCAGGAGTGATTAATCTTGGTCTTAAAGGTTGGTGAGATAAGGTGGGGGGAGGAGGATTACATCTTTATTTTTACTAACCTCTAGCTGAAATTTAGCATTTTGTTCAATTATCTAATTGCAGTAATAGCTAGTGTTTATATTTTTGTATTATAAACTTTGCAAAAAGGGGTTTACACATATTATTTCATTTGATCTTTACAACAACCCTCAGAGGTAGATGATATTATTATTCCCATTTTATAGATGGGGAGACTGAGATTAATAGAGCTTAAATGACTTGACCAGGGATATACTTCTAATATGTTCCCGAGGCTGAACTTGAACTCAGGTCTTCCTGATTCCAAGTCAAAAACTCTAGCCACTGTACTACCTAGAGTTATTATGAGAAGGAAGTCTATGGGCTTTACCAGACTGCTAAAGGGGTCCATGATACACACAAATAAGGTAGAGAATCACTGGTTTAGGGGAAGGATCATTAACCCTGAAGATAATGGGAAGCAATACAAATATGTCCTCCATAACCATTGATTGTTCAAGTAGGTTACTCGGTGTCCCAGCTCTAGGAGCAGAGGATTAAAAGTCTATGTCCCTTCAATTAGAAATCATCATTTCTTAGGGCTTTGGAGGATTTCTGGAACAAACTCTAAGTCTCTTAACTGTCTAAAAGGATTAGGGAAATAGTGAGGCAAAGATTGTGAGATCTAGTCCTATGAAGATCAGGTGAAAGAAAGGGGCCATTTAATTTGGTGAAGAGAAGACTGGGGGTCAGTGGGTGGACACCATGAGAGATGTCTTCAATTGAAGGGTTATCAAGGGATAACTTAACTTAAACCAGAATACAAAACAAGAAATTATTAAGTTATCAAGAGAACTAGACTTTTTTATTTTTCTGCTTAGCCCCAGAACACAAAACAAGAAGCATCTTGTGAAAGTTGCCAAGAGGTCAATTCAAGCTTTGCATTGGGAAGGGAGGAAGGGAGAGGGACAACTTCCTACTCATTTACTATCAAAAAAGAAATGGATGGTATTGTGGTACAAGGGAAAGATGGCTAACTCTGTAGTCAGAGAAGCTGAGCCTCTGCCCCACTGATTCATGGCTCTCTGTATGACTGCAGACAAGGTATGGAACCTTCTTAACTTCAGTGAGGGCATGGAACGAGACGGCCCCTCAGGTCCCTGCTAGTTCTAGATTTATATGTCTCAGTTTCCCTGGTGTAGAATAGGTGATAATAAAACTTTTATTATTTAACCAATATGGTGCCTGAGAGGATTAAAAAAATGACTATATGCAGGTCCCTAAATAAACATGAGTAATCATTCCCAACTCTTTAAGAGCTTTCATATATTTCAATGTATCGTCCTACCTTCCATGGCTAGAAGCCAGCTTTCAAGGAATTTTCCCAGAATAATTGGACATACATTTCATCCTGGACTTAAAGAAAGTGGCCCAATGGATGGGACATTGGATCTGCAGTCAAGAACACTTGAGTTCATGTCTAGCCCCAGATACTCACTAACTGTATAACTCTAAGGAAGGCTTGTAACTGCTGTTTGCTCGATTGCCTTATCTGTAAAATAAAGGTAATGCTAGCTCCTGCCTCTTATGGCTGTTGTGGGAATAAAACAAGATAATGTTTGTAATGTGTTTTGCAAATCTTAGTGTACTATATATAGCTTTGCTAGATGCCAGCAGTGGTGAAGATCCACTCTAGCATGAGTGATGGTAAAAAAAATTTAGGAATCAAGACTTTCCAGATTAGACTAGTAGACATGTAAGCAGAAGGAAAGCTGGGTGAAACTAGGTCCCAACACAGTCTCCTCTGATGCTTTATTATAGTATGTAAGTCACTCTGGGTTCTCAAAGAGTAAGAGCTTGCGGAGTTCCTACCAAGCTGAAAGACTTCTGAGTGTGGGCCTGGACTCCTCAACTCTCTGTCTGTTGTTAAATGACCTCTAGATAGGGAGAGGTTCTATCACTCAGTTAGACACTGAAGGATGAAATTATTAAGCCACAATAAATGTTGATGGCTGTCTGCTAATTCACAGAAGGATTATAACCTATGTTGATGTTGGGAGGGTCCACATTGGCAAAGTCACATACATCTTTGAATATTCAAAGAAAAGATTCTAATTTTCAGGTAAAATAAAGGGACAAAGAGACTAGACATATTTCGAATGGCAAGTATTAAATGTTTACTATGTACCAGTCATTGTCCTAAACACTGGTGGTACCAAGAAAGACAGGAACAGCTCCTGCCCTCAAAGAACTCCCATTCTAATGGAAAACATACAAATGTTGGACAACTTGAGTTCCACATTCTCTACATACTTCCCACGTTCCTTCAGCATTTCCTAACCTTCAAAGTATTGTAGACTTGTGTTGGTGTTTCCATCGAAGTCTTTGAATGTCACATCTCATGGAGGTGACTATGGATTTTTCAAGGCTATTCTAGCAGAACATAAGCTATGTATCTATTTGTCCATATGAGGACTGGTTGAAAAAAACCGGGATTGTTTGATAGGAAAAGGGAAAAATCAGGGATAATATCAGAGATGGAAAGGCTTTTCAGTCTGGTAATATACTATTTATCTCTTATTTGAGAACCAGCCTGTAATCAGAGAGACTTATCAATTCAATTCAACAAGTCTATAAATGGATGGATGGACCGATAGGCAGGCAGGTAGATAGATAGATAGATAGATAGATAGATAGATAGATAGATAGATAG
>NW_027185852.1:16348928-16358838 GCF_028583685.1 Petaurus breviceps papuanus | reverse complement strand
AGATAGATAGATAGATAGATAGATAGATAGATAGATAGATAGATAGACAGACAGATGGATAGGTAATAGGATAGAGGAGAGAGATTAAGTGCTTGCTATTGGTCAGGCTATGGTAAGTGCTGGGTAAACGGAATAAAACAAGTTAGCCATACTCTCATGGAATTGAAATTCTAGTAGGGAAAGAAAAAATATAAAAAGTAGTCAAAAAGAGGAAGGGGGAGGGAAAGGAAGGAAAGAAAAGAGGACCTGACTAGAGGAGGAAAGGTTGCTGGTGAGGAGGTGCAACAGGCCAGAGAAGGAGCAGAGCTGGGAGAGTAGTGAGGGCGACTGAGGCTCCTCAGGAAATGTCAGTCCCAGCTAGGGACCCATCAATTGACAGAGTGTGGAAATATCCATTGACTGCTCTGTATCAGGCACCTTACTAGATATTGAGGATAGGAAAGGAAAAAGAATAGTTCCTGCCCTCAAGGAGTTTACATCCTGTTGAAATTGAGGGAGGATACATACATACATACATATATATATATATACACACACACATATGCATATGTATATATGTGTATGTATGTATACATATGCATATGTATATTATGTTGCCTCCCCCCAAATTCCTATATGTGCCACCAAAAGTAAGTATAGAACGTATAGGAAGCAGAAACATAACCATTTAGGCATGCACTAGTAACTGGGGGGATTGGAATAGACTTTCTCTAAAAAGAAGAGATTAGACTAGGTCATCTCTAATCTCTAGAATTCTTGGACCCTGTGACTTCTCTAGCATGGCCCTTGCTGGGTTGAGCAGGTACTATAGAACCATAGATTTCAAGTCAGAAAGGACCTTTGAGCTTAACCAACTAACTAACTAACTAACTAACTACCTAACTCTCCCTCCCTCTCTCTCTTCCTCCCTATCCCTCCTTCTCTCCCTCTCTCTGTCTCTCTTCTCTCTCTCTTCTCTCTCTCTGTGTCTCTCTCTATGTCTCTCTCTCTGTCTCTCTCTCTCTCTTTCTCTGTCTCTCTCTCTGTCTCTCTCTCTGTCTCTCTGTCTCTCTCTGTCTCTCTATCTGTCTCCCTCTGTGTCTCTGTCTCTCTCTGTCTCTCTGTCTCTCTCTCTATCTGTCTCTGTCTCTCTGTCTGTGTCTCTCTTTCTGTCTCTGTCTGTCTGTCTGTCTGTCTGTCTGTCTGTCTGTCTCTCTCTCTCTCTCTCTCTCTCTCACTCTCTCATAAATGAGGAAACTGCAATCCCAAGGGGTTAGTACTACAGTATATAGCTAGTAGGTCACCAAGGTGGGATACCAACCTACAGAATTTGACTCCAAATTCTGTACCCTTCCCAATAAACCATGACCTTTATTAATTGATTAATTGTTAACTGAAGTCATTAACGGGGGTGTGATAAAAGCCTCTGTTGTACTGATATTGACAATATGTCTTCTAGGTATGTGGAAAGGTGGCAGGTGATAAAGCCGTTTCTCCACTTGGTCCTTTCAGTTTCTGTCACTTGTATATACATTTCAGGCAAAGAGGGACTGGATCATTGTTTCCTCACAGATGACAATAAAGCCAGTGGATGTACCTTCCCTGAACTTGTCCATGTCTTTTTGTTTGTTTTCACGGCTCAGTGGAATGTGTCCAAGCCCAGTGTGCCCTGTTCTCCACTAGTCTGTTAGGAATTCCTTCTCCAGGGGGATTTCCTTCCCAGTCAGCAACGCTTGGGACCTTTTAGCCATAGCTGATTGTGTTGTGTTAGGCTGAATATCGTTAAGTAAAACAGACATGTTTTACCAATCTTTTAACAAAGAAAAGGGAGTGGAGTGGGATTTCATGAGAGCTGGAAAGTATATTCATTTTAAGGAAAATTTCCAGCTCCGTGCAAAAAAATGCAAATATGTCAAAATGACTTCAGAAAATTGAGAATGTGGTTATTAACAGTAATTCTGAAGATATAGACACATAAACATTTTTGCAGAGATTAAAATTTGATTTCCAGCGAATAACTTTTGTAGGACTTTGTGAGAGAGAAGGATGGGGCAGGGGTGGGGGTTGGGGAGACAGACAGAGATACAAAGAGACACAAAGGAAGAGACGAAAAAAGAGGTAGCATCTAATAAATAAACCTGATAAAGGGGGTAATTTAGTCTTTTAAACCTGGGGTGGACAGCAAGAGGAGGCAGGGGGAGAGAGACAGACAGAGACAGAGAGAGAAACAGAGAGAGACACAGAGAGAGAGACAGAGGGAGACAGAGACAGAGGGAGACAGAGAGAGACAGAGAGAGAGAGACAGACAGAGAGAGAGAAAGAACAGACAGACAGAGGTATAGATGGACAAAAAGACTGCTACATTTCAGGTCTGTTGGGGACTGATAGGAAAGAACAAGTCGCCTTTTGTTTTATTGTTGAGTCATTTTTCAGTCATGTCTGACTCTCCATGACCCCATGTGGGATTTTCTTGGGAAAGATACTGGGGTGGTTTGCCTTTTCCTTCTCCAGTTCATTTTACAGATGAGGAAACTGAGACCAAGAGAATTAAGTGTCTTGCCCAGGGTCACGCAGCTAGTAAGTGTTTGAAGCCAGATTTGATCTTGAGTCTTCCTGACTCCAGACATGAAGTTCTACCCACTGCACAACCCAGCTACTTCTAGGCATGAGACTGAACTAGATGAATTCCTGCATGTTCCTTCCTGCTCTCCTTCCCATCACTTCCAGTCGAATGAGGTTTCTGGTAATTACCTTCGCTCTTGCCAGAATCCATGCAGCTTCCTCCTTCCTAGATATTCTGTATTTCTGTTTCAAGGTAGTTCCAGAGGGTTTCTAGGGATGCTTTTTCTTTTTAATGGACAGTTTTAAACTGGGAACACCCAACCCTATTAACTCCTTATTACACTCTTTGTTGTCAGCTCTTTCTGATACCTGTTGTTCTGACTGGAGTTCATTTGAAGGGTACCCCCATTGAAACAGAAGTAAGCCTGAGGACCTGAGTTCAAATCCCACCACTAGTGTTTACTACCTGAGCTGTGTTGGAGAAGTCACCACTTCTGGATGCCATCATAAGTGGATGGGTCTGGGCAGTGTTTTCTGAGATTCCTTCCAATTCTAGAACTATGCTTTTATCCCTTTTCTCTTCACAATACTCAGAACATATCAAAGTATTCATTGATAAGCAGAATATCAGGAAGCTTTTAATCTTCCTTATCAGCACTTAGTTTTCATCAAGGTGGCCCAGTGGACAGAGCTCTGGGCCTTGGGTCAGGAAGACCCCGAGTTCAAATCTGGCATCAGACACTTACTAGCTGTGTGATCCTGGATGAGTCACTTAACCCTGTTTGCCTTAATTTCCTCACCTATAAAATAGAGATGGCAATAGCACCTACCTTGCTGGGTTGTTGCGAGGATCAACTGAGATAATAATTATAAAATAATTACGAGCAGAGAGCTTGGCATAGAGTAAGCACAATGTAAATATACATTAGTGTTTTTGTCATTATTATTACAATTCACGGGAACTCAAGTGGCGGGCTGCACGGAGAATTTAAAACATGTAAAAAGAAGGTTCTTCTCCTCACCCCCAATGCTAATCTCCTTTGTTCGAGTTTCTCTTTATGTGAAGATGCTACCATGATATACTTCCAGACCCCAGGGATTCCTAGTTTCATTGGTATCCAAGGAGGGACAGTAGAAAGAACCTACAGATGGAATTATACAACCCAGGACCCAACCCTACCTGTCATGCTGACCGTCCATGTGCCCTTGGACAAGTAATGTCATTTCCTCGGGCCTCAGTTTACTTATCTGTAAATGAGGGAAGGAGAGGACTACATGACCTCTGAGGTTCTTTCTAGCTCATAACAACACTTAGAAAACCAGACATTTAGTAACTGTTCGCTTGCCTGCCAAGCCCTGGGCCATGACAAAGCCAAGCAACCTCTCCCTTCAGAAAGCATACATTCTACTGAGAGGGAGGGCAGAAGCAGGTGACAACATGCACACACAAATTACTGTAGTGAGGTGACTGACTAATGAACCCAAGGGAAGCACCCACCAGCCAAATTAATATCTCTATCCCAGTGGTGATCTGGGTAGGAACAGTTGACCATTTCCCTCCTCTCCTTTACATTATCATGTGAGTAATATGTGAAGTGCTTTACAAATCTTAAAACTCTATATCAGTGCTCCTTACTGTTACTCAAGTCAGTTAAGACAAAGCATGCCCAAATGCATTTCCAGAGAGAATCTGGAAAATTCATCCAGAGAGCTAATAAGGGTTGGGGGAAGAGGAAAAAGTCTCATGGAGAAGGTACTCTGTAAGAAGCAAGGCCGTCTATGGGCTTGAATCTCAAATCCCTCAGCACTGAATTCATTTACAATATTTGGATAAAATGCCACATCCCCAAATCAGTAGGACCCTCAGAAGTCAATGGGTGCATTCCAGACATCCAGATCTTTGCTAAAGATGTCTGATGCCTTTGTTCAGGGTTCACATGGCTCCCTCTTGGCCCAGCCTTCTTGGGACGCGGGGCCCACTTCTTCATTGGGATTTCTTTATCTGTACATGTCTATACTATACCCAGCAATACAAAGGCTGTGAGGCAATAGAGAGACCTTTAACTCCATACCAAAGCAACCACAGTCGCCCACAATGAACTCTACCTTTTTTTTTTAATTAGGGCCATAAAATGCAACTTTATGATGGCCATGTTTTGCTAGAAATATATTTCCCCCTTTGTACAGAGGGGCCTTCGGGGCAAAGGAGATTAATCATCAGCTTTCATTTAATGCAGCCAGTGAGAGACTGTGTGGTCAGACTGGCATCAAAACGTGCCTTTGATCTCCCTCAGGTGCTCAGGGCCCCAGCAAGCCAGCAACAATAACACCTTTGTGAGATGATCAGAGACGGGCAGGCCAGAGAAAAATGCTTTCTGGGGAAACTCAAGGCCCCTCTTTGTTGTGGTTTTGGCAAACAGAGCTGCCAACTGTCAGAAAAAATTCAGGAAACACAGAACAGGGGTGAAAGTGGGGCACGGATTTTTCTGAGGAGGTCCCCACAGGGTGGTTTGTAGGATTTGCTGTCTACCCCTTTTTCTTCTCTGTTTTTTTCCTTATCCCTCCCTCTCCCTGCCTTTTTCCAATGTTTCCAGTTTGGTAGGTTGCAACAGTCAAAACTCCCAGGAGTAAGTCAATGCTGGCCCAAGGATGTTTCTTTTTAAATTACCCCCAAAGCCTCAGGAAATATGGAGGAACTCCCTGGCCTAGCTTTGTGTGATTTCCAAGAATATGGAAAAATAGCCTGAAGTTGAAAACATAAGACTTACTAATCAAGCCTTTGATATTTTAGAAGATACAAATGTAAGCCATGCATTTATCATCCATGAGGATGATTTAATTAACAAGAGAAATGCCCGCCTCCCCCCACCCCACAAGTAGAGTTGTGTGTTTATCCTATTGAAAACAAAGCCACTTAGATCCCAGGATGACACGTGTCAGAGGTGAGCCAGCTCCTGGGAGGACACAGGGCTCCCTCCCCAGCACCCACTCTCTGAATCCAGCAGATGCAGCTGTCATTCATGTAAATGCTTCTTCCAGTATGAATGCACATGGTGGGGGAGAATTTGTGAAGCCTGGAAAATTGACTCAAATCTTGAATTTGTCAGCACCGAATTCATGAAATGTATTTGGCAAAATGCAGAACTATAGACTCAAGAGTGACCAGGAAGGAAGCAAGGAAAGAAGAAAGGAAGGAAAAAAAGGAAGGGAGGGAGGAAAAAAGGAAAGAAGAGAGGAAAAAAGGATGGAAGGAAGGGAGGAAAGAAAGAAGGAAGGAAGGAAAAAAGGAAGGAAGGAAAAAAGAAGGAAGGAAGAAGGGAAAGAAGGATGGAAGGAAGAAAAAAGAAAGGAAGGAAAAAAGGAGGGAAGGAAGGATGGAAGGAAGGAAAAAAGGAAGGAAGGAAGGAAAAAAGAATGAAGGAAGGAAACATTTATTACTCTGTGTCAGGCACTGTACATGTTACCTCCCATTTAGATTGTGAGTTCCTTGAGACCATGGACTACCTGTGATTTGTTTCCATCCCTAGCACCTAGCACAGTGTCTGGTCCATAGTAGGTGTTTAATAAATGTGTATTGATTGACCAAGTGATGGTATTGCAAATATAAGCAGAATGAAAGCTCCTCCCTGTCCTTGTGGACCCTCTATTCTAATGGAAGAAGACAACATACAGAGGGAGTTGAAGCTTGCAATAGTGAATGGGACACAGCTTTGAAGTCCAGAAATTCAGGAGCAGAAATGTTGACCAATCCAGACCACTTCTACCACTTCCTATCTATGGGACTTCGACCAAATGTCATAGACCATCTGGGGCTCAGTTTCTCCAACAGAAAGGAGCATGGTTTAGTACATAAGAGTGTACTAGACTTGGAATCAATAAGACCCCAGCCCCAATTCCACCTCAGATTCTGACCAGCTCCAGACTCTGGTAACTCACATCATCTCCTTCTGTATAAAATAAGGTGGTTGGAATAAGTGAACCCTTAAGTCTCCTTCCAGTGCTCTGCTCTGTGATCTTACCAAGTCAGAGATGGGTTGTGATCTACCTTGGCACAGGGCATTCCCCCCACTGATGAATTCATCCTTCATGTATTTCTGTATTAGAAATTCATGGGTATTCCCGGCCACCATCCTTGGAAGAGCTGTGGGTATCCAGCCTTTTTAGCAGGAAGAAGAGATGGTAATGGCTGTTGGCAAGACCCAGAAGGACAGTAGGACAGTGGAAACATGGCCAGTTTTAGCTCTCATCCCCTCTCTGGATGGCAAGGATGTCCAAGACAGTCCTTCTTCCAGACTGGCCCCCAGAAAACCCCCTCTAATAAATTTGCCAGGGATTCTTCACACCTCACCTTGCGGTAGGGTTTGGAGGCAGGGAGTGAAGATTCTCAGCCAGTTCCCAGGAAAGCAGCATCCTAACAAGGCTTCTAGTGGCCAAATATAACAAGGGGCCTGATGGGAAGGAGAACCTGAAGGCTCCTTGCCCCAAGTGAAGGGATTAAGGGCCTAGGAGTGGATGGGTTAT
This sequence comes from Petaurus breviceps papuanus, assembly GCF_028583685.1. Taxonomy (NCBI): domain Eukaryota; kingdom Metazoa; phylum Chordata; class Mammalia; order Diprotodontia; family Petauridae; genus Petaurus; species Petaurus breviceps. Next base: position 16,351,776 of record NW_027185852.1, on the reverse strand, counting down.
GGGATGGAGTGGGGGCAGAGACTCAGGGCCACCTTCACAGCTGCTGCACAAATCCTCCCACCTGCTCTTGGAAAGAAATCAAGAGCTTTTGCCTGGGAGAGAACTGATCCCACAACTTTCCCAGGCTCTAAATTCAGTTTGTTAAAGTGAAGGAAAAGGAGGGAAATGTCTGTTCCTTTCCAGAGATCATTTTAAAATCTAGGATACCTGGCACATTGACTTTTCTGTTTCATAGAGGAAATGTTTTCTCAATCTGGCAATGAGGGAATTGGTCACAAACACACCTATGCAAACATGCACACACATACATACACACATACACCATATCATTGAATTTTGGTGCCCAGAGTTTTGCTTCCCATGTTCAATTAGTCCGGAAAGTGCCATGACCTGTCTGTGAACAGAAAGTGCCCTTTGTCAGACTGCACCCTTTGATCTTGGTTTCCATCCATCTGATTTAAAATTTGGGATGAAAGTCAGGGGCAGCTAATGGTGCAGTAGAAAGAGTGCTGGGATTGAACTCAGGAAGACACTTCCTAGTTGTGTGACCCTGGGCAAGTCATTTAAGCCTGCTTGCCTCAGTTTCCTCATCTGTAAAATGAGCTGGAGCAGGAAATGGCAAACCATTCCAATATCTTTACCAAGAAATCCTCCAAAGGGATCATGAAGAGTCAAACAGTACCGAACCAATTAAATGGCAACAATAACATAGACAGACAGCAGACCCTAAGCCAGGAAGCCAGGTTCAGTTCCCACTTCTGACACATACCAGCTGTAATCCTATAAACCCCCCAGTGCTCTCAGCAACTGCCTAAGATGAGAGGGTGCACAGGAGGTGCCAACATGCACTAGGGGAGAGAGTTTCATCACCTGGGAGTACCAGTGAAACCACAGGTCCAATTCCTAACTTCATGGACATGTACAGGGGATACTTTTTTTCCTTTTTTAGTGACATAATCATTACCCTCAAAAGACTTAAAATATGGTCATGGAGACTGATCTGTGCCTAAATTGGACTAGTGCCCATTAGAATATAACAAAGATGAGGCCGGGCAAAGCAGCCCAAGAGGTCAGTCTTAATGCAGAGCAGACCCTCTGCAAGTGCAGATTCAAGGGAACTGAACTGGAGGAAGGAAAAAGGGGGCAGGAAGGGAATAAGCCTGGAAATTGTCCCTACTGTGTGCCAGGCACTGTGTTTAGCCTTTTTTACCAATCTTATCTCATGTGAAGACTTTAGAAGGAGAGCCCTTTTCTGGATCAGGGAAGGTTTCCTCGACAAGACTGGAGCTGAGTCTTCCCTTCCCTTCCCTCAAGGAAGAGGGGGATTTTGTCAAGCAGAAACCAGGGGAGGGTCCATTTCAGGCACTCAAGGACCGGGTGTCCAAATCCTAAAGGGAAGGAGGGGATCCTAGAATTACCCAGCTGTCCTCCCTGTCCCGGGAGACTTCTCCCCCTCATTTTTGTGTATTGTCTTCCCCCATTAGACCGGAGGTTTCTTGAAGGCAGGGTCTGACACATAGTAGACACTTAGTAAATTTTGACTCACTGACCGACTAGATAATGCTTCACTGTAGCCAGGGCAGAGAAAAAGTGAAGAGGAGTCATGAGAAATCAGTGGGGAAAGACAGATAATATTGGAGGACGTTGAATGCCAAGCTAAAACCTTTGTATTTTACAGGGTGAAAGAAGGAGAATGATCAGATGTTCTGGAGGAAGGGAGGGGCCAGTTGGTGCAAAAAGAAGGTTCCTTTGGCACCTTCTCTGTGTGAAGGATGGATCGCAGGGGAAAAAAAGGCAGGAGACAGGGAGACCAGAGGCTCAAACCAGCCTTTGGCATGAGCTGAGTCAGGTGATTCAGGCCAGTGCTTAGGTGTTCTTTTGAACCACTGATTTTGCCTCAAGCAAAAACAAATCCTGTTCCTGGATTGAGGCCAGCTCTGGAGGAGAGGCTGTCTTGCTCAATAGTTTTACGTGACTCTGTTATAGTCAAGTCTTAATTCACCAAAATGTTTGGGGAATGGCATGTTCTAGTTCATGTTAACTCAGGATTAAGCATATCTTATCTCTTATGGGGTCTCTGGCTCAGAAATGTTTTCACTGCAAATCCCAGAATGCCAAAGCTGTATCACAAATTTAAATTAAATGATTTAAATATGTGATGCCCTGGCAAGGGCCCTAGTTTCAAAGTCAGAAGCACTGAGTTCAAATCATTTCTCTGTTTCTTATTAGTTATATGATATGAAGCATTTTTAAAAACTTTTTTTAAGCCTCAGTTTTCTTATCTGTGAAATGGGGAGAGGGATATGCTAATGCCAGCACCCTTTGACTTCCCAGGTCTACTGTAAGGAAAGCACTTTGTTAGTCTTGACGCCAAATAGTAAAGCATTTTGCTATTTTGATTTACGAGGGGCTTCTCCGGTCTAATCAAGGTAATAGACAAGGGCTTTATAGAGTCTAAAGTACTGAACAAATGTCAGTGATTGCTGGTGAATGGCTCTTGGGTTTTCCTCTTGGATGGCCAGTATAGGACTGTGAGTGACATTTACTTCCCACCATCCCTCACTTTGGTGCCTAGGGTATTCCAGTCACAGGGGAAGTGCTCAGTGCATCCCTGATTGGAATCTTTATTGGGCTGTCCCCTCCACTCTGCCTCTTCTACCTAATGAAATCAAGAGACATCCCATTGTAAGGATGGTCCAGCTCTGACAGTCTCTATCCCAGTCAGCACTGAAGGGCATAAACTGAGCTCTCCAGGCCTGGACTGTGGCAATGGCCCCTTGGTTGATCTTCCTGCCGCAAGACTCTCCCCAGTCTAGACTATCCTTCACCAGGCTGCCAGCCTCTCCCC
>NW_027185852.1:16323136-16348918 GCF_028583685.1 Petaurus breviceps papuanus | reverse complement strand
GCTGCCAGCCTCTCCCCAGTCTAGACTATCCTTCACCAGGCTGCCAGACTCTCTCCAGTGTAGACTATCCTTCACCAGGCTGCCAGCCTCTCCCCAGTCTAGACTATCCTTCACAGGCTGCCAGACTCTCCCCAGTCTAGACTACTCTTCACCAGGCTGCCAGACTCCTCAATCTAGACTATCCTTCACCAGGTTGCCAGACTCCTCAATTTAGACTATCCTTCACTAGGTTGCCGAATTGATTTTCTTGGTGTACAGGTCTGGCAATGTTGTTGTTTAGACTCATGACTCCATTTTGTGGTTCTCTTGGCAAAGATATTGGAATGGGTTGCTACTTCTTTCTCCAGTTTATTTTACAGATGAGAAAACTGAGGCAAATAGGGTTAAGTGACTTACCCAGGGTCATAAAGCTAGTAAACATATATGAGGTCAGATTTGAACTCATAAACTGTCACATTCAATCAACTACTGTGGCTCCAGGATCAAATATAATATCCTCTCTAGATTTTAAAACCTTTCATGACATGGATGTTTCCTATCTGTCTTACTCCTTTCCCCAATCCTGCCCCTTGAGTATTCTGGGATCCAGTGACATAGGCCTCCTGAGACCCTCTGTCTCTTAGCTTTGAAAATTCCCTGGCTGGCACCCGTGCCTGTAACTCCCCCACTTCATCTCTGTCTCCTTTGAGTTTTAGCTGGAGAATCACCTTCTAGAAGAATCCTTTCCTCATTCTCCTTAATTTTAGTGCTTTCCCCCAAACTACCTCAATTTATCCTGTCTGTGTCTTATTTATTGAGGCGGGTAGGTGGCGCCATTGTGCATAGAGAGGCAGGCCTGGAGTCAGGAAGACTCATTTTCCTAAGCTCAAATCTAGCCTCCGACACCTATTAGGCTGGGTGACCCCGGTCAGGTCACTTTACCCTGTTTGCCTCAGTTTCCTAATCTGGAAAATGAGCTGGAAAAGGAAATGGCAAAGTATTCCAGTATCCTTGCCAAGAAAACTCCAAATGGGCTCACAAAAAGCCAGTACAACATGCCAAATCTGTATGCAGCTAGTGGCATGTTTAGACTGTGAGCTTGAAAGCAAGTTGGGTTTTTTGGCCTTTCTTTGAATCCAAAGCACTTAACATGTGCACTGAGCCTGACACGTAGTAGGTGCTTAAATATACTTGCAGATTTCTTACACTCCCTCTCCACTCCCTTTCTAGACTGGGTCTAAGATCCCTTTATGCACCAAGAGGGCTGGACTTGGAATCAGGAAGATCGAAGATCCAAGGATAGATCCTACCTTAGAGACTGTCACCTGGACAAGTCACCTTACTGTTCCGGCCTCAGTTCCCTCATCTGTAAAATGGGGATAATTGTAGGGCCTACCTCCCAGAGCTGTTGTGGGTGTCTGCCGGGATAACATCGATACCACTTTGCCAAACTAGAAGTGCTGTATAAATGCTCATATTGTTAATGTAGTTATGATTATGGCCCAAGACCTGTCCCAGCTCTCCCTGTGCCAGGGTTTGGATTTTCCAGTACTTTGCCTTTTTTCAGTCACTTAGACCTAACTGCCTCGGACTCATTGTACTTTACTTTGCCTGGAGTCTGAAGAATGCAAAGGTGCCTTCTGAAAGGAGAGGCCTGAAACCCTTTGTGCCCAGGTGCCTCCTTCTCTAAGGACAATGGGCTCTAAGTTCTCATTGTGGAGCTTGTCAATGCCCCCTACATACACACACACACACACACACACACACACACACACTCACACTCATTATCACTACCACTAGAGGCCTCCTCCCCTTCCTCCTCCTCCTCCTCCTCTTCCTTGTCCTCTCTCCCAAAGCCCAGCATGCCTGGGACGTGCCCAGGGAGGGAAGTACATCCCAGGGGTGGGGCCTCCTGAGCTGGCTGGCTCACTGTGTTCTCCCAGGCTGATCTCGGTAATCTCAGTGGGAGCTGGCCTGCCAGTGGCTTGAAGTGTATGTTGGCTCTGTGTCTGCACAGGAGCCGCCCCCTGGAACTTGCCACGTTGTTGGAGGCCCAGACTTCTGAGTGATGCCCATAGCAGGCTTCCTCAGCTTCCCAGAGCCATCTGCAGGCAGCAAGCCCCCCAACGAGCCAAAGGGCAGAGCGTAGACCAGTGCCAGTCAGCCGGCTTTGTCTGACCCAGGATGGTGCCACTGAACAGGGTGGAATTCCCAGCCCCCAGTCCTGGGCAGGCTCTGAGACCAGGACAAGCAGACAAAATCTGAAGCCCTAGGGAGGACAGACGAGGATGGGGCCCCCGCAGGGCCCAGCTCTACCAAATTGGCTGGAGCCCAGCATTTCTGCTTGGAAGAAGGTAGAGGCCAAAAGAATGGAAAAACCGAAGGATACAAACAAGGGGAGGGAAACCCCCAGTCTTTCTCCCTAGCCTGGTGCTCAGGGCAGAGACACTCTAGTTTCCTTACTTCTCCCTCCCACAGGTCTTCCACAATACTTCTCTTTGGGGAGGCCCTGAGCTCCCAAGTGTCACAATGATAGTAAACAGCCATGTTGCTACAGTCCTCTCTGCGTGGAGATTTCAGGCTTCTTTGTTTGATTACTGGGGAGGGGTCCTTGAAAAAATATAGAAGGCTTTACACCTGTGTGTTTTATATACATACATATATATATATATATACACACACACATATATATACTTCAAAGCAACAAATATTTATTAGCAACATCTTAGATGAATAACGTGGTTTGGAAAAGTGTGAAAGAACCTAATTTTTTTTCATTATTCTTACCATTATCTTTGTCGTCATCATCAGGGCTGCTCATTGGCAGGTCCCGGATGTGATAGATCCAGGCTGCAGAGGTTTCCTTTGACCAGGGGGATTCTGTCCATCCCCATGATGTGGATGGGTAAGGAAGGGTTAATTCCTGGCCCAGCCAGGTTAAGGGGAGGAAGGGGGGGAGGAGGGAGCTGTTATTTTTAACCAGATGCTCCATTTCCTTATCATAACTTCCTTCTCTCTCCAGTTTGGGCAGGGGAATTCCCTTTCACATCTCCTTTTATTTAAACATTTCTAATGAAGATGTTCATATGTGGCTTTTTTCTCTCTTTCTTTTTCTTTTTATGCCATCCAGAGGTACTGAAAGGTTGGCTGAGTCTCGGTTCTTTCTCTTGATTTCAACTGGTTTAGTAGTGAAGAGCCCAAGGGAGAAGGGGGAAAGTCTCATTGATGAGGGAGTCCTTTGGCTGTAGGTGGCTGGCATCTGAGAAGGGCTCTGGGCCACTCCACAGGGAGGGGGATGCCAGAGAAGACAATGGGGTGGAGCAGACAATGAGAAGTGCCCCCAAGGTGGGAATCAGCCCAAGTCCCTAAGGAAGACTTTAAAAAAAAAATACCTTTATGTAGGGATTAGATCAGGAAAGTGAAACCAGGTGTGGAGGTGCAGGCCTCTGGAGGTTTAAGCTGTAACAGGGAAGCATCCTTCAATTATACTGCACAGGAGAGAAGGAACAAGGCATATGTCACCCCCTGATGGAGAGAGAGGGAAAGAGAGCAGGGAAATTGGAAGTGGCAGAGCTTTCTATAGACTGGGAGAGCTGGGGGGACCTCAGGAGAACTCATCCAACCCCTTCATTTAGCAAATGAGGAAACTGAGGCTCACAGAGGCCAGTGGCTTCTTTGGTGGCATGCAGTGAGCAAGTCTCAGAACTGGGACAAGAAGCCATAGCTTCTGACTCCCAACCTGCCTTGCCATGGGTCTCTAGTTTGGGGGTGGGATTGTTTTCTTGGGGAAAAACACAACAGTGAGTAGATAGACAATAGATAGATGATTCAATTCAACAATATTAGCGGCTTCTCAATAAAGAATAGTACCTCTCCCTCTAAAATTTACCTTGTATCTATTTCATATGTAGCTTGTGTAGACTTCCATGTTGTTTGCCCCCTCCCCATCATCCCAGGTGGCCTCCCACCTCCATGGAATGTGAGCTCCCTGGGAGAAAGGACTGGTTTCACATTTGGCTTTGGCTTTGAGTCTCCTGCCCGTTTTATGGTGCTGGCACATGGCAGACATTTAATTAATGATCAATCCATTGATGGCTAGAATGTTGGCTATTTAGGTGGCAGGGACTATTATGCTTTCATTTTTGTGTATCTAGAACCAAGCACAGAACCTGGAACACAGCAAATGCCAACAAATGCTTTTCAAGTTAGGTTGTTGTTATTGAGTAGATTTCAGTCAAATCCGACTCTTCATGACCGCATTTGGGTTTTGTTTTGTTTTTTTGGCAGAGATACTGGACCAGTTTGCCATTTCCTTCTCCAGCTCATTTTACAGATGAGGAAACTGAGGTAAGCAGGGTTAAATGACTTGCTGGTGATCACATGGCTAGTAAGTGTCTAAAGTCAGATTTGAATTCAGGCCTTCCTGACTTCAAACCTAAATGAGCCATCTCACTGCCCAAGGTCAGGAAGACCTGAATTCAAATCCAGCCTCAGACACTTCCTAGCTGTGTGGCCCTGAAAGTTATTAACCTGTTTGCCTCAATTTCCTTATCTGACAGATGAGCTGGAGAAGGAAATGGTGAACTGCTTGTGTCTTTGCCAAGAAAACCCCAAATGGCATCACAAAGAGTCAGACACAACTGAACAATTCAACAACCACAACACAGTAGATACTTAATGCATGTCTGTTAAATTGAACTAGACAAAATGATCTGAGAAAACCGTCTTTGGGCAGAGCACTGGCTTTAGGACTGGAGGAGACAGAAAGTGGGGAGCAGCAGATATTCCCCGCCCTCAACTGTGTGCTGTCTGATGAGCCATCAGCAGACACAGACTTACTCTTCTCTTACCTAATAAGTGCCTGGAGCCTGAGAGACCCTGAAACCAAAGGCCCAGTGAGATCCCCTGCACAGAAGGTCTTCCCTTCCTTTTTGGAGGGACCAGGGGAGGAGGCCATGGGGGAGGTGACCTTTAAGTGGCTTACTGCCAGCAGGTCCCTGGGGAAGGCAAATCCTGCCAGAGCAATCTGACTTCCTTCTGTGATCCAGTGGCAGACCTCTTCGAAAGGGGGAAGCCGAAACGTAATCTAATCTCCCTGGCCTTTAATAGATCCTTGGAGGCTTTCCCTGCTAGCATTTGCGTCAGTAGGCAGGGGCACAGGGACAACATCTATACAAAACATCTGGTCAATTCAATCATGGCCGGTCATATCCAGGGACCTGGTTTTTGACACCACAAAGAAAATAATTCATAGATAGAATATTTTTAGTTTTATTTTAATTTTTTCTAACTTTCACACTGGTTGTTTTTAGCACAGAGTAGACAGGATTATAAACTGACCATAATGATTTTTCTCTAGAGACGGACCTTGGTTCAAATCTTGTTCCTTCCACTTTATAACCTTGGGCTTAATCTCTCTGTGCCTCAATTCCTAAACCTGAAAGATAAGGGACCCTGACTAGATGGCTACTATTCCCCCTCTAGCTCCAGACCCGCCCATTATGTTCTTTCAGCTACTCCTGAAGAAGCCCAGCTCTCCCTCTTTTGTGCCATCGGATCATGGGTTTAGAGATGAGAGTCCTAATTGCCCAGCGAGCTCAACCTTCTCATCTTACGGATGTAGACACTGAGGCACAGAAAGGTTAAGTGTCTATGGTCACACAGCTCATGGCTGAGACATGATTTCAGTCCCCTTCTTCCGGACTCCAAGGACCTTTCTGCCACATGTAGAAAGAACCCTTAAAGTGTTTTCTGTTTCGTTTCCATCATCACCTCTCAGAAGCGCTGCTAGTAGGGTCATTAAAGTTTACACTCAAAGAAGGAAGAGGACCTTAAGGTCTCTGGAATGCAGGAGAAGAGTGCAGTCTGCTTGTAGTCATGGGGATCATGGTTATCTGTATTGGCGCCTTGTAGCCCAGTTAGATTAGGAGCTCCATGAGGGCCACCCTGGACCTTCTAGGAACTCCTCTGAAAAAATGTGCTCAAAGTGTGTGATGGGAGCCGGGGAGTTTCTGTTCCAGAGCAACTCCCCAACTTCCACCGCCATCCTCTTAAATCGACTGGGGTCCTCAGACTCCTGGAAGCGTTGGCCTTGCTCTTAGCGCTCTAGGAAAGGTGACCCACAAAATAACTGCACAGCTTTGCTCTAGAGCAGCGATTTCTCAGATTTTTGGGTGCATCATGAGCCCCTTTGGCAGGCTGGTGGGGCATTTATATAGGGCTTTAAAGTGTACAAAGCACTTTACAAATATTACCTTATTTGATCCTTACAACAACTCTGGGAAGGAGATGCTATTATTATCCCCATTTTATAGATGAGGAAATTGAGGCTGGCAGAGTTTAAGAGACTTGCTCAAGGTCACAACGTTAGTGAATGTCTGAGGTCAAATTTTAGTGCAGGTCTCCTGACTCTTGTCTAGGACTCTCTTCCCACTGACTTTGCCTATGGACACCTTCTCAGTCAGATTTTTGAAAAACTGAAAGAAATGCTACATTTCAGTGAAAGGGTAGAGAAAATATAGATATAATATTTTTTTCATTCAAGTTCATGGACCCCTTGAAAGGGATCTATGGTCCTCAGGTTAAGATCCCCTGCTTTAATAGGGACCATTCAAAAAAAGTTAGAAGGGGATTCTTAGTTCATGAATGAACATGCAAACTGAAATTGAAATTTCCAGGCCAGGGAGCATGAAGGCTCTACCGGTAGACAAATCTATTTATAATGTCTAAGTAAAAAATGCAATTCTTAAAAATAAAAAGAAAAAAACAGGCATACTATTAATCCTCTACAGTGAATGTTATTAAACTAATCCCTTGTAGACCCAGATGGTCAACAGTTGATATAGCAACATGTTCCCCAACCAGAAGCACCCCCACCCTGCCCTTTCACTCATAAGGTATCTGGGAAGAGTGGTCTCAAACTTGGAGAGAACATAGGGCTGACGGGTAAACTCACAGCTGCTGCTTATCTGAAGTCCTTTTCTCATTTCAAAAGTCCTCAGGAAATTGTCTTGAGGTGTAGCTCATGGTATGGTCTGAGGGTTGGTGCCCTTATGGAGACCCAGACATGGCATGTCTCTGGGCTCCTGGTGCTTATGACACTGCTGTTCCAGGATCACTCACTGCTCCTAGCCCTGATGGGAGCTCCATATCTTATGGCTTTTAGAAGTTCACAAAGTCATCACTTGGTCAATGGGGAAGAGGAAAAAGAGAAACAAGTCTACCTCCCCCCCCCCGCCACCACAACCCTTTCCAATGATGCTACTATAAGGCACAATTTCAAAATGGTCTGCCACCTTTTAGGTTGACTCAGAGGTATGTGTCTGATTCCCTCAGCTAATCATTAGACATTTCCCATGCTGTATCATCTGTCTTTAATGATCAGTGTACTCCTCCCAAATGGTACCTTTTCTTGGTTGATCCAATACAGCTAATTGAATTTTCTGTGATCAACTAAGGTATGAATGGATCTCCTGACTCACAATAGAATTTTAAAGGACCTTTTCAGTCAACTAGTCTAAAGACCCCTAACCAAAGGGTCAGTATCTCTCCTTTCTAGCTTACAACTCATTTGCCTGACCATATCTATATTTCAATGGATCGATGGCAAAACCAATGTGGATACTCCCACCAGTGGTTGAGATCTGGACCCATCTTTGCCTCTTCATCCAATGTTTCTCCTGTTCATGTCCTTCTGACCGTCCGTCATAGAAGATCTGTCTTCTGTGCTGAGGGCTTTCCCTTGGGTCTTCTAATTTGTGTGATAGTTCATGAAAACAACAATTCACACTGATATTTTGTTTTGAGGTTGACAAAGCATTTGATCACAAACACTAGTGTGATAGATAATGCAAATGTAATTATCCCTTTTTGAGTGATGGGGAAAGTAAGCTTCCTAGAACTCACTTGTCCAGAGTCATACACTTGGTTGACATCAGAGCTGGTCTCCTTTCCACCTTACCATATAGACTTCTAAGCATTTGCCCCTTTTTCCAGAGGAGACAATTGAAACTCCCAGAACTTAATGGTTTCCCCCCAGTCACCCAGAGAACAAATGATAGAAGTGGAACCTGAATCTCTATCTCCTGACTTCAGCCCCAGGATTCTTTCCAGGGCACCCTGCTGACATCCCCGCCAAGGAGATGATCCATTCTCTGCTGAAGTATTTACAGGACAGGAAACTCACTACTTCAAAAGGCAGTCCATTTTATTTTTAGATGCTGGAATGTACTAACAGAAAGACAACAATATAAGGAATCTGAAAGCTATAGTTCTCAGAACTGTGCTTATTTTAAGTCTCTATCATCTAAATGAGGTATATCTACCATCTGAAAGAATTAAATGATAGCAAACTGGTCTTACAAGGGGAAAGCGGACAAGGGAGTTGGGATGAGTCAGATTAAAAAATCATCACTCTCACCTATGTAGCTCTTTAGGGTCCCGATAGTCATATTAACAAAGGAATAAAATTTATTTTTATGCCAATTTTACAGTTCAAGAAACTGAGGCTATAAGGGATTGAGTTCCACAGCTTTTCTTATGACTGAGTCCTTTTTGTTACAAGACTAGGTAAGACTAGGCAGTCTAGGTAAAAGAGAAGCAAAGCTAACTTCCTAATTGTTTTATAGTTTTAAAAAGAAGTCACTTAACATTCACCCCTTAGGCAAAAGGACACGAATATTTATTGCAGTAAGAGAAAGTTTGGTTAAACTTAGAGAAGACCTTTATTAGAAGAGTAACTCTAATTAAAAACAAACAAACAAAACCATAGCAATCTGTATTGGGGAGACTGAGAGAAGATAAGCCTAGGAATGCCGTGCTGGTAGAAAAGATTCAGCCATTCCAGGTTTCAGTTTGGAATTATGCAAGAACAGTAACTAAATATTTCCTATGCTTTGCCCCAATACTCCCCCAAGGAAGTCAAATACAGAAACGAAAGTCCAATATGTACCAAAATATTAATAGCAGCACTCTCTGTGGAAGCAAAGAACTGGAAACAGAATGAGTGGTCATTGATTTAGAAAGTGAATGAAAAAAAGGCACGTTATGGGAATGTCATCAAGTGTTGTATAGTGAGACATGGTGACCTCAACGAATACAAAGAAACATAGGAAGATTGGGACGAACTGATGAGGCTCCAAAAACACAATGAGGCACGTAATGAGCACGATAGTGTCATTTAAAGGATCACTCAAAGGAAGGTGACTCTCAAGTTTGAAAAACCAGTGGGGAGCACATAATAAAACACACCTCCCCACTCCAATAAGACAAGTGGGGGACTACTTAGATAGAATGGTGTATACATTAGCATAGCTGGTCCTGTTTCTGATGTTTTCTTTATCACAAGCAATGGTTCAATCTGAAGGGAAAGTGGTTGAAATGATCATAATGCAGATACAAAATGGATTGATACAACATAGGTGTGGGGTACTCAATCAAGTGTCCCCCACCCCCACTTAAAGTAAATAAGATTCCCAAAGAATTCATCAATTTCAAACATAAGCTTTAGACTCAGTGTGTCTTTGCAAGCCATTGGATGAAGTGAAATGGTACTTGCTGTTTTTCAATCACGTCTGACTCTTTGAGGTTTTCTTGGCAGAAATATTGAAGTTGTTTATCATTTCCTTCACCAAATAATTTTACAGATGAGGAAACTGAGGCAAACAGGGTGAAGTGACTTGCCCAGGGTCATACAGTTAGTTCCTGAGACCAGTTTGAGCTCATGAAGATGAGTCTTCCTGACTCTAGGATGGGCATTCCATAGGCACCACCTATTTGCTTGCCAGTTAGGATATCAATTCCAAATAACTGAAGGATTTCATCCTGCCCTCATGGTGCTGAATCAGGATCCAGCCTCTGGAGAGTCAGAAAAGAAAACATGCCAGTCAGCCCTCGAGGAGGAATCACCTTAGAAGGGAGAGAGGGAAGGAGAGACCTCAGCATCAGGTCTCCTTCCCTGCCCCCTACCCCTTTTAGCCAAAGGAAGACTGTGTGAGCTTTGAGCTTTTGAGCTTTGAACATCTGGAGGGTGTTGGATGTTGGATTTTTCCCTTCTCATGGGTATCTGAGCAGCATTTGATAGAAGCTTTGGGAAGCAAAGACAGATATTTATGTAGACTCATGGAGGAGCCAAGAACAGGCTATGCCATACCTCAGAGGAGCCTCTTGACCATCCCAGGAATTGGAGAAGACTTACAGCAAACAGGGGACTTGTTTTACTCTTTTGCCACATTTGTCTGATAAGCTTGAGCCCTTTTCCCTGGGATTCTATATGTTGTTATGGGTGAGTGTGATGATGGGGTTATACCAAATGCTTTTATTGTATCAACTTAGTAAACATCCCTTTCTAAAAACTACTTAGGGCTGGCTGACAAAAATTCTTCTCCACTGATAATTCAGGAGACAAACACGCAAGTGAGAGGCTTGAGCTAATGACGTTATAGACTCATACCCAACTCTCAGAGGTAAACCTAGAACTCTGAGTGGGGAATGTAGCCTTGCTCCAGATTGGTATGTGAGAGTGAGAGTTGGGATAAGGGTCTTCAAATGTTATTCTAGCTGCAAACTTTTATTTTAAAACAAAACACAGGAATGGGTGTTTACACAAGGTAATCCTGTGTCCTTGGTAATTAAAAATGGATTTTAGGCTCTAGTGTGTCAAGGAACCCTAGAACTCACAGTACTGGACCAAGTAACATAGAATGCTAAGGCTAGAGAGGGGACCTCAAAGTCTGTCAAGGCCAATTTGTTTTTAATTTTGCACATGAGAAAACAGAGGCCTGAAGATCCTGTGATGTGGCCAAGACCCCTAAGGTCAAATTGCAGAGCTAGGATATTAGCTGAGGCTCCCTGCTTCTTAACCTTGTGCTCATGGCAACAGTCATCTGTCTTGGATGGTCCAGACCTAGACTTTCTCAGAGCCACAGAGTCAAGTGGAGCAGCCTGGTCTCTCCCCATCCAGCTTTATTGAGTCTGTGATTACAGATTTCTTATGAAAATCAGAATTGAGTGAGATGGCAAGAGAGACCTTGTTGGCACAGCCCATGCAGACAAACCCAGAAACCCAAGTACAGACGCACAGGGCAGGGAAACCACAAAAGCTTATGATCTTTCAGCATGAATAGGAAGTAGGACAGTTTACTCTCTAGCTAACAGAGCTGGAGTCAGCAGGGCCTCCCAGTCCAGCCCAGAGTCCCCACAAGATCAAAAGGAGGTGCCCAGGGCAAACCAGGTTTTAAATAAAATAAAATTCTGAGCAGGGATTGAAGGGGCCTTCCTTGGTTTTTAACAATTCAGGACACAGAAGCATTTTGGGATTGAATTTAATCAACTGGCCTGACTAAATGGCCTAGTGGAAAATAGCTCTGGGTCAGAGGCTCTGGGTTCAAATTCACCCTCTAATATTTGCTACCTGTGTGACCTTGGGTTAATCATTTCACTTCCTTGGCCTTCAGTTTTCATGGCCTCTGATGTCCTAGGTAGCTTATAGGTATATAAATTCTGGACAAGTGTCTTCCCTCTGATAGGTCTCACTGGCCTGTTCTGTCAAATGAGGAGGGGGTTAGATAATGGAGTGAAGACATATTGACTTATAGGTGCTCTTGTAGGAGGCACACACCAAACACTTCCCTAGAAACTGATGGGGACTCCGGGACAGTGTGACTTAAGAGTTGGGCCTTTGGGGGATGCCAAATTTCCTGACTGCCTCTGTTGATGTAATGACCCAGAGCTGAGAGGATATGGCATTTTAGAGACCCTTTGTGGACCCTTGATCATCTATCTCAGTGCCCCATACCAGTAGCAGGGTGGTAGGGTGCTGAATCTTGTAAAAAAAAACAAAGCAGTTTCTAACGGAGTGATTCTATCTGAATATAAACTCTTTGAGGGCAAGGACTGTCTACCCAGCACTTAGCAAAAGCCCAGTACATAGTAGGCACCTAATAAATATTTATTGATTGATTTTTGACCAAGCCTTTCCAGATGACTGGTGTGACTCTCAGGATCAGTAGGGTTGGGGATGGTCCTTGACCCCGTCTCGTAGATGACATTTGTGCCTGTGAGGTGACTTTCCAATGCTGGATCTCCGATGCTTAGGCCACTGAAAAAACACATTTTACTCTTGTCAGCTGATGTTTCTCACTGTCCTGTGCTATGTGGCTGCAGGGAAGGAAGGAGAGGAAAAGAATAGGGATCCACTACCTCATAAGAAATGAAGGTGTTGTGTCTACTAATGCTGAAGGCAGCTTTGGATGATGGGGCATCCCGGTGACTGGGACGAGTCTATGGAGGGAGGCAAGAACCAGAGATGACCCTTTTCTCTGCTGGACTCCAAGGCCATGTTTAGACCAGTTCCCCTTTTCTCATTGCTGGCTCTGGGCACCATTTACCGAGGATATTCCATTTCATCGTGCTGACCAGACAAGAGCCCAGGCCCGTGGAGCGAGAGCCCCTGCAGATCATTCCCCTGCTGTGAAGCCTGGTCATAGCTCTGCAATTAGCCATGCATGAGCTTTGGTAAATGTCCCTATTTGTGTAAAAAACATATTATTTAATACTCTTTAGATTGGTAATTAAAACCATCTCAGTTGCCGAAGATGTGAGCTCAGGGACAAAATTAGGATAGAAAAAATAGCCTTGCTACATTCTTAAAGGTTCCATTCTGTTTCTTTGGCAGCCGTTGCCCCGGGTGCAGACTGTCCTGCCCACTTGATTGATGGGCCGCAGTTCTCTGAGCTCTTCACATGCTTAGTGTACTTGATCCTTGGACTGTAGAAAGTAAACTCCATGGGTCTGCAAAGAAACATTGCCTCGCTTTTTCTCCCATGCCCTTCTTCCCTGGTCTCCAGGTTGGAGAGGGGGCGTGCTTAGCACACACAAGTCCCTCAGATGTTTAAAATGATAATAATGATTCAATGCAATAAAAGAGCATGTATCAGAACTGGAGACAGCACCCCTGTGTTCCTCAGGCTTTTTCTACTATAATGGCCTTCAAGTACCCTGAGCTGTGTCTGCTGTCTGAACCCCAGCCTCCATACTCTCTCCTTCTGTCTCACAAGCAGAGATATTGCTTCCATTGTCCATTTGTTACTGTGACTTTAAAAAGTTCCCTTTCTGTCTTTTGGCATATTTAATAACTCAAACCATTCCCCATCACCCTCACAATTCTGTGTGTTAATGGTGGTTAATCATGATTTTGATAAAGTTGTCCTCCAATTAATACTTGGAAGGAATAACATTGAGCGAGCTAGTGGGTGACATCATGTTGTAATAAGTCACCTGAAGCTATTGGGGGAGATGAGGCAATGCACTAGGCCTTAGGTGTGTGGTTATTTAATGAGGCTGTCTGTGAGGGTTATGGCTAAGGGGCAGCAAATACTTCATGGAAAACGTGAAAAAAACTAAATATTTAGAATTGGCTTTGCCTTGAATATTAGCTTTTACTTACTTTATTCAGACAATCAAAGACCCCCAGAGCTGGAAGGGACCTTGGAGGTCATGGAGTCCAAGCCTCTACATCCCACCCCATAAGTCTGGACTCCAGCCGAGCCCTTGAAGCCAGCTGGGGCGCTTGGTATCTGGGGAGATAGGCTGTCCTCTCCTAATTTCTTTTTTTTTTTTTACTATTCTAATTACTGAGAAAGATTTTCTTTGTATGCAATGAAAACTGGCTCCCCTTGGCTTGATTTAGAACGAGTAAAAGTTGTTAAGAAGCTCATTTTAGCCAGAGATAAGAAAGAACTCTCTAAACATTAGAGCTCTGTGCACATGGGAGGGTCTACCTTGGGCCTTGGGGTCAAATTCAAATAGAAACAAGGGGGCACTGAGTAAGGATCCCTGCAGGCACGGGGTGACTTAGAAAACCATTTTCGCATTCTGTTACGTTGTATTTTTATTTATTTTGTAGAGGCATTTACCTTGAGAAACAGCGTAGCCTAATTAAAGTGATTTTGTCCTTCCCATTTTATCCCTTTCATTTTATTCTTGTGCTCCCTCATTATCATCTAGCAATGTCTGTCCCATAGCTCTGTGCTGCTGGTCTAGCCATGTGTCAGAGTCTGGACAATAAGCATTTCACATGTAATTATTTAATGTACGACTTGTTAGGCTTGTTTCTTTGGTTTTAATCATGGATCTATGATGATAGAATCATAGTTCTAGAGCTGAAAAAAACTCAGAGACTATCAGTCCCAAACCCCTCATTTTACAGAAAAGGAAACTGAGGCAGAGGGAATAAATGACTTGCCCAGAGTCGTACAGCAAGTGACAAAGGCACGATTTGAACCCAGATCCTCTGACTGCAGGTGTCATACCATATTGATTATACCATAATGTTATGTGCTAGGACAGCTAGATGGCAACATAGTTCCCAGAGTTCCAGCCCTGGAGTCAGGAAGATTCATCTTCCTGAATTCAAATCCAGCCTCAGGCACTAACTAGCTGTGTGACCCTGGGCAAGTCAATTATGCTGTTTGCCTCCGTTTCCTCATCTGTAAAATGAGCTGAAGAAGGAAATAGCAAACTATCTCAATATCTTTGCCAAGAAAACCTCAAATGGGGTCATGAATAGTTAGATATGATTGAAATAACTCAGCAAAGGGTCTTGATTTAAGCCACACAGGGTCATCTATAAACAGGATCATCGTCAATGGGGAATCCCTCTTCTATTTGGACCTTTCATGGGATGATGGTGAACCCCTTTGGCAAGCACGTTTCCCTGTCTTATGCCTCACTTAACATTAATAAACACTGTCTAGACTGCCTATAAATATTAACTTAACCATAAATCTTCAAGTGCTCTAGAAATGTGAGCTGCTTTCATCAAGGCTACTTTGGGTCGGTCAGTTCAAGAGAGAGAAAAGTCAGCTTATCTAGAGTAAGAAAACAAACTCTGGAGACTTCTCAGGGTAGGGGGGATCCAGAAGGGAGGAGACCTGAAGGGGCCAGTCAAATGAAAGCTGAAAAGAAATAGTGAGAGAGGAAGATGTGGGCAAAGCTAGGCTCACTTCCCTGAGGGCAGAATTGTGGATTCAGCAAAGCATCAGAAACCAGCCAATTTACAGAACCAGGAGATGGGGGTGGTGTCTGGAGGCTGACTGTGCCTGGCCCAACCAGGGCTCGCTCTTATGTGGTGCACGCTTACGTTACTTGTGACCGCAGGAACCGAAGGAAAACATAACAGACAATTATCCTATGTTCTGTGTTCTGTTGACAATCGAAACAGACCAGTAGAAACCACCAGGCAGTCTCTGCAGGGGCAAGCGTGCGGGGAACATGTTTGCTGTGTATTTGTAACTACAAAACAACCAAGAAACGAATTGTGTGCCCCACCCCCCAAACTCCTTCACCTTTAGAAAACATCCAACCCTGTAAATGTATTCAATTAATTGGGATCACAGATTTTGTGCTGTAAAGGAACTTAGGGGTCATTGATTCCAATAGTGCTGAAAGGTTTTCACAGCAATTTCCATATACTAACTCATTTAATTTTTACTGATGAGGAAACTAAAGGCAGAGGTACATGCCAAGAATTTTGGTGTGTCTGTCTGAATGAGATAAGCCTCACTTTCAAGAAACTTACTTACAGACAGTCTCTTATATATAAATGTACACAGAATAAACATAAAACATATTGAAATGGGAGGGAGGGAGCAACATAGGAGCTGGGGTGGGGTGAGGGGTGCTCAGCTGTATCTTGATGGAAGGGAGGCATTATAGTGGGTAGAGGTGAGGAGGGGGAGCATTCCAGGCAGGAGGAGCAGCCAGTACAAAGACACAAAGACTAGAGAAGGGATGCCCTGTGTGAGGAACAAAGAGAAAGTCAGTTTTGCTTAGACCACACAAGGTGAAATAATGTGTGAGAAGACAGGAAATGTAGGAAAGGAACAAATATTAAACACCTACTGTGTGCCAGGCACCAGGCTAAAAGCTTTCCAAATTGATCTCATTTGATTCTCACAACAACCCTGGGAGGGAGGCGCTCTCACTATCCCTGTTTTTTGGACAGAGGTTAAGTCTAGACTTCAGGTTGTCTAGACAGAGGTTAAGCAAGTTTCCTAGAATCACATGGCTAAAAAGTGTCTGAGGAGATACTTGCACTGAGGTCTTCCTGACTACAGCCTAGCTCTATTCGCTGCAACACCTAACTGCCTTAAGGAATCATATGGTTAGGAGATTTAAGTGTTAAGCAGGGGAGTTTTGCCTTTAATCCTACAGATGAAAGGGAACAATCATTGAAGATTGTTGAATGAGGGAGTGACATGGTCAGATCTGTGCTGAAGGAACATCCCTTTGACTTCAGTATATGGGAGGGACTGATGTGGTGAGATTCCTGAGGCAGGGAGACCATTAGGACCTTATTGCAATATTCTATGTGACAAGGAACGCAGATGTGAAGCAGGCTGGTAACAGTGTAAGTAGAGAGGAGAGATCTGCTTGGAGAGATGTTGTGGTAAAAATGGCCAGATCTGGCAGCTGATTGGGTTTGTAGGAAGGGAGTGAGAAGCTAAGGACAACAGCAAGATCATGAACCTGAGACTTGGAGAATGTTGGTGCCTTTAACGTAAAAGGGAGGAGTTTGGACGAGAGAAAATTAGTTCAGTTTTGATCTGTTGACTCTGGGATGTCTCTGGGACATCCAGTTTGAAATCCCCAATAAGCAGTTGATGAGGGCCTGGGGTTTTGGGGAGAAACTGAATTGGATATTGAGAACTAGGAGTCATCTGCATAGAGATGAGAGCAATTGAATGAATGGATGAAATATCAATTAAGTGTTTACTATGTGCTTATACTATGCTAAATGTTGGGAATACAAACAGAAAAGTCAGCCACTGTTCTCAAAAAGCTCCTATCCTAATGGGGGAGATGACGAATATGGGAAGTCTTAGCTGCAAATCAGATGGGAAGTTCCCATAGCCCATAGGGTGCAGTGGCCAAGTAGACGGCCATAGGTCACGTCAGGGTTCTGGGTTGATTCCAGTAGGATCTAAGGGGAGATGGGGGTCAGGACAGGAGGTGGTTTGACTTACCTGACTCACGATGCCTCTTTTCTATCTCTCAGGGTGCCTTTCTGGTTCACCTGGTACAGCTGGCTTACTTAAACCCATGGGGACTCATGACGACAGAGTGAGGGACAGAGGAGAGAAGAGAATTCATATTTAAGGGGCGTGATATTGATGATGAGCCCATAAAGGAAAGAGGGAAAGTGTGGTGAGATGGCTGAGAGGAGAATCAGGACAGAAGTGTCACAAAATCCCCTAGAAGAGACAATATCCAGGAGGAGAGGATGAGCATGTAGTGTGGAATTCAGTGTGGCCAAGTACAGCAAGGCCAGGGAAAAGACCCTTAGATTTGCCAAGTAAAAGATCAGAAGGAATTTTGATATAAACTGAATCAGTTGAGGACAAAGGCCAGCTGTGAGATTGCCAAGGCTTAGGGAGTAAGAAAGGTAGAGAAAACAGAGACAGAGAGTGTAGACAGCTTTTCTAGGTTAAGAAAGAAGGCAGGTAGGTGGTACAGGGGATAGAGCACTGGTCCTGGACTCAGGAGGACCTGGGTTCAAATATCCCCTAAGATGCTTGATATTTACTAGCTGTGTGAACTTTGGCAAGTCCTTTAACTACAGTTGCCTTGCCTTCTCCAGAAAGGAAGAAAGAAAGAAAAGAAAGAAAGAAAGAAAAGAAAGAAAGGAAGAAAGAAAGAAAGAAAGAAAGAAAGAAAGAAAGAAAGAAAGAAAGAAAGAAAGAAAGGAAGGAAGGAAGGAAGGAAGGAAGGAAGGAAGGAAGGAAGGAAGGAAGGAAGGAAGGAAGGAAGGAAGGAAAAGCAAGATTGTTTGAATGGATGGTAATATCTAGTGAATTTTATTTTTTTAAATGAGGGGGATTTGGGAATTTTGAACACAATAGAAAAGGATCCATGAGATAAGAAGTTGAAGATTAGAGAGAAATGATTGAGATTTCAATCAACTGGAGAAGACAGGAGAATGTAGGATCAAGAATATAGTAGAGGGGGGCGGCCAGGTAGCACAGCGAGTAAGAGCACCGGCTCCAGTGTCTGGATGACCTGGGGATCCAACCCGGGCTCAGATACTTAGCACCACACCCAGAAATACCTGGCCGTGTAACCTTTAGCAACTTAACCCCAATTGCTTAAACAAAAAAAAAAAGAATATAGTAGAGAAAGAATATAGTAGAGGGTTGACCTTGTCAAAGAAAAAGACCATCACATCATTTGAGAGTTGGGGTAAGGAAAAAAAGGGTGAAAGATGATATCAAGGGGTTTTGAGATAAAGAAGAGGAGAGAAGAGGGAACTTAAAACAAATGGACTCATTTTCCTCAGAAGGTATAGTCCTGGGGGTAAGAGGAATAAAAGGGTTGGCTTCCTGCATGTTGGATATTATGAATTTATAATTTATCTAATGTATTCATTTTAAGAACCTCTAAGAGGGAAGTTAAATTGCCCAAGGTCACACATGGCAGAGTTAGGATTTGAATCCAGGTCCCAAATATAGCTCCCTTTCTGTGCTATCTTCTTAATCATAATTCAATCCTACCTGGCCCTTTAAGATCCACAAAGCATTTCCCTTGCAACAACACTGTGAGGTTGATGGATCAGATTTTATTATTTCCATTTGACAGATGAAGGTGCTGAGAATCAGAGAGGGAAGTCATTTGTCCATGGTCACACAGAAAGTAAATGTCAGGACAGGGATTCAACATGATTTCTATTCTAGTGTTTGTTCCACGTTATTCAATAGGCACATTTAATTTCCCCCTTGATCCTAAGGTCTAGGGTGAAATGGACCCGGTGGTGGGTAGTCTGATGTATATGGGGTATAGACAATATACATAATATTTCACCAAGTGAAGAGAAATATAGCAGAAGGCTAACCAATTGGAAGAGATTCTTTGGTTGTAATCAATTGGTTCTACTACCATAAAGAGAAGATTGCTGCTCCACACTATTGGATGAAAGCAGATACAAGAAGAGCATAGAATTGCCACATTTATAGAATAATATTAATCAGCTAAAAAGCATCCAAGACAGAAAATTTGGGAAGGATAGCCAAGTAAATATCTTAAAGACTAGGGATCTACAAAGGTCTTGACTGTGTAGAATGTTGTGCTGAATGCAATAAGATAAAGCCTAATAGCAATAAATGTAAAGTCCTAAATTTGGTTCCAAAAAATCAATTTCATTTGGCTAGCTAGCACATCATCAGAAAAAGACCTGGAAATTTCAGGTGATTGAAAGCTCAGTTTCCATTCACTAGTCAATATGGTAATTAAAGAGATGATTCAGGCAGCTGGGTGGTACAGTGACTGGAGCTTGGGTCTGGAGTCAGAGGACTCATTCTTGTGAATTCAAATCCAGCCTCAGACACTTTCTAGCTGTGTGACCCTGAGTAAGTCACTTCACCCTGCTTGCCTCAGTTTCCTCATCTGTAAAATAAACTGGACAAGGAAATGACAAACTGCTCTAATATCTTTGCCAATAAAAACCTAAATGGGGTCATGAAGAGTCAGCTACAACTTCAATGACTGAACAAGACAAAAGAAGTGATGATCTCATTATATTCTAACCTAGTCAGAAAAGATGTGGATGTCTGGAATATTGTGTTTGATCTGGGCAGCATATACTAGGAAGAATTTGATAAGCTGTAATGTTTCTAGGGGCAGGATTGGGAACATCTTTGAAATCATGTCATACATGGACTTATTCTACTTGGCTGCAGAGGATATAAATTGGTGGAGAATGATGAGCCAAATTTAGACTTGATATAAAGAATATTTTTCCTAAAAAATAGTTACCCCCAAGTGGAATGTGCCCCATCTGGAAGCCCTGGGCACTCCTCCAACACATACCTGAGGTTTTCAATCAGGGTCTGAAGCACCATTTGTTGGGGATGTCATAGCGTAGATGCTCATTGAGGAATGGATTGAAGGAGATGTTCTCTTCCAGCTCTGAGAGTGGGTGAGGTTTGGTGACTTTCCCAAAGGTCACATCTTAGATATTTAACCATCTATTGAACCAATGGTCTAAAGTCACTTGGCACTGGATTATTTAGTAGACATGTCAAATCAAATGGAGAGGTAGCTGGTCACAAACTGAAGTATCCCTACGTCTTCCTCACCATTAATTGGGTGAGATTGTGTCTAAGTATACCATTTTTCTCTTTTAATCTGTACTTTATAGAGCTAGTTTTGTTTCTCATTAGTTCCTGTGAGTAACCCAGGCAAGTGTGTTTCCTTGTGTCCACTGAACCAATGTTCATACCATGAAAGTGTAGGGACAGTTCTGGGAGCCACACAAGAGACTGTGATTTTTCTGTACCCAAACACTTCATTAGAGAAGTCATATGTTTTATAACTCCATCCCCAAGAGCGAATTAATCCAAACCTGGGACTCTCATTCTGTACCATTAGATGATGAACCTAACCTGTTGTTGTGCAATATAATTTAGGTAGCTGCAACAAAGCAACTTCGGGTTCCACCAAGACCAGGACATTTACCTTTCTTCGAATTGTGCATTTCCCATTTAAAACACCATTGAAATCTCCTTCATAGACATTTTATTCTTTTCTCTCTCCCCACCATTTCTTCTGAATTTTTCACCAAATCTTAAAGGGACTGAGAAGAATGTTTTCTTGTTGTTGTTTTTGGTTTTTTTTTTTGGCTTTTTGGAGGGCAATTGGGGTTAAGTGACTTGCCCAAAGTCACATGGCTAGTTTTTGTGTTAAGTGTCTGAGGCTGGATACGAACCCAGGTCCTCCTGACTCCAGGGCCATTGCTCTATTCACTGTGCCACCTAGCTGTCCCTTAGAAGAATGGTTTTTAGAATGAAATTTAAGAGCTCCCCGATTGAGGCATGGCTTTGTAGCTCTCACCCAAGAAGATTCCTTCCTCTCACGGGCCTTCATTTACTCACCTGCTGTAATGGGAATGTAAATTTATGTTGTTGCTATCTTTCTAAGATTGTATAGGGTAAGATCTTCCCTGCCCCTAGGCTTAAGTGCACCTGTAGCCTGTGGTGGGAGGCTTGTTTTTCAGGAGATACTTTGTGATTGGGCAGTGGGTCAAGAAGGCTGTTACATTCTGTGAGGCAGGAGAAGGCTATATAAGAACTGATGGGAGGCTTTGCTTTGGGGCTCACTTTGAGAGGTGCTGTGTGATTTGACCAGATGAGACTCTGGACAGCCATTGAGAGCCCTTAGGCCCCCCTCCCTCCCCAGCCTTTGAAAAACCAGGATGTTGATGCTTCCCTCTCTGGTAACTGTGATTTGGTATGGATGTAATGGTTGGACAGTTGGAGGCCTGTCTGCTTGAAATGTTTCTGTCTGTATACTCTGAAGCTGACCTTTTTCCCCTGAACTAGGTAAATGATATGTTTGATTGACTAAAGCAAGATTGTTAACCCATTCTGAGTTGCTTTCCTTTAGAAAAGCAGATCTAAGAACCTGTGTTGGCAGCCACCCTGGGGACACTGGGGTGCTTGCTGCTGCAAACCTGCAAATGGAGAGGGTTGAATTGGGTGGTTTCTGAGACCCTTCTAAGTTCTAATGAAAAGTCTTGCTTCTGAATTTCTATCTTTGAAGCTCCTTTCTCAAGAGCACAATCTATATTCCAACATTCATTGTTTTAAAATCCTTCCAAGTTCTAACATTGTCGATTTTACCTTCTAATGTCTAGGTTCTAAGGTTTCTTCCAGTTCTAATGTTAAATGACCTAAGATCTCATCCACCTCTAACATCCTCTGTTCCAAGATCTCTCCCAGCTCTGAAACTGGAAACTTTGTTCTAATATTTTATGTTCTAAAACCTCTTCCCATCTGTGATGTTCTTTGTTCCAGTTGTGACAATTATATTGCTGTAAACACGATTGCCCCAGAAGCAGGTGGGCATAATGGCATAAGGACTTAATAACAGTCTCTTTTTTTCACCTCATTCTTTGCCTCTGTCTTCTCACTGCCTGAGGAGGCAGTGGAAATGGGGAACAGAAATGTTAGGGAGCCAATGATGCCCAGATTAACTCCTCAGGTGAGAGTCAGACTATCACCACCTGTGAAGGTGGTCCCAGAAGCCACCAAATTAGCACACAGGAGATCAATTAAGGAGACAAATTCTGCCAGAGTCACCATCCCCCAAAGCTTTTCTGGCCTGGATGGGCTGTTTTATTTCATCTTATCTTCCCATCACAGAGTGGCATAAAAGCAGAACCCATTTGTTTGTCTCATGGGGTGAAGGTGAGGGAGATAGTCAGGCTTCCAGGATAAGCAGGCCCAAATGAGTCAGATGAGAACGGCTTTCCTCAGTCACCAGAAGGGAATAAACTTCACATGTACAAGTTAGGGAAGGCAAGGCGAAATCAAGGTTTCTGTGATGAAGATCTTGGAGGATTAGTGGACCACCAGCTTAAGGAGTCAGCAGTGTTATACAGCATCAAAAGGAGTGAGTTTTTGATCCTGGGCTGCATTAAGGTGGGCGTGATGTCTGGCAACAAGTACAAGAACATGATAGCTTTGCTGTACTCCACTCTGGTCAGACCAGCTGTACTGTGTTCAGTTCTGGGCATCATAGAACTATTAAAAGAATAGAGTTGGAAAGGGCTTTTAGAATATAGAATGTTAGAACTGGAAGAAAACTTAGAACAGAGAACATTAGAATTTGAAGGAACCTTAGAACATACAATGCTAGAACTGGAAAAACAAATAGAACACAGAACATCAGAAATGAAAGGAATCTTAGAACATGAATGCTAGAACTGGAAGAAAACTTAGAACAGAGAACATTAGAACTGAAAGGAATCTTGGAACATGGAATGTCAGTACTGGACATAACCTTAGAACATAGTATTGGAAGGGACCTTGAAATTTGTAATATTAGAGCCGGTAGGGACTTTAAGCCAAAGAATGTTTGGACTGGAAATAACCTTAGGACACAGAACGTTAGACCTAGAAGTTAGAGTTGAGGTCTTAGAACTTAAAATGTTAAAGCTTACAGGTATATTACACCAGAGAATGGAAGATCTCGAAGTGACCTTGGAGCACTAAATGTCAGAGCTAGAAGTACCCTTAGAGCAAAGAATGTGAGAGATGGGAAGAACCTTGGAACATGGACCATTAGAACTGGGAGAATTATACAAAGAACACAAAATATCAGAACTGGAAGGGAACTTCCAACATAGAAGGGGCTTTAGAACATGGTAGGAAGGACACTGAGAAGCTAGCAAAGATCTCCATGAGGGTAACCCGGATGGTGAAGGAGCTTGAGTCTGTGTGCTGGCAGGATTGGTTGGAAGGATCAGGGCTATTACAGCGTGGTGATTTCAAGGGCTCTCATGTGGAAGGTGTGCCCTAGGGTGAAACCTGGAAAACTGGGGGGAGGTTGTAAAATGACCATCTTGCACAGATGGCATTTCTATCACTGGAATTCAGAGAGGCCATCTTCCCAACACACTGACTGGGTGGGTTCACTCCCTAGGCCTCATTAGCAAGTGTTTAGGACACAGATGAGCTAAACTTGGAGGGAATGGAATGGCCCCAATGAGTTCCTTACATTTGTTTTAAGTTAGTATCTATAATTAGGAATAATGCCTTTATACATATATATGTATGTGTATTTCCAGTTATAATGATTGTTAAGTATTCTGCCAAGCAAAACACATTATAAACTACAAGCTCACTCTCTTTAAGATGGTCTCTTAGAATTATAATTTTGTCCTACATCATGTCATACATTTTATAGTTGGTTGATTTTTTTCCCCCTTTTTATCTAAAGGAGGCCAGATGGGCTCCGGATTCATTCCCATCTTCGAAGGTTTGACACTGATTTCCTTCCCCTATGCCAGGGTTGAAATTAGGTCTGCATTTCATCCAGATGATCTATTCAAAACAAGAACTGCCTCCTGGCAGTTGCTCACAGCTGAAGACTGTTCCTCTGGATTCCTAGTTTCATTTGTTGCTAGTTGATGTAGAATGTTTACATAGCTTACATGTTAGTATGCTCTTTTATAGAGTACATCGAGAGGTTAAACCTACCCAGATCAGCTTTCCCTCTCCTCCTACCCTCTCTTCTTTTGCCCCCTTTGTCTTTGTGTTTAGAAAACATGTCTTATTCAAAAGAAAGAGAGAGAGAGAGAGAGAGAGAGAGAGAGAGAGAGAGAGAGAGAGAAAGAAAGAAAGAAAGAAAGAAAGAAAGAAAGAAAGAAAGAAGGAAGGAAGGAAGGAAGGAAGGAAGGAAGGAAGGAAGAATACAGAATCCTTCACATTCTCCTGGAAAACCATAGATGGACTAGCAGAAAGGGTAGAAAGAGACCAGTGGATTGTATGGTGACCTCACCCAATCAAGGAGAACACCACCAGCTTGCACTGGTATATCAAGAGGGTTGGCTAGGAGTAGAATTGGTTCAGAGCAAATTTTTGAAAGGAAGAAAATTTCCCCTTCTCTGCCTCCTGTCCCCCTTTTATCCTCACTCTCCTTTGCTCTCACTCCCACACCCAGTTAGTGCTGACTGGTCCTAAAGAGCTGGGGCTCTTTTTTCTCTCTCATTTAAATACACATGAAAACAAACATTTATTAAATGTGTTCTTTGTGTCAGACAAGAGGGGGTGCACTGAAGACGAGCGCTTGATGGAGTGTTGTGCTTGGGTCCCAATCCCACCCCCAATATTTACTATGTAAATAGGCAGACACTCAACCTTCCTGGGCCTCAGCTTCCTCATCTGTAAAATGAGAGAATCAGACTAGATGGTCTCTGATGTCCCTTTTAGCTCTTAATCTATTATCCCACATTGATGAAATCATAGGTCTGGACCAGATGTAACAAGGGGACCAGGCACTCTACCCAACTACCTGAAGGAGATTACAACTCTATAGGGGAAATGTGTCACTTTTAACGAAGCGTGCTATAAAGCAGAACTCTAGAGGGCAATGGGAGAATAGGCAAGATTGAGGATGGGGCAGAAAAGACCTTGAGGGCCCCATTTCTGAAGATAAGTCCCCAACCTTCAGTCCTGAGCCAGACCCACACATCCTATTGCTTATAGTCTTCAATTGTTACTGGTCAGTCGCTGAGTAGACTCCGACTCTTGATGACCCCGTGGACCCCAGCACATCAGCAACGTCCATGAGGTTTCCTTGGCAAAGATACCGGAGTAGTTTGCCATGGCCTCTTGCAGTGGAGTAAGGCCAGCAGAAGCTGGAGGGGATTATAAGAGCACCCACCTCCCAGGGGTGCTGGGAGGATCAGAGGAGATAATATTTGCAAAGCTCTTAGTACAGTAACTGGTACACAGTGAGCACTGTGTAAGTGTTATCCATTATTATCATTGTTATTTTAATCATTATCATTAATGTTCTTGTTGATAATATTTATAGATCATATAATTATTAAATAATAGTGATATAAATGCTAGCTATGTTTTCATTAATCTTATAATATTTATGTTGCATGATAATTATAATTATTATATAGCACATAATAGTTGCTATATAAATGTTAGCTATTATAACTTGCTACTATCATTATTGCTTATTAATAATTATTATTATGGTAATTATCTTATTATCTGGGTTCAAATCCTGCTTACTACATGTTCACCCTTTGGCAAGTCACAAGCTCCAAGGGCTTCATTTTTTCTAGTTGTAAAATGAGGGGATAAGATTAGATAGCTTCTGAAATGCCTTTTAATTCTATATCTATGGTGCTGGGTTCTAGGTTCAAATTGTGACTGCTTACGAGATAGATATAGATAGATAGATAGATAGATAGATAGATAGATAGATAGATAGATAGATAGATAGATAGAT
>NW_027185852.1:16307922-16323126 GCF_028583685.1 Petaurus breviceps papuanus | reverse complement strand
GATGGATGGATGGATGGATGGATGGATGGATGGATGGATGGATGGATGGATGGATGGATGGATGGATATAGCTATGCATATAAATGATGGAGATAGAAATAGGCAGACACAGACAGACAGAGATGCAGATAGATAGATGTAGCTGTACATATAGATGATGGTGATAGAAATAGGCAGAGAGACATACAGACAGATACATAGATATTTAGATGGATGGATGTGTGGGTAGATGAATGGATAGGGGGGTGGATAGACAGACATGTGCATAGACATGACATATATAGCATATATAGTGTAAGTGTGTGTCTCTCTGTGTGTATGTGTGTGTCTCTGTTTCTCTGTGTGTGTGTCCTTCACGACCTTGGGTAAGTTACTTTCTCCGTCTGGTTCTTCCTCTCCCTTCTCATTTTCCAGATGTTCGCTCATCTGTAAAATGAGGGGTTTAGAGTAAATGACTTTCCATGGCCCCTTCCAGCTTCAAATCTATGATCCCATGAAGTTTTGTCTCAATTGCTACAGAGACTGAGCTCATAGAGGAAAAGCCAAGGACTTCTCTACTTTCTGTCTCTCGTAAGGATAATTCTACACTTTAATACAGTATTACGACCAGAGAGAATTGGGTCTTACTTGAATAAAAGTCTAAGATATCAATTTTTTTCACAGAGTTGGTTACTTAGATTAAATTGACTTAGATTTAGCCTAGGAAAGAATTCTTAACCCACAAGTCCATTAATATTTAAAAAATATTTTAATAATTGTATACCAATACAATCGACTTTCTTTGTAATCCCTATGTATATTTTGCTTTGTACATCTAAAAACTTAATTTAGAAGGGGTCCATAGTCTTCACTTGACTGCCAAAGGGTTCCATAACACCTAGCAAAAATATTCTTAAAACCCTATTAGAGGCAATAGTGAGCCAATGAGGATATCTGAGCAGCGGAATTACCTGTGGTTTTAAGAATATCAGTTTAGCAGCTATGTGGAGGATGGACTGAAGAGGGTTATAGAACAGAGGCAGGAAGAATGATTTTTTTAAATTGTGGTATTTGTTACAGTGAGGGTTGATACTGACAGTAACACAAGAGGTTGTAGGTTCCTAGAATCACAGTTTTGGATCTGGAAGGATGTTGGAGGTCATCCATCCCACCCCTTTTGTTTTACAGGCAAGGCAACTGAGGTCTAAGTTTCAAACCATGGTTGTGGTTCAAGAATGCCTTGTCCCATCTCTCTGACATTTGAAATTGCTCAGCCCTTAGGAACTGTAAATCCAAAACCCAGGGAAAACTAATTTGGGATCTCCATTCGTGTCTGCCTGACCAAATGTGACTGCCTGCCTATAGCAGGGAGAAGACAAAATGTTGGGAGGTTGAGAAAGGCTCCAAGGTTTCTTGGCTATTAAAGAGCTCTCGCCAAGCAACATTTGGTTAGTTCAGGACAATTGAATGAGAAACACATGGATTACATTTCCACTAAAATTACACATGGGTTTCCAAATGAAGGGGATTGGGGACCTCAAAGTTAGACAACTCCAAAATGCTTTACAAATAGTTCAGGACACTTGAACCCAGTTTTTGGCTGGCCTTCCCTATCTCAAACTTGGAAACTCTTTGGTTAATGGAGGGACCTACAAAATTTCCTCTTCTTTCTCCCCATAAGATATGACTATGATTAATTTCCATGAACTACTGTTCAAACTTAAATGATTAGGTTGAATATTTAAGACAGACAGGGCCCTTGGGTGAAAGGTTTCTAATTTTTCCAAGGTCCCCAGACAAAAAGAGAGAACCTTAAGGTTTATCATGACCATCAACAATGTGTTATCTTATGGTACAGAGTTGGAAAGAATCTTAGAAGTTATACAGTTTAATCCCCTTGTTTTACAAATGAGGAAAACGAAGCATGAAAAAATGAAGTGACAAAACCAGAATTAAAACTCAAGCCCTCTGATTCCTCTGATTGTGTTTTTCTGTTTCTTTTATATCTTGTCTTGTCTTCTCTTTTCTCCAGTTGAGTGTGGGGATCAGTGATAGAAAAAAAATAAGCATTCGATAACAGAAAAACAATTTTTTTAATCCTTTTTCCTCTTCACCCCTCAAAAAAAAGAGAGGTATCACTTTTAGGAATAAGAAGGTGATAGTGTTTCTATGCCTTGAATCCATGTCATATGAGGATCAGTCAAAGGAACTCAGTGTTGACCCATGAAAATGAGAAGACAGAGGAGAAATAAGGAAATATTTTATTTCATCATGTATGTGAAGGGCTATCATAAGAAGGAGAGATTCTGCTTGTTCTGTTTGACCCCTGAAAGTATACCTAGGAACAATGAATGGAAGTGGCCAAGAGAAAGATTTTGAATTACTAGCAAGAAAAACTTCCTAAAAATTGGAACCATCCCAAAGTTGAATAGGCTACCTTCAATGGCTATTTGCTGTGAACCCACGAAAGGTTCAAGTACTCATTACATTATTTCTTAAGGTGGCCAAGACATGGCTCTGGTCAGCCATTTGTCTTGTTTCATATTTTTCTCCTCCACACACTGTATGCCAGTTAAGACTATTGATCCAATACATGGCATTCTATCTCCTGCCACTGTGTCTTTGCACAGGGGTTCCCCCATGTCTGGAATGCCAGCCTTCCTCATCTTGGTCTCTTTTTGAGATCTTGGCCTCATTCAATGCAAAGCTTTGGAGTCTTCCTTTGGTAAATGCTTTTCTCACCACTCCCCAATTCAATGTCTCCTTCCTCCTGATATAACTTTGCATTTCTTTATCTCCACCAATGGGATATACCACTAGTCCAGTGAAATGTAAGCTCCTAGAAGGCAGGAAGTATATTTTTCTCTTTGCATTTCTAGCACTGTGCCTTCCATACAGTAGATTTATAATAGGTAAAGAATGATTTAAAAGTAACAACTTCCTAAAAGCAAGTTCTCAGGGGTGAATGGGTCATTTCAATCGAGTTGGATGTCAATGGCCTAAGAGACCTTTCCACAGGCATCCAAATATCATGGGGATTTTTTTTTTCTATTGACACCAGTACGGTCATTTTATTTTCCAAATACAGAGTTAGTGGAAAAACAGCAGCAAAAGTATAGCGGCCATGCCCCCAAACGAGCGTGTGTGTGTGTGTGTGTGTGTGTGTGTGCGCGCGTGTGTGCGTGTGTGTGTGTGTGTGTGTGTGAGAGAGAGAGAGAGAGAGAGAGAGAGAGAGAGAGAGAGAGAGAAACAGACAGATGGAAAGACAGAAAGAGACAGAGATGGATAGAAACAGAGAGGAAGAATTAGCTTTCATGGTGCTATTTTATTTTTAAACATTTAGGCTCTATGTAAGGGATTTATTGAACTAATTAAAAAAAATAACACACAGTAACCAGAAACCATTATTTGTATTCTCCAGAGAACCCAGGGCTCAGGCTTGCTCAGAAATGTTTTGGGAAGTCTATTTCTGCATCTTTTTTTTGTTTGGTTAATTCTGGCTGTTTTTTTTTTCCCTTATTTTCTGATGAGAAGCATCTGTA
Source organism: Petaurus breviceps papuanus (assembly GCF_028583685.1). Lineage (NCBI taxonomy): Eukaryota > Metazoa > Chordata > Mammalia > Diprotodontia > Petauridae > Petaurus > Petaurus breviceps. The sequence continues at coordinate 16,319,605 of NW_027185852.1, read as the reverse complement.
ATTCAAAGATGACTGTGGACAAACAGGAGTCAACTTATGTGTCTTTCCAATAAAGGAATTGGGGCCTGGTCTGCTTGGCATCCTAATTCAGTAACATGGTTGAATTGCCAGGACCCTAATCTGCATCTTTGTCAGTGAATCAGTCAACAAGCTTACATTAAGGTCGAACTATACGACGGGCACTGTGAGTGCTGGGCATGCAAAGAAAGGCAAAATCCACTCCCTGGTCTCGAGGATTTTCCATCTTAATAGGGGAGAAAACATATAAGTAAGGTGTATACCAGATATATACAGAATGGATGGAAGTTCCTCTCAATGAGAAGGCTATTGTTTGTTGTTCACTTTGAAGAGGACATCAAAGGGCCTTGTGCATGAACTAGATTGAAGTGAGGCAGGGCTGCACGAAGTCTTCAGCCTCACTCTCTCTTCCAGGGTTCCTGACGTCCAGTGGGACGTCCAGTGGCAGGACAAAAGTCAGGATAATCGGCGATGAACTGGAGTACAGAGGATAACCTTGGTGTCTTTCATGTCTGACCAAGTTCTAAGGACTCCAGGGAACCAGCTTCAGCTGCCTTCATGGCCGTTGGAGCAAGTGTTCTAATTAGCCCATTCTGTTGGAGGAAGTCTTCCTATGCTTGGGGTAGATACCCCCCTAACTCACTGGTGGGTTTGAGGTCCCTCTGTTACCCTGGTTTAGCCCATCTGCCTAGGTGGTTTACCATGGTGTGGCTGCTATGCATGCTGCAGTTTCTTGGGGCCACAGATGGCAGTTGAGTGCCGGAGGGACACCGAAGGTAAACGAACAGCCCTGAAAATAACTTGACAAGCCTTTACACAACAGAGTGGTTAGTCCTCCTTGAACACCCATAAACCCCCATGAGAAGGTAAAACAACAGGGGATGACCAGGAAAGGCGCATTCCAAAAGGTGGTACCTGTTCTGAGTTGGGAAGGATTCCAGAGAAACCAGCAGGGGGGCATGAAGGGGCAGAGCATTGCACGTATAAGGGATATCCAATACAGAGACATGAAGACAGGACATGGGATGTCCTGTACCTGGAACTACAAGAAGGCCAGTATATCTGGAAAATAGATTGAGTGGAGGGGATTAAACTGAGAGAAGCCTGGGAAGATAGAAGAGACAAATTTGTGAGGAGCTTTGAATGAGAAAAAGAGGATTTTACATTTTATCTATAACAGGGAGTCAAGGAGGTTATTGATTGGGACTTGGGGGAGAATGGTCATATCTGCTCCATAGAAAAGTGACCTTGGCCATTAAGGGGAGGATGGAATAGACTGGGTAGAGCCTTGAGGCAAGAAGAAAAATTGGAACATCATTGCAGTTGTCTAGGTAACAGATGATGAGAGCCTGAAGGAGGGATGGCTGTGTGAATGGAAAGATGGGGAAAAGGACCACTTCTTCATCTAACACCACAATGAAGAAGGAGATGGTAGAGAAAGTTGCCTGAATTATCTAAGATGGTTAAAAGTATGGGTGTTAAAGATTAAAAGGTTAAATATCTCCATTTGAAACCCAGGTGGAGAGGAGAAGTAGATTGTGGTACCTACATATATTAGGAAACTGGAAAGTTAGGGAATTTGAGAAAGTAACAATATGTATATTGAAGTCCCCCAGTATGAAGGTAGTTGGGGAGGAGAGAAAGACCTTGATCTGGCCACTGAACTCATGGAAGAAGGCAGGAGAATTTCCTGGGTGTCAATAGATAAGAAATTCCAGGATCAGGACTGGGTGATCGCTCAGGAGAAGGATGTCTCAGGCCACCCACCTCCCCTTGTTAGATGGTCTGATTGGTTTCTGACTTCAGATATCCTAGGCAGGAAAGCACCCATTAGCTAGGAAGCTGGAAGTTTCTAGAGTGGAAAGTTACAGGAAACCATTAACATAATGACCCCTATAATGTAAAGGAAGATGATATTCCTGGGCTCATAAATTTAGAGGTAGAAGGAATCTTAGAGGCTGTTGAGTTTGATCTATCCACTTTACCAATAAGGAAACTGAACTTCATTGAAGTTGTTTCATTGAAGTTGACAATGTGATCATACGTGTAAAATACTTTGCAAAATTTATAAATACCAGCTATAACTAATATCAGTCATAGGAATGTTGATTTAGAAGAGGAAGGACCCTTCGAAGGCATAAAATTAAGTTGGAAGGTCCCCAAGATCCATCTAGTCCAATCCATTTGTTTTACATGGGAGGAAACTGAGGCCCCTGGAAGTGAACTAAGATCTTCACTTAATTAAGATCATACAGCTCATATGAGGGGCAGAATTTGGATTCAGGTCCTTTGATCCTAGAGCCAATATTCTTTCCGATGGACCTCAAGCAAATCATTTAAACTCAGGACCTCAGTTTACTTCTGCATAAAATGTGGAAGTTGTACTACGTGGTTTTTAAAGTCACTTCTACCTCTAAATCTGTGATCCATGAATCATGTATGTTTAAAGATATACCTGTTCCTGTTTGTTGGTTCATCTCATTAACTGTCAAACAGAACAGAACAGAAAATTGATGGCCTCAGAGTTGAGGTGAACTAAGGAACAAAAATACACAGTCCCTCCTGTGATATGCCACGTGACTTCCTATTCACAGACTCACAGACTGAGAGCCAAGGGGATTCTCACCTGCTCTCACATCCTTTTCCATTGTTCAGCCTGAGTCTTCCCCATGGTCCTCTGAAATCGCTCTCCTTGATGACCAAAGGTCCTTAGCAATCACCATGCAATGTAAGTCTTCTGCTTTCCTGCTCTCTTTTCTTTCCCTTCATCTATCTCATTCCTTCCTCCTCTATTCTTCATCCTCTTGGGGTCTGGTTTTCCCATTTAAATCACTGGATAAGCTCATTGTACTCAGGAGAGAGGGCATTAGGAGTCTCTCAGGCCTGCTCTCCAATTCTTTGGAAATACTTGATCATTATAGAATGGCTTCTCTGAGAGCAATTAAATGGTATGGTATCTAAGAGTTTAGTCTGGAGCCATCTCAGAGATCCTTGAACTCATTCAGCCTGTAATCGAATAGAAATCCTCGCTACAATATCCTAAGAAATGCTTAGCCATTCTTTACTTGAAAAACTTCCCTGAAGAAGAATCTGATAGCTGATACCTCCTGAGGTTCGATTCCACTTGGCGATAGCTCCAAGTGTTAGGGAGTTTTTCCTGCAGCCAGAAAAAAAGGCCTCTTTGAAACCTGGGTACCCCATTGCTCCTGGTTCTGTCCTCCAAGGCCCAGAAGAAGCAGGCTGATCCCTTTTCCTCCTAAGGGCTGTTTAAAGCCCTGAAGCTGGATGCATTGCTTCTCCTCCAGGCTAAATAGACCTAGGAGCTTCAGGTGACCTTCATGTGTCATGGCATCCACCAGCCTCATCTTTGGCCTCTGGACACTCCACTTTATCCATGTCGACTCAAGCGTGCAACCCCCCAGAACTGACCACAATCCCCACACTCCAGAGCTTGTGTGACCGGGGTAGAGAACAATCTCCTCTGTTGTTTTTTTGTGTAGATTCATACTCTGCTTTCCATCTATTGAAGCCAAAATAATAAAAAATTATTATTATTATTATTATTGCCTGGATTATCAAATCAACTCTCTTTGGACGTTTTGTGGGGGAGCAGTCAGCACCTGTGTTTTCAGAGGTGGGGGCAGCCAGGTGGCATAACCCATTGGGGAGAAAGACTTGGAATCGGGATTAACTGAATTCAGATCTTGCCTGAGTGGATTCCAGTTATTGAAAACTCCCTCCACAGATAAGCAGATTAGGAATTGGCCTGAAATTTGTGGTTTTAGAGAGTCGCCTAGAACACTGAGATGTTCAGTGACTTGTCCAGTATCACACCACCACACGTCTCAGAGGCAAGATTTAAACCCAGAATCACTCTCCTCCCTTGTCTATCTGACAACTGATACAGTTTGTTTTCTGCTTTTTACCAAGTCAATACTGGATGGTTTCTTTCCCAAGCTGTCATGTGTGACCAAGCCAGACTTTCACCTCCTTCACCTGCTTTATCATTCTCTTTCCAGATCAGCCAAAACCCCATTTTTGTGCCAGGCATTTGGGGCCCCTATTTCTCAGCTATGGTTCCTGGATTTTGGCTAAATGAAGGAGGACAGAGTGTTACTGGAAAACTGGTAAGTTAAGTGAATGTCCTGATCCTTCAGGACATTCATTCATTCATGCATTCATTCCATAAACATTGATTAAGCACCTACTAATAACATCCAGGTTCTCTGTGGAGTCCTGGGAGAGATAGAAGGTTTAGATAAAACACAGTCCTTTCTCTCTTGGAGCTCATGAGTGGGAGAATGAGACATCCACATAGATAACCAGAATATAGAATATTTGCATTATAGATTTATTATAGATTACAGACTTATAATATTAGTTCTATTGATTTAGAACTAGAGAGGACCTTGAAGGTAGCAAGTGACTGAGGCAAGGTTTGAACCCAGTTCTTCAGATTCCAAATTTGGGTCTCTTTCCACTAGAGCATACTGTTTCTCATAATTGTATGCTATATGCATTAGTGAGAGGTCTTCCTTTAAAGGAATGCGTGGAGGGCTCTTGTAGCTCACTAAGAAAGTACAGAACCCATCCAGCCAATCCACACACAGATTTTACCAGGGTCTCATGTCCCAAGAGGTTTCACTGGAAGTTAAATCAATGGAATTTGCTTTTGCGTTTGCTGGCTTAGGTGAATAAGTGAATGAGTGGTGATTTATGAGCCTGGCTCCTTTATCATGAGTGTGACTTTTCCAGCTACTGGTGTGCATATGATATCCCAATCTGCAGCTCCAATCTGCCAAAGAAAGGCAGAGGAGGAGAGAAAGGACTCAGAGGGAATAAGAAACCCAGCTAGAAGAACAGGGGTTACCCTGGAAATGAGAAGAAGGGGAGCCGCTGTGATAGTAATGGAATATAAAGATTCCCCTGTATTGGCTTGGTTTTCAAACTGATTGTGTTAAAACCCAGAGCTTGTTAATCCCACCTGTGGGATGGACTTGTTGATGTTAAAAGAGAGTCCTGAACTGGGAGGAGCTGGTGACGTAGATTTGGAGAGACAAGAGAGAGGCAGAAGAACTTTTTGGAAGCAGCACCCTGGTGGAGGCAGAGAGAGACTGAGAGGATTGATGAGGGCCACTTTGAATTGCCCTGGACTTTTGAGACCTGTCCCCGGAGCTGCCAAGGACTGAGGAGACATGGCTGTTTTGCTGGTACTTTGTCTGTCTGTTTTGATGTTGTTTTGCCAGATTTGTCCACTGGTGAAAGACAGTCCTTTTGTTGAAGAAGTCCTGGAACCTGGCTGTTGGCTAAGAGCTCCTGAGACTGTCCTGCAGACAGAGAGTGAATACTGTCCACTGGTGAAGGACAGTGCTGTTGTTGCAGGGGTCTGGGAACCTTTCTGTTGGTTCAGAGCTACTGAGACTGTCCTGCAGACAGAGAGTGAATACTGTCCACTGGTGAAGGGCAGTGCTGTTGTTGCAGGGGTCTGGGAACCTTGCTGTTGGTTCCAAAGCCCTGAAGAAGGATTTTCTTGTTGTATGTTTACAGAAATCCTGGGAGAGGGTTCTGCTAATGTTTTCAGGGGTTCTAGGACTGTTCTGCAGACAGAGGATGAATTAATGAAGAGACTGGCAATGTATCTTGTGGCCTTCCTAAGCCTTTTCTCCCTAGGAACCAAGATTGCTGAGAACTTGCCTCCTGTCAAGATGAAGAAAAGACCTCCATTTGGGTATTAAGTGCTGTGCTTAAACTTGATGTAACTCTGGGGTAGATTCAATTGTGATCCAGGAGTGGGGAACTTTTGACCTTTTTGTGTTCTATGGTTGAACAAATGAATGTACTTTACTTAGATTGGAAACTAATCTCCATTTGAGAAGAGGGGCTTTGTGGTGGACTAAATGAAGGTACAGCCTAGGGGTGGAGTAGTATTTAGAACAGGGACTTTGTAATTGATTGAATGAATGGAAGGTCCTGGGGTGGGGTAGTCCTTGGAGATTATTTAATCACACTTAGTAAATGCTGTATTTGGAATGATGTCATGTTTTGATCTTCTCTGTTCTTGGTTTGTCATTGAATAAAATGGAGAGCACCTATGCTGGTATTCTGAACCTTGGGAAGTTGCCTTTCCTTGGCATTACATTACAGCCGCCAAGGGCATCCTGGGAGGAAAGGTCACTGGGGACTTCCTCTGGACTGATAGCGCTCCATGTCCTCTCACCTCCTATTCCTGATGCTGGTCTAGTAACCAGGCCCAGATTAATTGTACTATACCAGTGCAGACCCAGCACATTGGATGGTGGGTAGTACAGGGCACTTTAGGATCACAGAATCTCAGTTTGTAAGGGACTTCATAAGGCCACCAATCCAACCTACATTCAAACAAAAGTCCCCTCTACAAGACACCCAAGAAGAGGTTTTACCTAATTTTAGCCAATGCTCCCAGATCTGCCCTATGACCCAAGCAATGCAAGTCCACTCTTACCTACAACAATCATTCAAACACTCTTCTTGTTGCTGCTGCGTCTTCTCTAAGAGAACATCTAAACATCCCCATTTCCTTCCCTCAGTCCTATTCACCATAGATTTCTAGCATTTTGCTATCCTTATTCTCCCTCTTCGAGGACTCTCCTGCTTATCAAGGCTCTTCTTAAAATGTGCAATCACATATTAAGTAAATGGATGGGGAAGGGGCAGGGCAGATGGATGGCGCAGAGTTCTTTCCTCTCTGTGGCTCAGACACCTTCCATTTCTGACTGTCTCTGTAGAGATATTGGGTCTGGCCTTCATTAGAGTTCTACACTCAGCAAGGCAACTCATGAACATACTGTGGTTTGTCAATGATGCTTCTTGCTAGAAAAAGATATTCCTCAGAAATTAATAAATGGGCTCATAAATTTTGATTAACCTCCTCTAAGATTATTAAATTATAGACTTAGGGTTGGAAGGGACCTCAGATGCCATCTATTCCTACCTTCTCATTTACAGATAAGGAAACAGGCCCACCAGAGACAAGGTGATTTTGAAGGTCGTAAAGAACAGAGTAACATCCTCTGACTAGAAATTCAGTCCTCATTCCATTCTCCCAGGATGTTTTAGGGATAAGGAAGGGTCAGAATCTATGATTTCGCTAGTCTAGGGGGCTCCCACTGAGTAACTCTCTATTTAAGCATGTCAGCAACTTCTCTACAAATTGTAGACTTAGAGAGATGTCCAGAGGATGGCAAATTAAGTGACTTACCCAGGGTCACCTGGCCAGTTTGTGACCAAGGTGAGACTTAAACAAGCCCCCATCTTCTCTCTCCCAAGACCAGCTCTCTAGCCACTAGATCCAGACACATCCTTACCTGCCATTGTAAGCAGTATAAATCAGTGTGACTGGGTCCAAGAACCCCTAAGCAATTGTTAATCTGTTTGTGGTTACATAAACTCAGGGGTTTCAAATGAAGGAATATGGTGGGTCATTCTCCCCAGTTGAAGACAGTAAAAGTGTTAAGCCAAACTAGTGCCTAGTCCTGAGTACCAAGACTCAAGGCCTCTTGGGAAAGGACTTTGCACCGAGCAAGGCAGATTGGGAAGTTTGTCTAAAGTTTTCAGCCCAGAGATTTCCTCCTTTCTCTGGTCTCTTACTACCTGGTGATAAAAATGATTACTACTATTTTTTAAAATAACAACAAAGGTTATTTATATAATGTTTTAAAATTTGCCAAGTGCCTTATTGTGATGACCCCATGGAAACAATGCCAAAAACCAGAATCAGGGAAGAATTCATCTCAAATCTCCCTGGATTAAGAGAAATCACTGGCGGGTCCTGAGTTTCGACTGAAGGATTCTGAAAAAGGAATTTGTTGCTGTGTTATCTTCCATATAGAGGACTTGGTCACTTGGTTTTTATTCTCTCCCCAAAACACGGTATGGCTTATTATTGGAACAGCCAAATGAGGTCTTGATGACGCCTTCTCTTCTCTTCCACTTCCTGATCAACCCTTGATCCCTGTTTGCTTGCTTTCTTCCCACAGTCAGATTATTTTAATCTAAGACCTGAGCCTGGTGAAAAATAGTGTCTATGTCTGTGGCAGTCCCTCTTCTCTGGGACAAACATGGCATGACTTGGGATTCTGGAAGCTCCTAGTGCTGGTCCTGGCCTAGATCAGGCTTCTTCTGGTAGCTCTCTATGCCTCCTCCACAAAAGGGCCAACCAGCATCTTCCCCTCCTTTGACCGTAATCCCTCCAGTATTGAGTGCAAAGCTCAGATTTAATTCTTTCCACAAAATCATCTTGGATACAGCTAAAACGAGCCACAGACATTATTGCAGTGAGCATTGATAGTCTGCGTGACATCTGGGGGCGACTTTGTCGTATGTGGCATGATGCCTAATGAGGAGACCGTGGCTCAAACTGGTCATGAGATGCGCTCACAGCCACATAGGTATTAACATCGAAGTCAGGATTCAGACCCAGGGCTCTCCTGCTTCCAAACCTCCTTCTGCTTTTTTTTTTTTTACTATACCATCCTCCTTCCATTTAAAAAATTTAAATTATGTTCACTGTTATAGAACTGAACCTGTTTATAGGTTGTCAGATTAGAGGTTGGCTTAGAATCTGCAAAGCTAGGATTGGTTCCTAGCTCTACCACTTACTGTCTGTGTGGCCCTATTCAAGAAACTTAATATACTTATATTGGCAGGGGAAGAGGAAAGGAACAAACTTTTTTTTAAGTGCCTACTATGTGTCAGCTCTAAATGCTTTACAAATGGGATCTCATTTGATCTTCACAACAACCCTGGGAGGAAGGTGCTATTATTATCCCCATTTTACAGATGAGGGAACTGAGGTAGACAGAGGCTAAGTGACTTTCCCAGGGTCACACAGGTAGTAAGTTTCTGATACCAGATTTGGATTTAGATCTTCCTGACTCCAGGCTCAGTTTTCTATCCACTTTGCCACCTAGCCGCATCCGTTTCTTTATCTTTAAAAGAGGAATCATATAACCTACCATACTCAGTACACAAAGTACTTGTGATACTTCAATAAGATTTTGCCTATTTGAGAAACTTTGTGAACTCCAAAAAGCAGAGAAGGCTTAAGCCCATATGTAGAAATTGGCCTTTCTACAAATTGGCAAATGGGCCCTACTCATGAGTGTGTTTAAACAACCATGTTGAGGGTTTAAAAGATAATCGTGTTCATTAAAAACACTTTTATGGAGTTCAAAATAACTTTGAGTTAGTTAAAACAATGAAATAAACAAAACTTCCATCGATTTAAAATGAATTATTTTGTCTGTTTAATTTTTTAAAATGTAATAATGGCATTTAAAATTTCACTCTTCCCCACCTCCCCCAGTCAATTTTTTTTCCTAACCTTTGGACAAATTCCATGGGCCTGTTTGCAGACGGGCAGGTCCTTTGGTAAATGGGCCAGTGTCTGCATATGGGCCCTTTATGCTTGTCTTCACATCTATTTGTTCCTTTGCCAAAATGGATGTTGTCTTCCTTACTTTCTCCCGGAGATGTGTTTTTGATGGCAGAATGCATGTTTCCTCCACATTTTATGCATTGAACCTCCACCCCCTGAGGCTCAGGCCTCTGGGTGATTAGGGTCAGCCAACAGAACCCTTAGGAAAAAACCCTTTTGAAGAGGCAGTGTATTGGCCAAGGGGAGACCCAGGAGAGAGGAAATGGTAAGCTGGCCCTGATGGAGCCAAAATCCAAAGGGTGCTGAAATCTAAGGGGCCCCCTGGGAGGTGACAAACATGTCTGCAGCGAGAGTCCAAAGATGAGGAGTCAGCAAGAGCAAATTAGACAGGAAGTTTCAGGCATCCAGGAGATGCTGCCCCATCATGGCTCTGGCAGGCAGCTTGCCTCCCCCCTCTCTTGTTCAATCACCATCCTTGATGTCGAGCATTTGCATTCATAAAACCTGCTCAGGCCAGTGGTGCTCTGTTTCCTTAAATTATGGCGATGACCCAACCAAGGACCATGTTCACTCTTTGAATGTGAACACTGACTACAAGGAAGGCTCCTAGCCTGTATGAGGGGTTGTGCCTGAACCAAGGTGGTGAAAAACCATTGAAGATACTCTGATTCCTTCATAAAATTTTGTCGCTGATCGACCTCTTCCTAGGAGCCCTAGAGGGCAAGTTCCTTGATTCCCTTGTTATTTAGACAAGAAGAGCAGAATCTTTCCTCTCAACACAATATAATCTCACCTTTCCTGCTTGCATCTTTATTATGTCTCTGTCATTCACAATACCAGAAGTAACCTATACATATAGATCACTACGGTCTACATATAGATAGATTTAGATAAAGTTCTATAGATAGATAACTCCCATCTGTCATACCAAAAGGAATAACAACCTTCCTAACCATTGGAGTGATCCCATAGTGAAATGGGTTACTCCATTTGTCAGTTGAGGGAATTAGTGAAATTTAAGCTGGATAATAGAAAATTCAAGGGAACATAACAGATGTCTTGCAGTAATCAAAAGGCTGCCCTGTGGAAGTGCGAATTAGACTTATGTTTCCTGGCACCAAAGGGTTGAACTAGGAAGGATGGATCTAAGTTTCAACCACATCATCAAACAGCCCAGGAAGGAATGGGAGAAGCTCAAGAATGAAATTCTGAAAACACAAAGGCAAACAATTCTGATGTGGGGGGAGGAGTATTGTCTGAAGAAAATGGATGTAGAGGGCACTTACCAACCAACTTAGATTTTTAAAATGTTCAAAAGTGGAAGATGTTCAAAACATTAAAAAATGTTCAAAATGGAAGAAAAACTGAATGAGAGACATACAGAGAGAGGCAGAGAGAGAGAAATAGAGAGACAGAGAGACAGAGAGAGGGAGGGAGAGAGGGAGAGGGAGAAGGAAAGGGAGAGAGACAGAAAGAGAGACAGAGAGACAGAAAGAGAGCACACAAATATAAGAGCATGGTATGATCCTGAAAAAAATGGTGTCAGGAATTCTAAAGCACAAAATGACTTGAGGCTGGCTGAGCAGCTAAGGAGAGCAAAGAGGATGTTTGTTTAGCTACCTTGGGAGAAAAAAAGGCATATTAACTGAGGGAAAAGTCCTTTCCTTGTAGTGAATTGGAGCAATGAAAACCGACAATGGAGGAGAGAAGGCAGAGCTGTTCAGCTGTTTCTGTGTTTGTTTTCTTGGTAAAAGAGAATGTACTTTGAACTAGAAATGATGAAACAAAAATGACAAATAGGGAGTAGATACCCAATAGAAGAACACAGCAAGAGGACACCTAGTTGTTCTTGATGAATCAGATCAGCTGGTGCACAAGAACCGTTTCAGTGGGTACTGAAAGCTGACGAGCTGCTGTCGGAAATATTTGAAAGATCATAGAGAAAAGGGAAAGGTACACAAGACTGGAAGGGAGAAGATTTCAAAAATGGGAAGAAAACAGTCTACAAATGAAATAATACTTGTAAAGCACTTAGCACAGTACCTGGTACATAGTAGACACTTGATAAATGCTTATTCTCTTCCCTTTACCTTCTCTGCAAAATTGTAGCCAGTAAGGTTGACTTCAATTCTTGGGGAAATTATAATGGATCAGAAAAGGAAGCTGGGATTACAAAGAACCTCAGTGTCTCATCAAGGGCAGGTTATGCCAGACCAGGCTTATTTTCTTTTTTTGACAAGATTACTCAAA
>NW_027185852.1:16285558-16302922 GCF_028583685.1 Petaurus breviceps papuanus | reverse complement strand
TAACTGTGTGACCCTGCACAAGTCACTTCACCCTGTTTGCCTCAGTTTCCACATTTGGAAAATGAGCTGGAGAAGGAAATGGCAAACCACTGCAGGATCTCTGCCAAGAAAACCCCAAATAGGGTCACAGAGAGTCAGATATGACTGAAAAACCCCTTTGCTCAACAAGACATGCAATGGGCTGTTTCAGGAGTTCATGAATCATCTCTTTCTAGAGAAATCTTCATTCAAAGTCTCCTTGACCACTTTGGGGCAGTGATTCTAAGGGGATATTTTTATTCACGCATGGATTAGGCTAGCCGGCCCCTGGGCTTGCTTCTAAACCCAGTTCTGTGATTTTGTGATCTCATGTTCTGTCTTCACCACTAAATGTAAATCTTTCAGACCTTCAGATTTGAGGAGCTGACTCTGCTGGTGCGCAGGGAAACAGCAGCAGCAACAGGCTATTCTGTACAGAAAAATCCAAGACTCTTTCCTGTCCGTTTTACTTGGTCATGATTTGGACACGATTCCCTTCACTTTGATCGCTATTCCTTCTTAGAAGGCTAATCATCCTGACTGGATGAAAATAATAACAAAAGCTAACATAGAGAACTTCAGGGTATGTAAATCTCACTTTAGTCTGACAACAATTCTCTGAAGTACACACCACTATTCTTCTGTTATTTTTATTTTTTTAACAAATGAGAAAATTGAGGCCGAGGGAGTCAAATGACAAGTCAAAATTTGATTTCGTGGCTTCCTGCCTCTCGGCCCCTCGTTCCATCCAGTACAAGAAGTAGTTACCTTTGGACTGGAATACCACCCCACTCCTAATCATCTACATGTTGTCAGTCAGAGGTCATCGTGTGTAAGGTACTGCTGCCTTCTTATGTGCTGATATGTTGCTTGTGACAGCTGCTGCTATTTCTCTAGAAGACCGGTGTCTAACTCAGACAGAAACAGAATCCCTATGGGCCGGATGTTGACTTAGAAAACTTTAAATTAGCATCATCTGTGTTTTGTTGTATTTTTGTTTATTTTGTTAAATATTTTAATCTGGTTGGGACAGTAGGTAGTGTTGTGGTCCTTGGATTCTGTGGTTGACACCTCTGTGCGAGACTATGTCCAAAATTACTCATTTCAGTACATCTAAATACTGATCCTTTTTTTTTTTTTTGGTCTCTTTTTGGAGGGTGGAGGGCAGGGCAATTGGGGGTAAGTGACTTACCAAGGTCACACAGCTAGTAAGTGTTAAGTGCCTGAGGCAGGATTGAACTCAGGTCCTCCTGACTCCAGGGCCCGTGCTCTATTCACTGTGCCACCTAGCCCCAGCAACAATGATACTTTTATTCTCTCTTTTCCTTTCCCTGCAGACTCCCCCCTTCTTTATATTGAGGCAGAATTTTGTGGCAGGAATTCCTGCAGTTAGAGTTAGGAGACACCTGGGTCTGAATTCTGGCTCTGATCCCTATAATCTGTAGCAATCAATCACTTATTAAGATTATAGTTGCCCTGGATTCCCCATCCCTGCACCCCAGCCCCAACCCCAATGCACTCTACTTCAGGCATGGTAGCTAACGGGAAACAAAACCAGCTCTTCCACACCTCAGATGAGCAGCACCAGGCCAAATCTGATTTTATGGCTTCTCTCCTTGCTTGTTCCTCATTGGGCTTTGCTGTGTGGTGATACTTGAGAAAGGAAGCCACAAACCACCATGCGCACATTCTCGCTCACCATAGTAGTGATACCAGGAAAGGCGCTCTATGCATCCTGCCCATTTGCTCCCATACTTTCACAGCTCCATCCTCAAAAGACAAGTAAAACAAAGCTCGCCCTAATTACCGGATACCCACACAAACTCAGATGCTGCCTGACTGTCCAATGCTCTCATTTTCAGATGAGGAAACTGAGGGAGGTGAAGGAACTTGTCCCAGAGTCACACATCTGGTAAGTGTCTGAAGCAAGATCTGATATCAAGTGTTTTTTATCTACTGTGCTGCCTAGCTGACAAAGGGACAGTCTGGGCCTGGAGTCAGGAAGACTCATGTTCTTGAGTTCAAACCTGGCTGAAGACTGTGTGACCCTGGACAAATCACTTCACCCTGTTTACCTCAGTTTCCACATCTGTAAAATGAACTGAAGAAGGAAATGGCAAACCTCTCCAGTATCGTGGCCAAGAAAACCCTAAATGGGGTCACAGAGAATCAATCCATCATGACTAAACAACAACAACTAGCTGGCAAAACGGAGTTTCTTGAATTACAGTTCAGAACCCCATTGGCTGTGAATGACACCGGCAAGTCCAAGCACAGCTGCCTCAGTGGTGGGCTCAGCCAACCTCCAAGGTATCCCTTCATTTGAAGAAACTCCGTGTGCATATGTGTGCAGGTACTTCTCATTACTTTTTTGGTTTTTGTTGTATATTTGTGCATGGTTCAGAGTGCTTAGAATAGGGAAGAAACAGCTGGGACATCAGACCAGTAGACATGAAGCAATTAATAGACATTACAAGATGGCAGATGAGAAATATTGTGTAAGGTCAGAGAAGCAGAGAGACTTCTGTAAGTAAAGGTATAAAGAATCAGAGAACCATGCAATTCCTGGGCCTTCATCTAGGCCCACCCACACCTGGGCAGAAACTCCCCTGATACAAAGCCTGATGAGAGCTCATCCGTCAATCAGATCTCATCCTGATGAGAGATCATCAGTCAATAAAAAAGCATTTATTAAGCACCTACGGCATACCAGGCACTGTGCCGAGGGAAGGACAATCCACCCCCTCTCAAGGCAGCTCATTTCACTTCTGGATTCCTTATAATCTCCTGCCCTCGAGTTGAAATGTAGCTTCTCTCCATCGCTGCTCACTGTGTTCCCTAGATATAAGCAAAGCAAATAGAATCCTTCTTCCGCTTGCCAGCTCTTCAAACCCTTGCAATTGGCTCTTATTCCCTTCCCCCTCACCTAACTTTGTCTTCTCCAGGTTAGACACTCCCAAGGTACGCCTCACTGTCCTGCCCCGCCTCTTCTACCATGTTCCATCTCGCCAGGGGTCTCTTTAAAACTTAGCACCTCTAAGGGATCAGAGGACTCTAGATGTGGCCTAACCCCAGCAGAGTACAATGTGCTTCTCTTCCCTCATTTTGGATCCTACACTGTTCTTAATTCAGTTTAAAATTGCTTGCCCAAGTGTCAGAGACAGGTTGGACCAAATGCCTCAATGTCCTTATGCCCATAATAAACCATCCTATTTTTCTGTCATTCTATTCTATTATTATATTATATCATGTCATATCATATCATAACATATTATTGTATTGTATTATATAATATACTATCATATGTTATAATATTCTATTATAAAATACTTAGTAGTATTTTGTTTTTTCCAATTACATGTAAAGATAGCTTTCAACATTCACTTTTATAAGATTTTTAGTTCTACATTTTTCTTCTTCTCTCCCTCCCCTGCCCAAGATAGCAAGCAGTCTGATATAGGTTATACATGTACAATCATATCAAACATATTTCCACATTAATCATGTTTTGAAAGAAGAATAGAAGCAAAAGGGAAAAACCATGAGAAAGAAAAAAGAAAGTACAAAGTCTACTTCGATCTGCATTCAGACTCCATAGTTCTTTCTCTGGAGGTAGACAGCATTTTCCATCATGAGCCTTTGGGAATTGTCTTGGATCATCACATTGCTGATAAGAGTTAAGTCTGTCATAGTTGATCATGGCACACGATAGCTGTTACTGTGTACAGTGATAAACCTCGTTAAAAGCAGTGGGATAGAATGAAAAAAAAAAACAAGCAAAAAACCACCACTGCATGTGGATTCAGACAACCAAAGTTTAAATCTAGACTTGGACCCTCACTATCCATATAGCTATGATTGGATCACTTAAACAGTTAGTGTCCTCAGCTGTAAAATGGCCATAACAATGTGTCACAGCTGCCCGTGACACCTAACTGTTGTGAGGGAAAGATTTTGAAAACCCTAAAACTTCATAGAAACATGAGCTCTGATAGTTGGGCCTATCTTCACTCCCTATTATTTCCAAATCAGAACCCAGAAGAGGCCTGGACATTCTGGGAAAGGGCCTGGGCATCCTGGGAAAGGGTCTGGACATTCTGGGAAAGGGCCTGGGCATCCTGGGAAAGGGCCTGGGCATCCTGGGAAAGGCCTGGACATTCTGGGAAAGGGCCTAGACATTGTGGGAAGAGGCCTGGATAGGGCAGTTCTATAGCTCCTGCCCCTGCCTTTCGCCAGGTATAGGTAGGGTGGCACAGTGAAAAGAGACCTTAGCTTGTAGTTACAGCTGCAAATCCAGGCTGTCACTCACCTCCTTTGTGATCCTGAGCATGTCCCATAACTTCTATAAGTTTCTGGTCTTCATCTGTGCTGTCCTTTTTAGCTTTAGATTTATGATGCTATGACCAGCATATGCTAGGACTCCCCATCTTCCACCCCCAAGCCATCTCCCATCCCTTAGTCAGGGATAAGGACCAGATAGTAGGTCTTCACCTTTTCTCTCTTTTTGCATCCCAATCTGATGAAGCCTGTGGATTCCTTCTCAGAGCAATGTTTTTAAAGACAAAAAATAAATACAATGGCAAAGGAAACCAGATATGCTGAAACAAAATTATCCAAAAAAGCCATTTTTGGATAAAATTTTGGGACCCCTTGCTGTAGGAGATAAAACAATCAAAAAACATCTATTAAAGCACCTACTCTGTGTCGGGCACAGTGCTAAGTGCTGAATTCTTTCTCTGATTGAAGTGTTAATGTAAGTTTGACTAGAGTGGAAAAAGACAAAAGACCCCGCTGTAATTGAATTGCTTTCTTGGAATCCCAGCAAATTGCTAACCCCTTCTTTGTTCCCCCTTCCTGGGTATGCATCATTCAGGTTCATTAGTGTCCAAGGAAGTAGGAAATCTAAATCTATTCTACGATTTTTTTTCTGACAATTTCTTTTAGGAGCCAGTTTTATCTGTCCACCCGTGTTTATTTTGTCATCTATCAAGGTCAGATCATGAAATAAAAGGTGACCATTTCAGTATTGGTGGTGTTCCCAGCATGCGCTAAGGCTTGTCACTGTCCTTACACATTAGCTAATAGGAATTACTTAATGGACGCAGAGACCAGCTCAGCAAAAATCAATAGCTCTGCTGATCTCTTCCTCTGCCTCCTCCCTTTTTTCCTTCCTCCCTCCCTCCCCAACTCAGAATCCAGGATGATAGAATTTCAGCACTGGCAGGGTACTCAGCAGCTATCTAGTCCAATCCTGACCCAGCCTCCCCCCCCAAAAAATCCTCTTAGTAACATATTTGACAAACGGAGGCCCAGAGATGTTAAGTGATTTATTTCCCAAGTTCACATAGATCCTAAGTGACAGAGACAGCTTTCAGCCTTAAGCTTGGAGAACCCCAGGAATGGAAAACCGCTCCACTTTGGGGTTTGTTTTCTTTACCCCAAACTGTAATTTGTCCCTCACTTCCTAATTAAGGATGACAAGTTAAAAATCTCTTCCAAATGACAACTGTAGCTACAAACTCCTTGAAGTGTAATCCTCCGCCTGTGCAGCTCTCAGGATCATGGAATCACAAATCTAGAGTGGACCTTGGAGGCCATATAGGCTGTCCCTTTAACAGAGGAAGCTGTGACTGAGGGGGGTTGACCAACTGGGACAAGGTCATCTAGATAGTAGGTATCAGAGGCAGACTCAGCCTAGCATAGCATAGCTCCCTTCTCTTTTTCCCAATCCCCTTTTGCCTAAGAGGCAGAGAGATGTTTTAAATTTCTGGGATGCCAAAAAAAAAAAAAAAGAAAGAAAGAGAAGAAAAAAGCCTTTTGTCAAGGCTGAAGAGGGGTGCCTTCTTACTGTTTGATGTCTTTGGTCTTCCTTTCTGAAATGGACAGGGAAAGGTGGCCACCGCTTATGTCTCCAAATATGCAGAGAGGAAAGGCAAGCCAGAAACTCCACTAGAGACTAGCAGTAGCCAAGTCAGCTGGGAGTAGCCCCTAAGGAAATCCAAGTTCAGCATGAAGATGATGAGTCCAGAAAACATGTGGACCAGGTGAATGAAAAGGGAAACAAGCAAGGGAAGAGCAAAATCTGAAACATAGACTCCAGCGTTCATTGAAGGCTCCATCCCTGGGACTAAAGAGTATGTGTTACTCTAGAGATGCTGCAAGGGTGCTTTCAGCACATTGGTCCTGAGTTTGGAGAAAGATCTTGCAGTCTTTGTGGGGTGAAAGAATGAATGCTGTATTCATTGAGACATGTGTATTGGTATCATTCCATTACCTTACTCTCAAATTCTTTCAGGATTAAATGTTTCACTTTTTTTTCACTGTTTTTAAAATTGTATTTTTTTTTAATTATTTCTATGATGGGTATACCAGTTCAGTGAGTAAATGAATATCAAGACTTGAGTACTCCATGTAAACTCCTAGTATTCAACCATTACTGATTCATTCCTTTAGGTCAACCAATTGCCAAATTAGTTATCAAATGTTCAAGGTGTTTTAATTTGGATTATCATCACCATCACCATTATCATCATCTTCACTATTGTGATCACTGTCCAGGTTAATTATCTCTAGTTTCCTCCGTCAACACTCATATTCTATGTTCTCCTCTTGCTACTCTGGTCATCTGGACATTTGGCAGTTTGTCAATGTTCTTTGTCAAATAGGAGTCTTTAATCACAAGGCTTTTGCTTTTGAAACTTCCGTCTAAAGGCAGAGAAAGGACAGGAAAGCAAGCAATAGAGCTGCTGTGAGGTGAACATAATTTGGGTGCATAATTTGGGCTCAGGAAATCATGAAAGGAGAAGATTGTGTTTTCCCTAGACTTTTTTTGTATTGAGTTTAGATTAGAATGACCAAGCTATCAGCTAATCTGTCTGGGTCTGTCCTGATACCTTGTTCTGCATCCCTTCCTGTCCCCTCTGGGATCTTATCAGGGTGAATTAATAATAGTAGTCTAGCCTGGCTATGTCTTGTATTGAGTCTTGAGTACAATCTGAGCTGTTAATCTTAATGTCCCATGCCCTCTTTAGAGACAGCCTGCCTTCATGTTTCTTTGGGTCAGCTGAACTCACACAGAGCACTCTGCATAATTAAATCCTGGGCTGAAGACTAAAAAGTCCCAGGAGGCCTCTCATCTCTGAGATTGCTTCTTTAGATTAAATCCTTTCTAACTTAAAAGGTGCTGAACATCTTCAGTGGTCCTCCCCTGCCTAGCTGTGGACTCTGGGCAAATCCGTTAACTTTCTGAAATGTTAGCTTTGTAAGATGAGGAGAATGATATCTTTGGTGCCTCCTTCACATGACTGTTATTAGGCTCCAGTGAAATAATGGATAGAAATAAAGTGCTTTGCAAACTTTAGAGCCCTATATAAATGTCCATCACTATTGTTAGAATTCTCAACATCTCCTTCCTATTATCTTTATGTTTGATGGGGCTCAGATAGAAATTGTCCTGGGACAAGCTGGTAACTTTCCATTATACTTTTGTGTTTCATGTCTGGCAAAGTCATGCAAGTGGATGGAATAATTGATGTTCATCATTGAATGAAAGAATAGGTGTGCAGATTCATCTTCTGTAAAGTCAACAGGAGCATTTTCAGGACAACGTCAAGAACAAATAGGAATGTGGGGATGATAGCCCCTTATTTCTACAATTACATGCTTGTAATTTTTTCTACTGGGTCTCTGTAGTCTTAGGACTTTTCTTAACATGTAGTGTAAAGGCTATGAGGGCTTGAAGGTATGCTTATGTCTATTAAAATATGATTCTTAAGTTTACATGAACTAATATTGTATACAGGTGATTGTAAGCAATTATTTTATCTGTGATTAATAGACTTTTGGTGAATTTTGCTTGTCAAATTCTCAAAGATATTTGGAGATTCTTATTTGTAGGACCGAGATTTGTCCCATATTCATTGAAGAATAGCATGCCTGCATTATATAATGGTCTACTTGATAAACATCTCTTTAAGCATTCAATGGATCCAATTTTTTTTTGCCACCTACAGTGATATATGTTGTACAGTTTCTATCATTGAAATTATTCATGGAGCAGTGAGTCTGAGCTTCTTAAGAAAGATCTTTCTATAATTTCTGGCAGCAGTGATCTTTTGATTATTTGTTTCAATTTATTTATTTATTTTAGTTTTCAGCATTCATTTCCACAAGATTGTGAGTTCCAAATTTTCTCCCCATCTCCCCCATCCCCTCACCCCATGACAGCAAGCATTCTGATTACCCCTTCCAACAATCTGCCCTCCCTTCTATCACCCCCACCCCCTTCCCTTATATTTTACTATAGGGTAAACTAGATTTCTATACCCCATTGCCTGTGTATCTTCTTTCCCAGTTAGCAACAGAGATCTTATCCCATGCTGCTATCACGAAATCTCTCCTTTCTCTAAGAAAATTCATTTATCTCTGCCATTTTTCTAATGCTTCTCTGCTGATATATTGTTGGTTGAATTAAAATAGATACTAGCCATTGAGAGACGCTTTTATGGACACTCTTGGATCTTTGCTGTTTCACAGACTTTGGGTGGTAAACATACTATTTCTGTTATATTTGTTATGTCTAGTGACACATACCTATTTTCTGCATTTGCTGTAGCTTCTTAAAGTGTGTCTGTTTGCCCAGGAAACCTGTCTGTAAAGTTTTAAGCTGTTTGTTTTGTGGTCTGACACCTCTCAGTTATTGATCCTTTTTGATGAGAAAGCATCTATCTTCCTAAAGCTGGTTTAGAGTAGTAGAACCTGACTTTTGCTAATATCCGCTGAGTTTGTCTTCAGCTATTTCAAAAATCTGTCATCTTATTTACTACTCCAAATGCATATATTGATATGAAGAGGGGCTTTATCCCTCTGAAAGTGTTCTATTCCTGGAACGTTGACTTCGAGATGCCAATAAGTCTCTTGACATACAGAGGTATTACTTTCTCCTTGATAACTTTGTGCTCGTATGTGCCTTACATAGAGAACACCAGGGAATCTCCTTCTACTCTTAATTTCCTATTGGGCCTCTTGTTCTCAGCCAAAGCCTTCAGTTTCTTTTTGTTTTCTTAATGTACACTGAGAGTTTTATTCTTAGTGAGTCTAAATAATCAGTCAAAAAAAATTCATTAAACCATTTCTCCACACCGGACACTGTTATAGGCACTGAAGATATAATAATAAACATACAACAATATTTTCAAGGGTTTTATGTTCTGTGAGGAAAGATGACATATGTATGTGTGTAGGGGGGGTATATAATACATATGTATGTGTACATGTATATAACACACACACACATATATATGTGTGTATATATATATATATATATATATGTATGAATATCTTGAAAACAAATACAAGAGTTTGGAGAATCATTGTATATGTTATTTTCCTAGTACTGATTACTTCATTTTGTATCTGTTCATGCAAGTCTTCCCATGCTTCTCTAACATTTTCATGCTTTCTTAGAGATCAGTAATATCCCATTCCATTCAGGTACCACAGTGTGCCTAGCCATCCAAAAATTGATAACCATCTCTTTTGTTCCCACTTATTTTCTATTATAAGAAGTGCTGCTATGAATATTTAGTGTATATGAGACCATTCTGTCTTTAATATATTTAGGGTACATGCTTAGCACTGGGATCACTGAGTCAAACTATGGACATTTTAATCATCTTTTTCTTTAGCATAACTACAAAATGCTTTTTACAATAGTTGGACCAGTTTTTACTTCCACCAGCAGCATATTAGCATACCTGTTTTTCACAATTGAAAATATACATATTGAAATAAATATAGTTGATTTAACAGAAGCATTTTTTTTAATTTGTGGGGATCCTGGACCCATTGGGTAGTCTAATAAAATCTTTGGACTCCTTCTCAGAATTATATTTTTAATGCATAGCATTACAAGGAAAACCAATCTGAGGTGGCTAGGTGGCTCATTGACTAAAGAGCTGGCCCTGGAGTCAGGAGGACCTGAGTTCAGATCTGGCCTCAGACACTTAACACAAAAAAACTAGCCCTGTAACCTTGGGCAAGTTACTTAACCCCAATTGCCCTCCAAAAGGCAAGAAAACAAAAAGCTCAGGTATACCAGGTTAAAAATCCCTGATCTAGATACAGATGAATGTTGCTTAGAACACATTATATGGAACCCAAGTAGAGCTGAGGAAGTCAGATCACCATAGGCTAAAGGCATCTTCATAATTATAAAAACCATGGCTAATATTTACATAACACTTTAAGGTTTATGAAGCATGAAACAAAGTCATATCAAGTTACCTTGTACAGACTGGGAAAAAGCCAGAGAGGCTGATGTGCCAGGCATTGTGATAAGTACAATTCTTATTTAATCTGATCCTCACAACCACTCTGGGAGGTAGGTTCTGTTATCCCCATTTTACAGATGAGGAAACTAAGGCAGATAGAGGTTAAGTGACTTACAGCTGTTAAGTGTCTGATGCTGGTTTTGAACTCAGATCTTCTAACTTTAGAGTAGAAGAGAAAGGGCATCTCAAGGACATAGGCTCCTAAATTAAGAACTGTAAAGGACCCCAGAGGTCATGTTGTCCAAGCCCTCATTTTATAGGATTTTGAAGACAAAGAAACTATGACATAGATGAAGGAAGGAACAAATGTGCCATGCAGCAAGGTCTAGGTAGAACTGTGCCTGGGGCTCCTGGCTCCATTGTGCTTTCTCTTCACTAATCTCTGTGGCCACAGGGGAAGTAGAAGCTGACACATTACTTGCCTGTATTACCATGCTGTATTGCCCAGGACTGAGCATCCCTGTCTGACAGAACAATAACCCAGTTCCCATTTTTCAGCATTCCTGGGCATTAGGCAGTGCACATAACATCCCCATTTACCAGAGTGATTTGTTCCCAGTCAAACAGCTAGCAGGTGGAGGAGTCTGGATTTGAATGCAGGTCTCTGACCTCTCAGTCTAGCACTCTGAATACACCAGGCTTCTGGCGTCCTCATGGTTCCAGATGCCCCCCTGCTTCTCCCTTTTTTCCTCAGGGGTTAGCTATGGATTGCATTGATTTTTGCTATTGCCTCCTCAGTGACCATAGAACATCCAAGCTGTCCACTAGCTGAGCAAAGATGCTTCTTTACAAAATCCTGAGAATTCCCAGCTGAGTTAGAATGCCCCTTTTGGCAGATTCCTCAATGGAAGAACAGTAGAAGGAAGTGGATTTGCTTTTGCTTTTCCTTTCCCTGGGAATGTTCTCTCCTGCTCACATGGAGCATTTTCAGGGACATTAACTTACCCATGTTTCTTGTTTTTACAGATAGAGCATGTGGTCCAGGGACATGCTGCCTACCCTGAATTGCAAGCAAAGGCTTCAGCCAGGTGACTACCCTTATCCTTCTTCCCCCATAGCCTTTGTTGAGAATAAAGCATTTTTCATTTACTTTGTTAAAGCTGAACCTTCTAATACTCCCAATATTCTGGACTTGGAACTCCATTAAATGTGTTTGTATCCTGCCTCTCAAAGTCATTACCTGGGTGGCCTTGAACAAGCTGTTACACCATGCTTGGCCTTAGTTTACTCACTAACAAAATTAGGGCACTAGATGGGTTTAACTGCCTGATCACTTCTGAGTTTGGTGATCCTATCAGGCTTCATCACTAGGCGAGAAACAAGACGGGTTATTTCCATTTTTTAGATGCACAAACTGAGCCTTAGGAAGGACTTAGTGGAGACAAGACCCTGCCCCAAGATTTGTGACTGTCTGTTCATTGGTCTTTCCCCTGTCTCACAGTGACTTTCATCTGCACCTGACTGAGTTATAGGGTAAGTTTTTCATATGATGATAGGTGAGGCCAGGGCTTCATGGCAAACCCTTGAATAGAGCTGTTAGATGAGCCTGAGAGAGCTCTCTTAAGGTAGCCTATGAGAGAGCAGAGCAAAATGTCAGAGCAGGAAGGGACCTTGGATGCTATCCAGTCCAAGCCTATCTTTGACAGATAATTAAACCAAGGCTCAGACAATTATTGTTTTAGTGGACTAGGAACCCAATTTGATTTAATATTGAATCATACCAAGCATGTAAGATTGTGGCTACATTAAGAGAGATAATAACCTGAAGTTTGGAGATATGAAGCCCACGGTCCTCTAACTTTGGGAGTAGTGTGGTTAGTTCTGGGAACCCATTTTTAAACCACATTAATCAATAATCAATCACTAAACATTCATTAAGTGCCTACTATGTGCTGGATATCATGCTAAACAGCTGAAATACAAAAAGGGGCAAAATACAGTCCCTGTGTTCAAGGAAATTACAATATAATGGAATATTTTTTTATTGATATCTTTTTTTACATCTATATTCCCCAATATTTCCCCTTCCCATAAACAAGTCCTTATTACAAAAAAAAAATAAAAAGAAAGTAAAAAGGTTCAGCAAAACTAACCAATATAATAAAAAAGTCTGATAACATCTTCTCAGTATATAGGCTTCAACCTCTGCGCATTTTATGGACACTGACAAGCTATGGAAGGTCCAAAGGACAGTGCAAGGCCATGACAATGCTGATGGGATGAGCAGGTGAAGGATCCAGGAACATTTGGCTAAAGAAGAGAAGACTTAAGTGGGCTGTGATAGCTGCCCTCAAGTGTCTAAAAAGCTATGGGGGTGGGAAGGGGAGAAAGCAGCTAAACTTATTCTGCTCCCCCTCCCCACCTGGGGGTCTGGGAGGAGTTAGAAGCCTGAAGAATTTGATGTCATCTACTCCCAATTCTGTCATTTTACAAATGAGGAAACTGAGGCCCATGGAGTTTAAGAGATTTGACCTAGGCCACAGAACTAGCAAGGTGCAGGGCACAGCTGATCAGATCGGTTCACTGGCTAGTTGTTGCACAAAGACAGCTTGGAAAGAGGTACTGTGGAGTCAGAGGACCTGGGTTCAAATTCTCTTCTGGCACTTAGCACCCATGGAACTAAAAGTCACCTAATCTCCCTAGGCTTCAGTTTTATCCTCTTCAAAGTGAGGGAGTTGGACTCCCACCTCCCGTCTGGCTCTGCATCTATGATCTTATTCCAAGAAAAACATCTCCTCATGATTAGAGCTGTTTAAAAGTGGAATGAGCTGCCTCAAGAGGTGGTGAGTTCTTCCATATCTGGGTGATACAAAGTGATACCACCCCAGTTTGCAAAAATGTCAATGTCAACCCTACCAGTCAACCATTTCTGGCTCATTCCTTTAGGTCCATCAGTCACCTAGAATTTATCAAGCAACTACTGCGTACCAGTCACTGCCCAGCCCTATAAGACATAAAGGAATTGGGGTTTAAAGGTTCTTCTTTGAAAATGTGAATATCCTGGGGAAGGTTGACATCTTAATCTCCAATCAGCTGACACCTCAGTTATCTATTAATGCTTTAGCAGGAATTAGTAGGAAGGGGATACAGCAATTGATGAAAGACAGTGGGGTGAACAAGGAGGAGGAGAGGAGGCAGAGGAGGGCAGGGAGAATGGCACCCAGCTCTGCAAAGCCCATCCCCATGTCCAACATTTTCCTGGAGGAACCATGATTGCATCTTGATAAGCTGTGCAGAATATATCTCCGAGCAGTCTGGAAACTGTGTCATGGGAAGATAATGTAAAAACAAACTAACAAACAAAATCCTGGAATATCTCCCCTAGAGAAGATGTCTCTTAACTTCTCCTGACACCAGCTTCCCCATCTATGAAACAAGGATCATAACCATGACTGTGACGATCAAAAGTGATAACAAATACAGAACACTCGGATAATTTTAAAGTGCTATGGAAAGCGGAGTTCTTCATCCTCTCCCTCTTCCTCCTCCTCTTGTCTTTCTTCTTTGTGATCCTCATCTCCAAATCTGGGCAGAGCTGTCATAGAGGAGAGGTCACAGACTGGCCTTTGTGTGGTACGATTAGGACCATGGGGAGGGACTTACAGAGGCAGAGCCTGACTCAGGGTTTGGAGAAAAAGATTCTGGTAACTGGAGAGCTCTGAAAATGCACTGAGCTGTCTCATTATGTAATTAGTTCCCGATCACTACAATTATCCAAGTACAGTCTGTCCACTTGTCTGTCTGAAAGCTGCAAAGGGAATTCCTGCTTGAAATGAGTTGTACAAGATGCTACCATTATTGCTTCTACTACCACAACCACCACCATCACCACTACCACTACCACCACCACCACCACCACCACCACCACCACCACCACCACCGCCACTGCCACTACCACTACTACCACCACTGCCACTACCACCACTACCACTACCACCACCACCACCACCACCACCGCCGCCACTACCACTACTACTACTACCAGAAATAACAATGGCAACAACAATGATAAGATAAAATAGAAGGAAGAGAAGAAGAGGAAGATGATGAAAACTCAAATTTACATAGTATTTTAAGGTTCTCAAAGTGTTCTGTGTTTATCTCATTTGATCCTCACAGCAACCTTTGAGGTAGGTGTAGTTATTACCTTTATTTTATAGATGGGGAAGCTGAGACTGAGAGAAGTCAAGTGACTTGCCCAGGGTCACACAGCTAGTAAGCTTTAAGGCAGGATATGAATTGAGATGATTGACTCTCTCTCCACCATACTCCTAAACTCCCAAGAGAACCTCTTAATTCTATGAAGCTTTTCTTTTTCTTTTTTTTTAATTCTGAGAAAGGGAGCAAGCACAGCAAAGCTCCAGTCATTATAAATGCTCTTTCCTTGCTCTCAGGGTGGTCTCATTAAAGGCCCAAAAGGCCAAAGTTGGGTCCATTGATTGCTGACACTTTGAAGCATGGCCTGCTGGTGGTCACAGAAAGCTTTCAAACTGAGGCTGGATGACCGTATGTCAGTGGGTCACATTGCTTTGTCAATTCTGTTTCCTCTGGTATTTTCTTCTTTACTATCCCTGTGAAATGTCAGCCCTAGGTGCTGTAGTAGATAACACATTGGACTTGGAGTGAGGAAGCCCTGAGTTCAAGTCTGGCTTCAGACGCTTACTAGCTGTATGACCCTGGGCAAGTCACTTAACCCTGTTTGTCTCAGTTTCCCCATCTGTAAAATGAGGACAATAACAATCCTCCTCCCAGGGTTATTGTGAAGATCAAATGTAAAGCACTTAGCACAGTGTCTGGCATATAACAAGTGCTATATAAATTGTACTTATTATCTGTAAAATGAGCTGGAGAAGGAAATGGCAAATCACTCCGTATCTCTACCAAGAAAACCCCAAACTAGGCAGTACAGTGAGTAGAGCTCTGACCCTGGAGTCAGGAGGACAAGAGTTAAAATCTGGCCTCAGACACTTGACACACTTACTAGCTGTGTGACCTTGGGCAAGTCACTTAACTCCAATTGCCTTGCCTTGCCCCCTCAAAAAAACCCAAAAAACAAGAAAACCCCAAATGGAGTCACAAAGAGTCAGATACTACTGAAAAATAGCTGAATAACAACAAAACATACATAGTCGTGGACATATTGTCTTCCCGCTTTAAAATGTAAGTTCCATGAGGGTAGGACTTATCTGCCTTTTGTTGTGTTCCCTGCACTTAGCACAGTGCACAATACAGAGTAAGCACTTCAATGCTTATTGACTGACTGCTGAGGACAAGTTGGACCTGATGGCCTTTAGGAGGGACAATAAACCTCTGCCCAGTTGAAAAATGCCCTAAAAATAAAACTGAACAGAAGCCTTTGTTTCAATGTTCCTTTATAACAGATTCCCTTCCTCTTCTAGCTAAGAGACATCTCCCTCTCATTCTTTAGCCTTATAATGATTTCTGTTGTTTTTGCCTTTTAATCCACTTTCTGACTTTTTATTTGCTGACCTGATTTGACTTGCTGTACATCATCTCTTGGTGCCACTGCTGTTGGATCCAGGACTTTCTGCCTTTCTTGGGTCAGCTAGATTGGCATCTTCCTTTATAGCCTTCTTCTCCCTGACATCATTCTTCTTTTCTTTCTGCTTTTCTTGGGTCAGCTATGTTGGCATCTTCCTTTATATTCTTCTTCTCCCTGGCATCATTCTTCTTTTCTTTCTGCCTTTCTTGGGTCAGCTAGGTTGATATCTTCTTTTATATTCTTCTCCCTGGCATCATTTTTCTTTTCTTTCTGCTCACTTTATCACTTTATGAAAGATTAAGCTTTCCTGGTTTCTTCTGTTCCTTAAACTTCCCTCCCCTATGTTCTAGTCCAGGGGTTTCTTAAACTGTTTCCACTCATGACACCTTCAGAACTTCTTAAACTGTGGGTTGTGAGGGGTCATGACCCACAGTTTAAGAAGTGCTGAAGGCTACCATTTCTTCTGCTTCTAGTCCATTCTACTTTGGGACAGCTCTAGAACCATAGACTTAGAACTGGAAGGGGCCTTAGAGGAAATAAAGACCTACCCCTTCATTTTACACATAAGGAAGCTGAGATTCAGGGTGGTCACATGACTTAGTCAAGGCCACTGACTCATCTAGTAAGTATCTGAGGCTGGAGCTGAACTCAGATCTTTCTGATTCGCACTCGACCACTCTATTCTGTACTCTGTACTGCCTCTAATCATGAGGAAGTTGGTTGCCTTGGATGCTAAATTTCTTGAAATGGGCTGCAGGTTCACAGGTCCAGCCTATCAGATATATTTCAAGTTTCTCCAACAGGAAGCCATCACTATGGCTTGTGAGACTAAGGTCAAGGGGATGGTAGAAAGTCCAAGGGAGGCACTGAAGAGTTGGGGTCAAAACATTGGCCTTGGTTCTGAGGTCTGTTAATTAAGGTTGTCATTACCTACCACACACCTGACACCAAGCTAAAGGTGTTGCAAACCTTGCTACATACAAGCCTTCTGACATTCAGTTCAACATTCTTTGCCTTGCAAATCCTCACCTCTCTATATAATCTACAAGAAAACCATAGTTTCATGTATAATCTGCTATTTTTATTCTACAGCATATATGGAAAGGCTTGTTTTATGTGGTATTTGTTAAGTGCAAAAAGGTCAGAAAAGTAAAAACAATAGTGGGTGATAATATAGAATTCTGGCAGGGTCTTCACTTCCTGACATCTTGTTATTGAAGGGCAAAGGGCCCAGGTGAGAGGAATGGATCTCATCTTTACTCTATCTTTACTAGGTGCTAGACTCAGTGCTAAGGGTAAACAAAGCAAAATAAGAATTGGTTCCTAGCCTCAAAAAGCTTATGGTTTAGTTGTGGAAATGGGATCTTGATATGGTTTTGGTTTTGGGTCCCTAGTACCTGCCACTGGACCTAGAACATAGATTGATGGATGGATGGATAGATAGAAATATAGATAGATAGACAGGCAGACAGACAGACAGACAGACAGACAGACAGACAGACAGACAGACAG
>NW_027185852.1:16285137-16285548 GCF_028583685.1 Petaurus breviceps papuanus | reverse complement strand
AGATAGATAGATAGATAGATAGATAGATAGATAGATAGATAGATAGATAGAATTACACAACATGCTGGGTTAACAGAATAAAACAAGACAATTCCCTCCCTCAAGAAGCCTATATCTAAAGGGAAGATAGTGCATAAGCCAGAACTAGAAAGAAGGTTGTCATGAAGGCTATGGAATGGAGTATAGATGTCAATAAGTGCCAGACCTGGTACTTGAACTGAGGCCACTTGATTCCATGTCTAAAAATCTTCCCAAAGTAGAACATCTCTGTCTAATTGTTTGTTAGGATAAATGAAAATGAGATTCTGAAACCATCAGGGTCTTCTCTCTTTTTTTTTTTTTTTTTTTTTTTTTTGGGCAGTTTTGGGGTTTGAGTGTGTGTGTGTGTGTGTGTGTGTGTGTGTGTGTGTG
>NW_027185852.1:16271467-16285037 GCF_028583685.1 Petaurus breviceps papuanus | reverse complement strand
TGTGTGTGTGTGTGTGTGTGTGTGTGTGTGTTAAGTGTCTGAGGCCAGAACCGAACTCAGGTCCTCCCAACTCTGGGGCCGGTGCTTTACTCACTGCACTACCTAGCCACCCCACCATCAGTGTCTTCTCAAGAAGACCATCAGCTTCCAGTTGTTAGGATACAGTATTCCTTCCTTCCTTCCTTCCTTCCTTCCTTCCTTCCTTCCTTCCTTCCTTCCTTCCTTCCTTCCTTCCTTCCTTCCTTCCTTCCGCAAAACATTGTAGTGTCTCACGTATTTGGCAACATTGTTAGCGATGGAGGTGACTAAATTATTCAGATAGTTGAATCATAACCTTTTAAACACCAAAAGTCATAACATTTGACAATGTAATGTATCTACAAGGCATTATATACTTCCCTGCCTTAGTAAATCATATGCTGGCCCATTTTACTTTTCTTGGTAACAATGTTCCTAAGCGTATTACTAAGTTTTGTAGTAACACAGTAATGAAAGTGATAACTTACACTGGATAGAGTTCTTTAATGCTTAGAAAGCACCCTATAGGCTTTTCTTACTTTGAGGAGTTTCTCTAACCTGGTTCTTTCGTTCTCTGAGCCCTGTGGTATAACATCTGGTGTCTCTCTTGGTTGTAGTCAACTTCAAGTGACTTAGGGAAGTCCCTTCTACTTTCCATTCATCAATTTACTTGAATAATGGGGAAAAGAATGTTTAATAAAAAAGGAGCTTTTTCAAAGATTCAACCATAACTCTCCATGCTTTCTCTTTGCTTGTTTCCCTTCTGAGTGATTAAGAGGATCATAAGATCATACATTTAGTTCTTAGACCTCAAAGGCCATCAGGTCCAACCACCTTATTTTACAAATGAGGAAACTGAGGACCAGAGAAGTTAAGGGCCTTGCACACGGCCACATAGTAGAGTCAGGATTGCTTGTCTCCAGTCTCTAGCTCTAATTATTACTCCCTAGCTGGATCTATAAACATCTAGTGCCCTCTAGATGGGGGGTGGATGGTCACCATACAAAACACATTCGAAATTCTTCTAGTTCAGCACCAAGGAGGCATAATGCAAGGGCAGAATTATGTGAATAATGACATGAATTAGTTCCTTTAATGCCTTCCAAGTGCACTTCATTTTGAGTGATCGACTTAGATAGCACACATGGCTAGGTATAATTGAAAAAATATGGACTTGAATGGTTAGGTTCAAAGTATAAATATGCAGCTGCAAGGAGGTCAGAAGTCAAAGGGGTAACGCATATGTCAAGTTCCCTTAGGGATCTCATTAGTGCATGATTGACTATGGATGGGAAAGCTAAATGAATATCACTGTTTGGGTCTACAGTAAATGAGACAATGACCAATCAATAGTAATTAGGGCTAGATTCTGTTATTGACCCAGATGCTTGAAACCAAATGCCCTACTTTGAGATTCCTGAGGAGTCAGGATGAAAAGATTTATAAGTGTGCTATTTATGATAGGACAAGAGAAAAAAGAGAGAGGAAGGGGGGGAGAAAGAGAGGGGAGAGAGGAGAAAGGGAAGGAGGAAGAAAGGGAGAAAAAGAAAGGGAGAAAAGCAAGAATAGAGAAAGGGAAGGAGGAAGAGAGAAAGGGAGAGAGGGACAAAGGCAGAGAATGCAACAGAGAGAGAAGGAGAAAGACAGAGAGGGGGGGGAGGGGAAGGGTAGGAATAAAGGGAAGGAGGGAGAGAGAAAGGAAAGAAGAAAGGGGACAGGAAGGAAAATAAGCTAAAAAGAGAGAAAGGAATGCCTTGTCCTAGAAGCATTTATGACATTTTGAAATGAAAATGTATTAGACCTGTTCCAGATTCTTGATATCTGATTAGTTCTGAGGTTTTAGTTGTTTCTTGGCCAAAGGATAAAGGGAATGTACCCTAGACTGCCTGATTTGACCCTCTCCTATACAAATGCATGGCCACTTCAAATAGCACCGCCTGCCCCTTTTCCTTCTTCAGCTTTCCCACAATTGTGGACCATCAGAAATGGAAGGGTCTATAGGGCATCAAATGCCAGAGCCCAGCTTGTTAGGGCATAGACTATACAATGTCCGTGTTAGGAATGTATGTTAGAATGTGGAACAGCAGAGCTGGAAGGGACCTTCAAACACAGACTGTCTGTGCCAAGATCAAAGCGAGGACATGCCCTGGCAGGGGCTGAAGAGGGCTTAGAATAAAGGCTTTCTCACCTGATCAGTCTCCTAAACACTTGACTTGCCTTCAAGGCTCGGAGATCCATTGGCAGTAGCTTACTGGCTGTTTCCCACATTCGTGCTGCATCTCCCATCTCCACACCTTTGCACTGGCTGCCCCCATAGTGGAATGCTCACCCTCCTCACTTCTGCTTCCTAGCTTCTCTGCCTTCCTTCAGGACTCAGATTCAATCTCCCTCCTGCAGGAGGTCTCTTCTAGTGCCTCCCCTCCCCCAGACAATGCTTTCCCTCTGAGATGGCCTCCCATCTACACTATCTCAAGTATGTCCATTATTACTTCCTTGTTGCCTTCTCTATCAGAATTTGAGCTCCTTGAAGGCCATTATTTTTTTCTTTGTAGCTTAGCACATAGTCATTTTTTTGATATATGTTTGTTCCTCAATAGATTAAAAATGTTGGAGTGAGAGGGAAATCTTAGAACCCAAAATGTCAGAGCTGGACAGAGCCTTAGAACCAAGAATGGCAGAACTAGAAGGGCCCATAGAGATCACAGTATCAGAGTGGGATGGAATCTTAGGACAGAATATACTAGAGTAGAAGGGGTATTCAAAGCCATCTGGTCTAACTACCTTCTTTTATAGGCCAGGAAATGAGGCATAGAGACGGGATGTGTCCTCAGTATCACAGCTGACTGGCACTAAATCCTCATAGTTCTACTACTTGGGAATAAATTAAGCTTGGGAGTCTACACCAGTAATTTACAGCCATTGGCAACTTACAACATTCCCTGGTCATTTTGCAGTGTCCCCTGATTCATGTCACTTTTTTAAATGGAAGTAAATTAATATTAACCTTTGAGAGAAGCAGAGATAGCTAGGGAAGGGGACTTCAAAAAGGAAGTTATCATCACTTATTTCTGCTTCTAAAAATGTCAAAGCACATCAAATGACATCAGGTTTGCTATTTTCCCTGACCTGGAGGTACATCTGATTTCTTCCTTTAGTTTTGATTTCCCCTTATTGGCTTGTATATAGAAATTCCATACCCAGGCCACAGGAAGGGATGGAAAAGTAGCAAAAGAGGACGACATAGCATTAACAGGACCCCCACAACTTTTAAAATCAGAATTTTAGAGCATGTAAAGCTGTAAGGCATTCATATGATAATAGCACTAAAGCTGGAGGGTCCACAGAAGCCACCCTCCTTGTTTTACGGGTAAGAAACTTGAAGCCCCATGCTATCCAATTACTTGTCCAAGATCATCCAGTGGAAGAGGTAAAATTCAAACTCACATCCTCTGACTTTACAGCTAGTGTTTTTTTCTACTGTACCTTACTTTCCATCACCTTATTTTTAAAGAGGAAACTCACAACAAGAGAAGTTAGCTTGTGGCATAGCCTGGAAGCGTTGTCACAAAGGACAAGGGAAACTGAATCAGGAGGTCTATATCTGCCACTTATTCACTAGCTGACCATGGATGGGGTCTTGAATCTTTCTGGGCCTAAATTTCCCAATTACAGAAACTTCTCAGAGGTCATCTGGTCTAACCTGTATTCTATTATCCCCAAAAATAATGTGGGGGAAATAAGAGTGTGCTGGTTTTACAATGTTGTTCAGGAAAAATGTGCTTTGTGAAACCTTAAAACCCAAGATAAACTTGAGCTATAGAAATGAATCTATCCTACCAATCAACAAATACTTATAAAGTGTCAACAGAATTTTTAAATATAATCGGGACTATATTTCTAATCTATGGATGGCCAGAGCCAAATAAAGCAAACCAGAGACAAATGAGTCAGGACTCAATTAGGAGTTTAATTTCAGAGTGAGGAAAACAGGCTTGCAAGCAAAGTCCTCCTGAGATGGAGGGCTTTCTCACTTGTGGCAGGGGTAGGGTTTTTAAGCATGAAAATTACAAAAAGATGGAAACTAACATGGTCATTCTTAGGTCTTAAGGAAATAGTTTCCACAGCAGGCTCATGTGTGCAGGCATTTGGGGGACAATACAGCCATTCTTGGATCCTGTGAGAACAGGCTTCAACTTATTAGAATCATTGAGTCTTCTTACTAGCTGTGTGACCTTGGGCAAGTCACAACTCCAATTGTGACTCCAAAAAAGCAAAAAAAAAAAAAAAAAAAGAAGAATCATTGAGTCTTGTGACTGCCTCAGATCTTAAGGGTTGTTAAGCCTTGTGATCATTCAGTGGAGTACAGAACCAGAGTCAGTATGGCAGGAACAGGAGTGGAGTGCCCAGTTTGGTTTACAAGCGCAGGGATTGTGTAGAGATGTGACTGATGACTTTATGCTGCAGAGTATTGGCTGCAGTTTCAGTTCTCCAGTTAGAATCCCCTGGGAAACAGAGAATCATAACTCCCAGTTCTGGGGTTTTGCTGTGGCTGAGAGGGTGAATGCAAAGGACTGTTGTTATGCCAAGCCCAGGGCACAGTCTGCTTGCTGGGCCTTAGTTCTGAAAAAACAGGTGTCGCCTAATATCTTGACATAAACAATGACTGTGTGCCAAGCCTTGTGCTAAGCTAGAAAAAAAGCTTTAAAAAGAAGCCTACACGGTCAAAGATGGAGAGGGGCATAGAGCTCACACATCCCATTTTACAGATGAGATCATTGGGGTTCAGATAAATGAAGTGATTTTTCCAGAGACACATAACTCTGGCCAGTTCAAAGTTAGCTTCTGATTTCCAAGTCAGTGCATTAGACCTCTTTGCAACGTTCAATGAAGAGTGGGGGTTGGTGGGATGGGGGTGGGGAGGGGCAATGAAAAAGGATCTTGTCCCCTAAGACCTGGTTGGAGGGACTGGGGACGTTTTCCCTGGAAAAGAAGACCTTGGGTAAATGTGAAATGAGTAGCAGTGAGATAGCACATTGGGGTAGGGTCTGGAATCTGGGTTCAAATCCAAATTTCTCTATGTATTTGCTGTGTAATCATGGACAAGTCACTTCACCAAACCTCAATTTTCTTAACTTTAAAATGATCATAACTGTATCTTCTTCTCAGGATTTTTATGAGGCTAAAATGAAATAATCAACTCACAGGTCTTTTGCAGACTTTAAAATGTTATGTAAACTAAGCTGTGATTAAATATTGAAGGGTGTTTCCTAGTAAAGAAGGATTCTGCCATGCTTGGTCCCAGAATTCAGAATAAGAAGCAAAGAGTGTAAAATGCAGAGAAGCACATTTAAGTTTGATGTTCAAAAACCTTCCTAATGATTTAGAGCTCTCCAACCTGGAAAGGGCTCTTTCTGGAGGTAGCGAGTTTCCCTTTACGAGACAGTAAGGCAGGAGAAAATAAAGCGAACTCTGGGGTTTTCACACCTGACTCCAAATCCTATCTCTGATTTTTACTATCTCTGACTGTCAGCACAAGTACGTCATTTAACCACCTTTGGCCATTATTTCCCCATCTGTAAAATGGGGAGAGAGTTGGACATAATGGCTTCTTGAGGTCCTTTCTGGTTTCTACTTGATGATGATAAGATCATAGGTCTCAGAAACCATCTACTCTAAATCCCACATGTTGGGATGTTACTACAAAAGTCTGGGGAAGTTACCTTGTTCACCAAGAAAAAGACTTGCCCAAAGTCACTCAACAGTAAGCATCAGGGACAGGATTTGAAACCAGGTATTCTGACTCCAAGGTTACCACCTTTTCTAGTGTCCTTGGGAGAGGAGGGGCTGCTCTGGGGTATGTATGCTGGAAACAGAATTCGTGGTCAGGTGTCAATTGCACTAGATGGCCTTTGAGGATTCCTCCAACTCCCCAAATCAATGATTCTTTGGTCATAATCCCCTGACTTTCAGTGCAGAGCTCTTCCCCTGAATAAGGTGCATCACCACCTGCATTGTTGCTGCACCTTAAGAACCATGAGAAGTTTTGATCCGACTTGCAGCTGAAACTTCCTGTACTTGAAATCTCCCCCATTAGAACCGATCTCCTTGAGAGAATGCCCATCTTTTCTATTTGCATCCCCAGGACTTAGCTCTGTGATTTGAACATAGCACCTAGTAAATGTTTTATTTTCTTCATTTGTGCATTCCCACCATGCAGCATTCCTTCCCACCTCTAATGTCCCCTCCTCCCCTGCCTTCCCCACTGTAGTCCAACCATGGTGCTCAGCATGGGAGCTTGCATTTTCTTCACTACGTTCCTAGTGCTATATGCTTTCCAGAGGCCATGTGTAGCACCTAGTGATATAGTCATTTACTGCTGACTTGGGTTACATCTTGTGCCATCCTCCAGTTTGGGGGGTCTTGGACCATATTCCTGAAATTCACATAGAAAATGAAATGTTTTCTGTTCACTGAACTGTTGACTTCCTCACCCCCATGGACAAAAAAAAAAAATGGGTTGACTTTGTCTTCCAGATTCCAAAGTATCTATACATATTTGAATAGTCACCTGGATTCCATTAAGAAGTCTCTGCCTGTGGGTTTCCTCACTGTTGATTTACATGTTTGGCCAGATTTCCATGGCAACCGATCTCCCTTAGCAGACTTGACACTGAAGGGCATGGTGAGTATATGCCTGCATTGGTGCAAAAAGTCAGGAATGGACTAGAGGGTGAGCAAGTTTGGAAGGAGTCGTGTTTGGAGTGAGGCTGGGAGACTAGCAAGCCATTCGGTGGTGAGGTCCCGGCTGACGTGCCTTCATTGTTCTCTACTCCTGAGACCTGATGAAAACTCAGGATGTTTCTGAGCCAAGACCAGATCCCCAGCCAGGTTGTTTCTGAGTCTTTACAGCTGCTGCTTCTCTCCCAGGCTGGCTTGCTGAAAATCCTGAGCCCCCTTCTTTATTTTTCTAAGTGGTATTTTCCAGCCCATTCCTAGTCAGGGCCATGTAAACAGTGCTGCCCATGCTGTCACTCAGCCCAGCTGGACATCAACCTGGACCTTCAGTCCATGAGTCAGGGCCACTCACAAGGTGTGGTCCAGACTGCAAGTGTTGACTAAAAGTGGTGTAGAAGAGGTGAAGGGAGATGTAGAGAGGCCAAGGAAGTCTCAGGGGCTATGTGACCTGGGAAAAGTCCATGAAGCATAGGCTCATATGAGCTACAAGGGACCTTCTAAGGTTCATCTTGGATAACTACCTCATGTTACAAAGGAGGAAACTGAGTCTCAGAGAAGGGAAAGGACTAACCCAGGGTTCCTCAGCTAAGTGTCAGGGGTTGGATATGAAGCTTCAAGCTTAGCTCCTATATCACTAAGGTAATTGTTTTGGAAAACAGGGAGAGTCCCCAGATCATGTGTTTAGAGCTGAAGGTCCTCTGCTCCAATGTTCTTACATGTCAGATAAGGAAACTAAGTCCCAGAGCAGGGAAGGGACTTAGCTGAGATCAGCTGGGGTTTATACCCAGGTCCTCTGACCCTCAAGTACAGCCTTCTTTTTTTTTTTTTAACCAGACCACAGTGTCTCTGGACCTAGAGTCATGGATTTAGAACTTTAAGAACCCTTAGAGGTCATCTTGCCCAAGCTTTTTGCTTTGCAGATGAAGAAATGGAGGCCTAGGGATGGTTCTGTGATTTCCCATGATCACACAGTGAGGGGTAGAGCCAGAACTCCAGCTCACACTCTGTGAGTCCCAGGTCAGGGCTGTTCCCACTGTCCTACACTTTGGAGCTAATCAAACCCAGGAGTTCTTTGGGTCCTGGACCCTTGGGCAGTCCGGATGAAGTCTATGGATCCCTTCTCAGAATCGGGTTTTTAAATGCATAAACTGAAATACATGGAATTACTAATTCTGTTGAAATACATTTGTCAAAATTAAAAAAACATGGACCTCAGGTTAAGAAGCCCAACCCCTTAATTTTGCAAATGAAAAAAATGTGGCCAAAAGAAGCAACATGACAATTGCCCCAAGGAACATAGGCCATGTAGGAAGTTTCCATCAATGCCTGAATCCAGGTCTTCCTGAAGCCTAGGGCCTGTCATCTGCTTGAGTACAAATCTGACTTCAGACACTTACAAGCTGTGTGACCCTGGGAAAGTCACTAACCTTTTTTGCCTCAGTTTCCAGCAATGGCAAAAGATAAAAATTGTTCTTGCCCTCAAAGGGATTCCATTCTAAGGGAGGGGCAAGGAGACAGCATGTACATAAATAGAGCTCTAGCAGATCCATACAGAGTAAATGGAAGATAACCTTAGAGAGGGGGAGACACTAGCAGCTGCTGGGCTGGCAAAAGTCTCTTGGAGAAGCTGGGCCTGGAGCTGAGTGTTAGAGAAAGGCTGCACAGGTGGGAAGCAGTCAGACTTTAAATTCCAGTGGAGCAGATTTCACAGTGGGAAAGCAGACTAAAGAGGGTGATTCAGAGACTGCATTGTTGGGAAAACAGGAAGGAAGCCTCTGATGCCACAGGGATGCCTTTCTCCAATGGATTATGGGAGCAAGGGAGGAAGGGGCAGAGGAGGAGGCTTGCTCACACCGGCTGCAGCTGGCAGTCCCAGCACGGTCTACTAGAGCCAGACACCTTTTACTGGAGGTTGTGGTGGGCCAAGGTGAGTGCCCTATGACAATGTAGAGGAAAGGTCATAATACCAAACTTTGTACAGATTTATATATGCACAATTGAGACCTCTTATGTGCTCAAGGGGTGTATGAGTGTAATAAGTTGTAAAAAAACCAAAATAGAAAAACCAGGATTTCATATAATTCAACAAATATTTATCATAAAGGATTGATATGTGCTCATTGGATGGTTCATTGACTTACTGATTATTGACTGTGTGCCAGGCACCATGGCAAAACCAAAACAAAGAAGAAAACATCCCTAGTCTCAGGGATCTTTGATTTTCCTGAAGAGATATAATATGTCCAAAATTAAGAAAGGTAGCAAAGGATAAAGGATAGTTCCAAACTTGGAATCAGGAAGACCTTAGTTTAAAAATATTGACTCTGGACAGACCACCAGACCTGGAGTTATAAGGACCCAAGATCCAATCCAGCCTCAGACACTTATTAGCTGTGTGACCCTTAATCGCTTAACCTTGTTTGTGTCAGTTTCCCCATCTGTAAAATGAGCTGTATTAAGAAATGGTAAATCACTCTAGCATCTTTGCCAGGAAGACCCCAAATGGGGTCACAAAGAGTCAAACACAACTGAAAAATGCCTGAACAACTTCGTATGGATAATGACCACGTCCCCTCTGGGTCCTCCCACCTGTCTGATTTCTCATTCTCTTTTAGTTGACCTTTAAACTTATTATGCTTTCTAATCCTCGTGTCCTTTAAGGCTCTGGCCTGGATCATTTTCTTTTCTCTTTCCATACTTTGTCTCAATGACCTAACTAGCCCTCAATTGAGATAACAAGTTCAGTTATCTTCTCTAAATAGATGATTCCCAGGTCTGTACAGAGAGCCATTGTTTTTCTCCCGAGTTCCTGGCCTTCACCACCAGTAGCCTATTGGATTATTTCCAACTGGATATCCCACAGGCATCTCAAACTCAATTCTAGAACTCATCATTTTTCCACCTAAGCCCTCTGCAGTTCTAGACTTCCCCATTAGTTGGCTATCATGCCCCTTGCTACTCCATGTCATCTGTGACCCCTCATTGCCCTTCACCTATATATCTAATTACTCCGCAGATCTTCTGCTTTTTAGCTTGACCATGGCTCCTCATAGATCCCTTTCTCTGCCAAGATCCCATCAAGGCCTCATCACCTGGTCTGGTGGAGTAGCTTCCTCATTCGTCTCTCTGCAAGTCTCTCACTGCAAGCTGTTTTCCACATACTTGACAAAGTGATTTTCCTAAATTCCAACCTGCCCTCCCAATCAGTCAACTCCACTGGTTCCCTATTGCAAACTCATAATTAAAGTACTTTATAGACTGACCCTAACCTACCTTTCCAGACTTGGTCCACTCCTTCATGAATGTGACATTTACCGGCTCTGTGACCCTGGACAAGTCACTTAAGCTTTCTGAGCCACAGACTCTTCATTTTTAAAATGGGCTCATTGTAGTAGAGCCCACCTCACAGGGTTTTAGGGAGGCTCAAATGCAATTGATTAGGTAATGTTCTTTGTCTCAGCTTTCCTGTCTCAACCTCTGTCTGTTTTTTCTGTCTCTCTGCTTCTGTTTCTTTTTCTACCTCTCTCTGTCTCTCTCTTTCATTAGTCTCTCAGATGCCTGCAACAACTCAGAGTCTAAGCATCTCACCCAGGGTATCTGTCTATGGCAGTTTATGTCTATGTCTATGTCTAGTCTATGTCTAGTCTATGTCTAATCAGTCTATGGCAGACCTGGGACTTCAATCCAGGTTTCCCTGACTCTGAGTCCAGGCACCATTCAGAAATCTGTAATCAATGAAATACAATTCTTTAACACAGTTAAGAAAGACAGGGGTGAAAATACAAAGAAATGTGGAAAGGTCTTTATAAAATAATGCAGAGGGAGAAAGGTAGAAGTAGCCGAATGGAGAATACAGCAACTATGAATATACCCGGAAAAGTAAATGAGCATGCATTGATTGGCAGAGAACTCTCGTGGAGATTTGGAGAGGTAGAAAAATATATTGGGACACTACTTGTCCTGAAATTAAATTGTTGTGGTTAATATTGTTTCTAGTAAAAATGTTTAATTTTGAAAAATGGCATTTATCAGTAGGTCATACTTTACATACCTTTAACATCACCAAGAAACTCAAACTCATTTAAAAACAAAGACTACGGGTGCATTTTGAGATCTGAAGGAAGGTTTAGAAGGAGGAAATAATGAAGAGGAGAGGCCCAGCCAACGTCATTTAGTAAGACAATACCTTCTACGTGAGGTGGTTTCATCCTCATTTTGACTTGTGGTTTTAAAACCTGACAATTGGTCTTAGAAAACAAGTTTGAGCAGATCAGTCTCAGGGGAATGGGGAAGAGGTGAGAGTTAAAGATGTACATTTAGTAGGTTCCTGGGCTTATAACCAAGTGGGAAAAGCCCCAAGAGAAAAGGATGTGAGGCTGGTGATGATGTCTTGACCACGCTAAAGCCCTGGTTTTGGAGTCAGAACACTTGGGTTAAAATTCTGACTGGCATTGATTTACCCTGTGATTTTGAGGAAGTCACTTAACTTCTAGAGACCTCAGCTTCTTTATCTGTAAAATGGGAAAGAGGGGATTAGATGATTAGAGAGAGGGGTCTGTTCCAGGTTGTTATGCTGGTGAATTCCTAAGCTAAGTGGTGAAAAGAGCCCAGCTCCTCATCCCTCAAAGGCCTAGAATCATAGATTTAGAGTCGGGAGACCCCTGAAAGTTGATTAATTACTTGAAGGGAAAAGAATCACTGAGCGGGGCCAGAAGACATCAGCCTCCAGCACATACGTCGTGTTGTAGCTATGAACAAGTCCACTTTTTCTTCCTCAATTTCTTCATCTGTGAGATTTTAGAATCTAGAATGTTCGGGGTAGAAGACGCCCTAAATCAGGCTTCTTGACCTTTGTTTTTCTTTGTCCTCCCAACAGTTACGAGCATTAATATATCCCTTTAAGGTTCTCAAAGTACTTTACGATGTTATCTCACTTGATCCCCAGGACAACCCTGAGAGGCAGGTACGGTTATACCCATTTTACTGATGCTGAAACTGAGGCAGATGAAGGTTAAGAGACTTGACCAGAATCACACAGTGAGTGAGAGTCTGAAGCCAGATATGAATTCAGTTTTTCCAGGTTTATCCAGGGC
Organism: Petaurus breviceps papuanus; assembly: GCF_028583685.1. Taxonomy (NCBI): domain Eukaryota; kingdom Metazoa; phylum Chordata; class Mammalia; order Diprotodontia; family Petauridae; genus Petaurus; species Petaurus breviceps. The sequence goes on along the minus strand of NW_027185852.1, from coordinate 16,273,191 downwards.
TCCAAGTAGCTGCCTAAGTGTTTTTTAAATGCATAAAATAAAATAATAGGACTACAAAAGAAACCCATTATACTGAAATTCAGTTTTCAAAATAGCTTAACCCCAGGTTGAGCCCCTGGACAAGATGACAATGCTAAGAACAGCTTATGTTTGTAGAGCTCTTTTCCTAGAACCCTGTGAGGTGGATACTATACACATTATCCCTGAGTGGGGTACACTCTCTGCACACCCTCTGTGAAGACTCCTCAGAGTGAGGAAAAGGGAGAAAGACTATCTGGAAACAAGAGACAGACTTTTGTAAGACTGGACAGATGGAGTCCTGAGTTTCCTAAGAAATTACACAACCTAGGACCCTTACTCCCTTCCCTTGCTGTCAATCAGCCTTAAGCCCTCCAGGAATTTTAGCCATCTTTTAGAGCCCTTCCCTCTTCTTCACTTTGGCGGTTGCCAAATAAGGATAGGTAGGTTTGGATTGGCTATCCCTCATTCCCTCGTTCTTTGTAAGCCCGCCTCCCAGCCAATGGGAGAAGGGACAGTGGTGGGAGGGGGCTTGACTGCTTTAGGGTATAAATTCTTGTTCTGTCTTCTGTAACCCACCTCATTCTCCTGGTTCATACTGGTGGAAGGGATGTCCTCTTCTCTGGAGAATTGAATAAAATTTCCTGTTCTTTCCTCAAGACACCTCTGACTTTTAATTTTTGTGGAGTAAGGGATTTTGGGGGTACCAGAATCAGTACAGAAAATGAAACTGAGGTTCTTGAATGAGAAAGCTGAGGACCAGAGAGGGGACATGATCTTCCTAAGGTTACACCTATAGCAGCAGAACAAGACTTGAGCCAGATCTTTGTTTAGTCGTTTTCAGTCGTGTCCAACCATTGGTGACCACATTTGGGGATTTCTTGGCAGACATTGAAGGTTTGCCATTTCCTTCTCCAGATCATTTTACAGATGAGGAAACTGAGGCAAACAGGGTGAAGTAACTTGCCCAGGGTCATACAACTAGTAAGTGTCTGAGGTTGGATTTGAATTCAGGTCTTCCTGACTCCAGGCCTGGTGCTCTATGCACTGTGCCATCATAATCATTTTAGAACTTGGGAGTCGTTCATTCCTCAGCTGAAAAATAAGACCGATTCCCTCCAGTGATAAAACTATTATTATATGACTCACACAAATTCTCTGAGCCTTGTTTTCTACATTCATCAAAAGGAGAAAATTATACCTGCATTGTCTCCCTAACTTCATTAGGTTGTTTGTGAGGCTCAAATATGACAAATAAATTTTACAAACCTTAAAGTGGCATATAAATGTTAGCTGATATTATAATTATCAATTTATGTTCTGTAAATGCCCCTCAGGAAATGTTCCTTGCATCAATCAACATTCTTACATGGTTGTATAAGAGAAAAAAAAAAAACATGCCCTGGTTGTTAAGTTCATGGCTGTGATTGTTACCCTTCCTATAGTGGGTTGGTTGCTATGTTTCCCTCTCTCCTTCTTATTTTGGGCATTCTCTGCCTTCACCACCCCCACCCCTATTTCTGACGCCAAAAAAGGCTTAAGCTGTAGTTCACATCTGGTTCACAAAGAGAGGATTTGCATTTGAACTCATTACAACTAGAAAACATGCCTGAATGTCTTTCATGGGAAATGTCCCCTTCCCTGAATGCCACATTTGTTAATCTGTTCTCTCCTCTCTCTCTCTCTCTCTCTCTCTCTCTCTCTCT